>NW_023605194.1:32620420-32987394 GCF_014898055.3 Talpa occidentalis
CCGCCATGTTGCTCCGCCCCCCCCCCCTCCATAGCAATTTGAATATAAGCGACATTCTGAAATGCTTGTTGACTTTGAAGGGAATAATTCTTTCATCATGACTTTGTTGGTATCTTCCTTCAAACCAGCTTTGTCTGTAAAGTTTCTCTGCTATCATCAACTTTAGATTACTGACACCATGGTTTTTAGGAGGAAAATAAACTTTATTATTTCTCTAGAGATGGAATGATGCTGGTATCACACAGATGTTTGATAGATCTGGGTCTTTCTAAGGAATAAAAGGAAATGACTAATAATGTGATTACGCAGCCCTAAATAAGTTTAGAGCTCTATATAAATGTTTAATAATATTTCCCCCTGATATCAGAAGGTGCAGTAATTTTACTGACATCTTGAAAATCATACACAAAGCTTATTTGTGCATGAGATTTACATCTGGTTTACCAAAATTTATATTTAGAAAGAGGAGATCTTTACCAATTTAATTGCTAGTTTGCCACTCAGATTTGGACTTTTGCAGAGATTTTCTCTTTTAAATAAAAATTTCTAAGAAATTTAAAAGATACAGATCATGATGTAACCAACACCTACATGTTTACCATTCAAATTTTGCCGCATTAGAGATCTCAATTTTTTAGAAATAAACCATTTCAAGATATAATTGGGGTATAATCTTTACCCACTCACCAGTTCCATTAAATTATGTATTAGTCAGGGTTGTTTTTTTTTTTTTGTACCATAATAAGTGACAAAAATCTGGATCTAATTTCCTTAAATGTTTTGAGAATGTTATCTTTCCCTGAAGGAGGCTCAGTGATAAGACCCAAGGTTGTTGGAGGGTAACTCATAGTATAAATAGTATTCCCAGGACTGCTGTCTCTTGTCCTCAGTGTGCTGGGCTTGCCCTCCTCTGGAATTGTCCCATGATTCAACCTCCAGAGGCAGAAAGGCTCTGTCTCATCTTGGTCTTCCTATGATTGAGCAAGTCTCTTCAGCATCTTCCAAGGAGAAGCCCCTTACATATCATCAGCCAAAAATGGAGTCACATACCTTCACCTAAATCTACTCATGTGGTAGGACCACCCAGGCTAGCTCAGACAAGCAGGATGTACCTTTGGTTCTGCATATAAGTGTAAACTTCCATCATCTTGAATCCTGGGCTGGGCACCTGTTTACACTAAGGTAACACCATCATAGAAGAGGCAGGGCAAAGCTGTCAGGAAGACAGAGAAACTGTTTGTTATCTACCTCTACTTCCCAACCAGTTACTCTCTTGAAGTCAGTGTGTGTGTCCTTCACATCTAAGTTTTTATTACATATATTTCTATTGCAAATGTACCTTATTGGATACATCATTCTGTAACATGTTCTTCCTTTTCTTTCTTTTTTGTTTTCCTTAAGTCTTCTATCTACATATATATAGGTAATAATGTGATACTGTAAGTCATTTTTGTAGCTGTATAGTAGTTCATCATATGAATTCCATTGCTTCTGAGACGTCACTTGTTGATGATGTTGTTATTACATTGGAGACCGGAATGAAAATAAGGAAGAGGCTACTGAGTCTGACAGATACTGAAAACCTATCTGCAATTTGTCCTGCCGACAGTGTCATCATCACTTTTATTCTTCTCATACTTATCAACAAGGAGCACTTCAAGACCATATCAATTGTTCATCACCTTTGTTGGGTCAAGGACTTCTTTGAAAATCTGATACAGCCCATGGACTTTCCCCTCAGGAAAATGCACACCTCCTTATTTAAATGACCATTTTTGAATTGGGGAACACCCCCTGCCCCACCAGTACCCCTGAAGCCAGCCAGAGACCTTGGCTGAAAACACGTATTGCCCCCGAATTGAGGCAATCAGATTTCATTCTGCTCCTTACTGTGCTCTATAAGTGCATGATTTTTCTTTCAATCAGTAAATTAAGTATGTGCCCTCTGGGTAGATGTGAAGATTAGCTTTTCTTCTTTAGAATTCCCCTAGCTTTTCTTTAGTCTTAAGTTTTTGTAAGTTCAATAGAGATTTGTAGAGGTTTCCTAGTAATTCATTTGACTTAAAATGAAGATTTTCTAAGCTTCATCATTCCCTATACAAAGTTAGAAACAATGAGTATTTTTATTATTCAGTGCATGAAGCAAGGCTTACATTTTATTGTTTTCATAGAAATCAACCATTAAGTATGCTACAAGACACAAAAGAACCTTTATTTCTTGATGATTGGCAAGAAGGATGTGAGGTTAACTGTGAACTCCATCTCTGTTGTCTTCTCTGCTTGTTTTAGTTGTTGCTGTATTTTTGTTATCAAATATTTCTTCCTTTGACAAAGGAGCTAGGTCTAGCAGTATTTTGCCATCACTATTCCAATCCCATCAATCAACATGTGCTCCATATTCTACGTGTTAACTATCTCTAAACATCATTCATTTGCACCTACCACTGTCCAATTCATTGTCATCTCTTACAAAGGTAATGTGGTAATGTCTTGAATCAGCAGTACTTATGATAGAGGACTTATGGGCAGAACCTAGTAGACTGCGGTAGGAAAAGTTACAGGGTAGGTCGGGGGAAGTATTTCTGGAGCAACAGACAAAACATTGTAGAATTCACAGAACATTTACCTTCTTATACCAACAACAGTGAGGTAGTTCAAGAACACATTTGGGGAATGACCCAATGGAACAGGTTGAACATGCTTCCCTTAGGTCCCTCAGAAATAATCCTCTTTTTAATAGTAATGACAGTGGACTTTGGAAAAAATTAGATGAAGCAAATATAAATTGTAGTATAAACACTGAATTTTAGTCAGTCACACAGCCAAGACATCTGAGGAGATTGTGTGATAAGTGTATATCCCAGAAAAATGGCAGGGTCATACCTTAAAGAACCCAAATTCTTTTTTTTTTTTTTTTTTTTTAAGCTTGCCTATTTTCACTTTATTTATTTATTTTTTTTAAATAATAAATTTTATTTTTATATTCCCCCATACAATTGCAAACGCCCCATTCTGACCCCAATCCTTCCCCTCCCGCCCCCCACCCCCCAAAAAGTGTCTCTGGTACATAGTTTTTTGTTGATTTTGATTTTTACTTTCTTATGTTCATTTTCCTGGTCCCTTATTTAAGTTTTCTAGATTCCTGCTATGAGTGAGACCATCCGGTATTTTTCTTTTTCTTTTTGGCTTATTTCGCTGAGCATGATCCCTTCCACCGCCATCCATGTTGCTGCAAATTGCATGTGTTTATCTTTTTTGAATGCTGAGTAATATTCCATGATATATATGTACCACATCTTCTTGATCCAGTCATCTATTTTTGGGCATTTGGGTTGTTTCCAAAGCTTAGCTATTGTAAACAGTGCTGCTATAAACATAGGGGTGCAGGTGCTCTTTGGAATTGATGTTTCTGTGTCCTTTGGGTAAATACCTAGGAGTGGAATTGCTGAATCATATGGAAGCTCTATGTTTAGTAGGTCCAGAAATCTCCACACAGCTCTCCATAGTGGTTGGACCAGTTTGCACTCCCACCAACAGTGCAGAAGAGTTCCTTTTTCTCCACACCCTCGCCAACATTTGTTGTTGCTAGTTTTTTTAATATGTGCCATTCTCACTGGTGTGAGATGGTATCTCATGGTAGTTTTGATTTGCATTTCCCTGATTACAAGTGATGTTGAACATTTTTTCATATGTCTGTTGGCCATTTGCATTTCCTCTTCAGAGAAGTTTCTTTTTAGCTCTTCTGCCCATTTTTTGACTGGATTATTTTCTTTGTTGTTGCTGAGTCTCATCAGCTCTTTGCAGATTTTTGTGATCAGTCCTTTATCATTAGTGTTGGGTGCCAAAATGTTCTCCCAGTTGGTGGGGTTTCTCTTTGTTTTTGTTATTGTCTCTTTTGCTGTGCAGAAGCTCTTTAATTTGATGTAGTCCCAGCTGTTTATCTTTGCCTTCACTATCACTGCTTTGGGTGATGTGTCTGTAAAGATGTCTTTGATGTGCAAATCCCGTAGTGTTTCGCCTATATTTCCTTCTATGTATTTTATGGTTTCAGGTCTTATGTCTAGTTCTTTAATCCATTTTGAGTTGATTTTGTGTATGGTGTGAGGTAGTGGTCAAGCTTCATTCTTTTGCATGTAGCGACCCAGTTTTCCCAGCACCATTTATTGAACAAACTTTCTTTGCTCCAATGCATAGTCTTTGCTCCTTTGTCAAAGATTAGTTGACCATAAATCTGTGGGTTTATTTCTGGATTTTCTATTCGATTCCTTTGGTCTGTATGTCTGTTCTTGTTCCAATGCCATGCAGTTTTGATGATTATGGCTTTGTAGTAGAGTTTGAAGTCTGGGAGTGTGATGCCTCCATTCCCTTCTTTTTTTTTTCAGTAGAGCTTTGGCTATTCGGGGTTTTTGGTGATTCCATATGAATTTCTTCAATAATTGTTCTATTTCTTTGAAGAATGCCATTGAGATTTTGATTGGAATAGCATTGAATCTGTATATTGCTTTTGGTAGGATGGCCATTTTAATAATGTTTATTCTTCCAATCCATGAGCAGGGGATGTCTTTCCATTTCTTTGTGTCTTCTTCTATTTCTTTTAACAGTGTTTTATAGTTTTCTTTGTATAGGTCCTTTACCTCTTTTGTTAGATTTATTCCCAAATATTTGATTTTTTTTTGTTTCGATAATAAAAGGGGTGGTTTTTTTGATTTCTTCTTCTTCAGATTTATTGTTTGTGTATAGGAAGGCTACTGACTTTTGCGTGTTGATTTTGTATCCTGCCACTTTACTGAACTGATTGATGAATTGAATTAGTTTTTCTGTGGACTTTTTGGGGTTCTCTATGTATATTATCATATCATCTGCAAATAGTGATAGTTTGACTTCTTCTTTTCCTATTTGGATTCCTTGGATGTCTTTCTCTTGTCTTATTGCCCTGGCTAGGACTTCCAGTATTATATTGAAAAGCAGTGGTGAGAGTGGACATCCTTGTCTTGTTCCAGATCTTAATGGAATTGCTTTCAGCTTTTCACCATTGAGAATGATACTGGCTGTTGGCTTGTCATAGATGGCCTTTATGATGTTGAGGTATGTTCCTTGTATCCCAAGAATTTCAAGGGCTTTTTTCATGAATGGGTGTTGCACTTTGTCGAAAGCTTTCTCAGCATCTATTGATATTATCATATGGTTTTTATATTTCTTTTTGTTGATGTGTTGGATAACGTTGATTGATTTTCGGATGTTAAACCATCCTTGTGCCCCTGGAATGAATCCAACTTGGTCGTGGTGAATTATCTTATGGATACATTGTTGGATTCTGATAGCTAAAATTTTATTGAGGATTTTTGCATCAGTGTTCATTAGGGAGATTGGCCTATAGTTTTCCTTTTTTGTGTTGTCCTTATTCGGTTTTGGTATTAGTGTAATATTGGCTTCATAGAACGTGTTTGGTATTGTCCCTTCCTTCTCAATTTTTTGGAAGAGTTTGTGAAGGATTGGCACTAATTCGTCTCTGAATGTTTGGTAGAATTCATTTGTAAATCCATCAGGTCCTGGGCTTTTGTTTTTGGGGAGGTTTTTGATTACCATTTCAATTTCGCTGCTTGTAATTGGTCTGTTTAGGTGTTCTATTTCTTCTTTATCTAGCTTTGGGTGATTGTAGAGTTGTAGGAATTTGTCCATCTCCTCTAGATTGTTAAACTTGTTTCCATATAACTCTTCATAGTAGTTACTGATTATTCTTTTGATTTCTGCTGTGTCCGTTGTGATTTCTCCTCTTTCATTTATGATCCTGTGTATTTGTGTTTTCTCCCTTTTTTCCTTTGTGAGCCTGGCTAGGGGTTTGTCTATTTTATTTATTTTTTTCAAAGAACCAGCTCTTGGTTTCATTGATCTTTTGGATTGTTTTTTTAGTTTCAATTTCATTTATTTCTGCTTTGGTTTTTATTATTTCTTTTCTTCTACTGGTTTTGGGGTTTTTTTGTTGTTCTTTTTCTAGATCTTTGAGCTTCGAGATTAGGTTGTTTCTTTGAGTTCTTTCTTGTTTTTTGATGTGAGCTTCTATTGCTATATATTTTCCTCTTATTACTGCTTTTGCTGCATCCCATACATTTAGGATATTGGTGTCCTCCTTGTCATTCAATTCAAAGAATTTTTTAATTTCTTCTTTGATCTCCTCGTTAGTCCAGTGGTCTTCCAGTAGTGTGGTTTTTAATCTCCATGAGGTAGGATAGTTCCTTGCCTTCTTTTTATGATTTATTTCTAGTTTGATGCCTTCGTGGTCAGAAAAGATGGTTGGTATGATTTCAATCTTGGTGTATCTGTTGATGTTTGTCTTGTGCCCCAGTATGTGATCGATCCTGGAGAATGATCCGTGTGTGCTTGAGAAAAATGTGTACTCCGTTTTTTTTGGGTTTAGTGAAGAACCCAAATTCTATATAAAGGAATTAGGTGCACGACTTTATAGAAAAATAATTTGCTTGAATGCCTCTCCCAAGGGAAAAGATTTAATAATGATAAGTATATTTTGAAAAATATTTTTTTTTCAATTTTTTTAAAGATTTATTTATTTATACAAGCACTGGGTATAGTCAGACATGTGGGAGAGTGAGAGAATTCACCAGAGCTGGAGCGGGGAACAGAACAGGCAGACTAATGAAATACACTGCTGAGGGGAGCAGCAGGTGAGACAGGAGAGGTCTTCGTGCCATGTGGGACCCTCGCCAGCGGCCGGGGTTGGAATTGGTGCTGCAGAGGCTGCGGGCAGCTTCGCAGCCCAGCGCTTAACCGTTGCGCCACTGGGGAGGCCCTTGAAAAATATTTTAAGATGTATCATCGACTTGTTGAGTGTAGAGGCCACATATAAAATTAAAATGGAAACTGAGAAATATGTGAGTTGCAAATTTAGTTTTTACCTTAAGCTAATTGGTCAAACTAGGGAGAACTTGAGCTTTGGTTCTTAAGGTAGAACATATGGTCCAGAGCCAATGACAGATTTCCAAATAAAGCTGAAAAGTTAGCACTTCAGTGTAGGACTAATGAGAGAAGAACCCACTCTCCAGAAGGAGATAGCAAGGAAAATTTTCTGTCTCCGCATTGGAGTGGAATAGAGGGGCAACATCTTGAGAAGTGACAACCCTTGTGCAGGTTTGTGATCCAAGTCACAGCACCTCTGATGCGTAACAGAACCCAGAGTAGAATTTAATATTAATTTCTGTAGTTATAGATTAGCAGTGCTTCTGGGTAGGTGGTAGAAGCAAGAATTGATATTCTCTGTGTAATGCAAATTCCAGTCAGACTTCAAAAAATAAAGAAGTTCTAAGGAAAATAAGGTTGTAAATAGAGAGAGAGAGAAGGAGAGAAAGAAGGGAAGGGAGGGCAGGGCGTGTAGAAGGGTGGAAGGAAGAAAGAAAAGAAGGAAAAAGAAAATGGGGAGAGCAAAAGAGGATAAGGAGAGAAAGAAGCAGCATGTTATCCTGAGTAAGAATGGAAAACAAGGACAGTTTAATCAAATCTGAAATCACTTTAGATATTAGGATGATCTGGCATACAATATTAAATAAATATTTTTAAATATGTCTCAAAAATAGAAAATGTTAGCAAGGAATAAAAGACATTTTAAAAAGAGGCAAAATTGAGAAAAATAAATAGAACTTCAGGAAATTAAAAACCAAATAATTGAAGTTAGCAAGAAACATCAAATTAATACATAAACAGAGAGAATTAGTGAGCTGGAAAATATGAAGAGATTTAGAATGTAGCCCAGAGAAATGAGAGATGAAAAATGTAGAAGATATAGGAAGATATAATGATAAGATCTAACACACTGTTGATTGGATCTCTAGAAGGAAATAGGAAATAATGGAAAAGAAGTAATGCTAAAAGATGTTATAGTTTAGAATTCTCTACAATTATTGAAAGAAACCAAATCCCATATCAGGGGCAGAATAAAATTAAAAAGCACACACACAGCTGGGCACATCATAGGGTGTTTGCAGACTGCAGAAACAATGGAAAATGTAAAGAACACCCAGAGAGAAAGCATAAATCATCTTGAAAGAAATGCCAATTAAACTAATCCCTCATGTCTGAGATTGTGGACTGAGAGATGGCCCCAAGAGAAATCCATGGCCTAATCCCTAGAAACTGAGTGTGTTACCTTATATGTGGTTGAAGAGATTTGTGGAAGTGATTAAATTAATGACCCAGAGATTGAGAAATTTTCTTGAATTATCTTAGTGGGCCCTAAATACAATCTCAAGTGCCCTCATAAAAGGGAGATTTAAATATAGAGAAGAAGGCAATTTAGCCATGGAGGAAGATCACAGTGATGTGAAAACAAGCCAGGAAATTCTGGCAGCCCTCAGAAGGTATAAGAGGCAAGAGGCAAGGAACAGAGTCTTCCCTAGCATTACTGGAGGGAGTGCATCCTTACCAGCATCTTGATTTCAGCTCAGTGAGATTGATTTTGGACTTCTGACCTCCAGGATTTTGAAAAGAGTCAAATTCTTCTGTTTTTTTTTTTTTTTTTTTTTTTTTTTCCTAAACCACTAAGTTGTTGACAATTTGTTATTGTAACAATAAGGAACTAACACACTGGGCAAAAGTGGAAGCCAGAAGATTATGTTATATATCTTAAATGTGCTAAGAGAAAGTAGTAGTCAACTTAGAACTTCATCTATCAAGAATGAGATCAAAAGCAAGACATTTTCCAGCAAATACAAATTAAGTTTATTTCAATCAAATCCCATTAAAGGAAATTGTAAATAATATACTTCCAGAGAAAAAAATTATTCCAGATTTAAGGTTTGAGATCAAGGAGAGAATATCTCATGAATAGATTGATAGATATTGACTAGGTAGACAAATATTAACTGTATAAAGAAAAGGTAATTATGTGTAATAGTAAGGCTGAATGAAAGACAGAACTGAAATGTTGAACATTGTCACATTAGTTGGGATGATGGTGATTTTATAAGCAGCATTGTGGGATAATGGTAAAATTAGTGATTAACTTCATACATTAATCATGCATACTGAAATACCTAAGATGACCAATGGAAAAATAATATAGAGAATATAACTTTTGAAAGAGGGTAAAATAAGAAAAAAATTTCAAGGGGAATCAAAAAAGAAAACAAACACAATAATATAAATCAGGATAGAAATCACTCCAAATATATAAGGAATCATAGTCCGATGTAAATGGGATGAGATTTCTACTAAAAAAGTCAAAGAAAAATATTAAAAACTACCACATTTGCATCTATGTGTCCCAGTTAAAATGTGAGACAGAGAAAGATTGACCACAAAGAAATGGAAGATATTAGCGCAGGCAGATAGTAACCAAAATATTAGAAATAAAGAGGATATCTAAAGAGATAAAAGGTTCAATTCAATAAGGAGTTATAATTCTAAATTTGTGTGTACCTAGTAAGAATCTGAAAATATGTTTTTCGAGTTTTTGAAAATATAAACTGCATATAAAAAGGAATAGACAGTTCCTTGATCTAATGGGCCTAAAAATATTACCACCACTGAAAACAGCTAGACAGGAAATATTCATGCCAACTGACTACATGCTGGGAACACAAAACAGGTTCATTAAATTTTAAAAGATTAGCCTTGTTCAATTTACATTTCCAAGTGAACTTTACTACAAATGTTTGGAATTTTTGGAAAACATCCCTAGCACATTATGCATGTAATTTGTTAGGAAACAGAATCTTACAAATGATGGTCAAATTAATATATGACAACTTAAGGGACACAGCTAAAACAGTGTTTAGGTATAGACTTACACTCTTAACTAGTTCCTGAGAAAAGACAAAAGGTGTAATTTTCAAAAGCTAAGCTTCATAATAAAAAAGTTAGCAGAATAACCACAAAATAAGCCCAAAAATAACAGAAAAATAAAAACCATACAGAAAAATGAAATAGAAATGAATGAAATAGAAAACCAACACAGAAAAGAATATCAATTAAATCAAAACTTACTTTTTAAAAACAGGATTTATAAGCGAGACAAACTTCTGGTATCAACCTAAGAGAGAGCACACAAAGATTATTAGAAATGAGTGGAGGCACGTGACTCTAGATGCTTTAGGGAGAAGAAAGAGTAGAGAGACATTGTGACCAGCTTAAGCCAATCACCTGAAAGGTTAGCTGCAATGGCTGAATTATTAGGGAAAGAAGACTTAGGGCAAAGAAGAAAAACCAAGTAAAATCACTATAAAAATTTTAATTAAAAAATAAAGCCTTCTAGATATTAGGGAAGGTATTTGTAGCATGTGTAGTATCCAAAATTTTTAAATAAAGTCCCACAAAATCAGTATGTTAGAGACCCAACTGATGGAAATTGGGCCAATGTGCAAGCACAAAAAAGGAAAGACAAATGATTCATAAATGTCTGAAAGATATTTAACTCGATTAAGAATGAAGGATGTAGAAATTAAAGTCCAATGACATACCATTTAAACACAACAGATTGGCAAATATTAGGAAGTCACACAATATTAGGTATGGGAAGATGCAGAACAACAGAACTGTATCATAATTTATGACTGGACGTGGGTATGGTCACTTTGATATAACCTCTTAAATCATATAACCTCTTAAATCTGAATGTTTATATAGGCCTTATCAAGGAATTCTTTTTCTACGTATAAACTAGAAAAATTCTGATACGAGTGCATCAGGACACAACCACAAGGACAATGTCCATAGAAATTTGGTTTGTAAAGGCAAGCAAGCACATGCAAATGATAATTGACAATAGGGTGAATAAATTTTGGCAGAGTCATACAATGCAATAGTGTACAAGTGTGAAAATGAAGTCTAGAAAAGCTTCACCCACCTCCATAAATAGATCACAAAAACATCATGCGGACCAGTGGGTTTTAGACCTTGGTGAGCATTAGAATTATCTGGAGAGCTAATGGAGAATGGAGAGGTATTGTTTGTTGAAGTGGGGCAGGGCTGAGCCCCTGTGACTTTATTGGATTCCCCAGGAGATGCTAATATACGACAGCCTTTGAGAACAATTGTGTTAAAACACAATTCCAGGAGGCATGCCGACTGACTTACACAAAGCTAAGCAAAATGCATGAAGACTAAGTTGTACATTATTTGGGTTACTTACATAAGTCAGAGCATATCCAAAGCAGTTCTTGATGAGAAGGAAAGAGTAAGCATTTGGGGAGGAGGCATCCAACTAAGCTACAGGGTACATTTTATTTCATAGCTTGACGGAAGGCACACTGAAATCATTTTATTATTCTCACTTAATGTTTATAATGTTCATATGCTCAGATATATTTCACAATATAAGCTTAAAAAGTAATATAATAAGCAAGATTAATTTTGAGGCTGCACACTTCAGTGGGCATCTGGGTGTGATGTGTTACTGTTTCTGCTGTGCCTTCCTGACTTCAGGGAGGTTGGCGGAGGCCACACAGTATATGCGCATTGTCTTGCTGCTTCTGCTCATCTGTCTGCAAGGAATGTTCAGCTGGGACGAGCAAAAGATGCAGAGCAAGTGAAAGAGAGCTGGGCCATGGGAGGCAGAAAGGTCTGTAGAGATCTGTGGGGAAGGCATATGGCAGCTGATGGCTTTAGGATATGGTGCCAAACCCTCAAGGAGTCTTGAGAGAGCAATATGAGAAAGGAACAGTTTGAAGACCCAGGCTGCTGGGGCAGGGACTGAGCCCCTTGGTTGTGTTGAGTTTGCCCTGGCTCATTTAGTCGCTTACTCCAGGTGCTGTCGCAGACTGCCAGAGAAGGTGCTGGTGACATCAGAAAGCTGCTGTGTGCCTTGGAGTCATACAATGGCAGAGTCATACAATGACTCTAGAGATTTCAGGGATCCTGCTTGGGGTGCAGTGGGGAGTGCTCACTGACTGTCTCCGGGAAGTTGAGGACATAGGAGAAATTTAATAAAAGCATTTCTACAGTGAGTCTGGTGTCAAGACTTAAGTGAGAAAAATGTTATTTGACACATCTGTTTGCTCCTCAAGGCATGTTGACTCTGATGAACTGCCCCCATATATAATTTCAAAGATGTTCTTTATGACCTCTTGTTTTTTTCTAGATAAAAATCCCTTTCCCAAATCCTCTATTCCTTCTCCAAGTAAAGCTAACTACACAACTCATTGCTCTTCCTTGTATTTCTGCTTTCTGTTAGATAAGAATGTCATGTCATTTCTCTCATCCTACAATCATGTGCAGGGCAGGGCCTCCTTTAGGAGGACAGCTAAGAGCAGAGCACAAACACCCAAACTCAACTACAGTCTCTGCTCCATTTCCTGAAGTCCATTTCCTGTGTTCTGGGCTGTCTCTCCCAGTCATCCTGAGAGATGTAACCCCCACAATTTCCCCACATTTGGTCCCTGTCCAACAAGATCATCTTCCCTTCAAAGAACTTTTGTCTAAAATACAAAGTTCAGGGACTCTCTGGTGGCGCAAGGGGTTGAGATGCAACCTGTGAAGCTGTCTGTAGCCACTGCAGTACGAGTTTGATCCCCGGTCAGGGAACTACCCACATGGTGCAGAAGACCTCTCCTGACTCGCCCGCTGCTCGCCTCAGCAGTGTACTTTGGTCAATCTGCCTGTTCTGCTCCCCACTCTGTCTCTGGTGAATCCTCTTACCACCCACACCTCTGGCCTGTACCCCAGTTCCTGTATGCATAAATAAATAAATCTTTAAAAAAAATACAAAGTTCAACATAGATTCAATATGTTTTTCTTTTCTTTTGAGATTACTGCAGTTTGACATGCGTGGGCACTATGAACACTTAGCAAGTTTACCTTTCTAGATTTCCTACTTTCTGCCAGTTCCAGCATGTGGTTGCCTGAGACCTATATTTCAGCCTCTCAGTAACTGAAATACATTAGTTACCATTTCCCTCAAACATGTTACACTCCTGCTTAAGTGATTCTGAAACCCTTATCACTCATTTCTAACTCCATCACCTCATTCACTCCATTTATACCATCTTATTATCTCAAAGCTGGATTGTGTCACTGGAGGAGGAAGACTGAAGACTTATTTTAAAAAAGTTATTCACAGTTAAAATTTTGACTTGCAACCAACCACCGATTTAGTCACTTTTTCAGTGAGCCAGAGATTTTCTTAACTGATTCTCTCCTACCACAGAAACCCTTGGTGCATGTGAGTTTTCACTTTGTGTGGTTGCTCCTAGCCATGGAAATTTTGTTCCTCTATAATTCTCTCTTCAGCTGCCAGAGTTTTTTAAAAATATAAACCTGACTATGGCTTGCTTGTGTCAAATAAATTTCTCTTTGTGACCCTTCGTGTGGGTGTTCTAGTGGCTTTTGTAGATTCCTACCAGCTTCTGGCCTGAACACAACTCCAAGTCTGCCTTTCACCATGCCTCCTTTCTGCCCCCACTCACCCCCAAACAAACACGAGGGCCAGTAGCCCTGCCCTTCAGGTCTGGGAAGGCTGTGGCTTTCCATAAGACCTGCTGCTTCTACCAGGAACGGGTGCCACAGCGGGCAGGTGCTACACCATCTTAAGCTTAGACTCAGCTTAAGTGCCACTTTCTCATAAAAGACACGTTCTGGGAAGAGTTCCCTGTGGCCTGCTCCCTTTGCTATTTCTGTGCTTGAGAGTGCTCCTTTTAAATGGGATAATAATAGGCTCTACCTTATAAAATTCCTAGCATTTTTGTAAGTACCAAATATAATAATATATATGGAAAAGAGCCTAATGAGCTATCTACCATGAAAATCACAATGGAATGGGTTTCCTTCCTCCTATATTTCCTTATTACATCACTCAGAATACTTTACCCTATGATTATGATCCTGAGCCTCATTGGATGGGATGAGACCTGACTCCTTCATGGCTGTAACCCCAGTGCTCAGTACAGTACAAACCACAGAGGAATGCTTGGTAGATTTTGTGCAGTGAATGAATAAATGAATATTTTCAAATTTTGTATACAGATCTTTTTTAAACACTGAATCAAATTATTAAATAATTAGAGGATGTGCATTGCATTTTTGTCATCTAAGTTAGAGAACTCCAGATTTATTTGTGTAGACTAGGTAGATAACTCCCAACTGGAAATTTAGCCTTTACATCCAATTGTTACAGGGAAACCTCAATATAAAATGGGTTTTCTGACTGTGGGTCCTCACCCGTGCACTTAAAAAGGATTTAGTAATACTCAACTGTAGGCCCACACAAAAGGTTAATAAAAGGTTTATTTACAAGGGAAGGGGAAATGAGGAAATGTACAACTCAGGGAGAAAAGAGGGAGATAAAGTCTTAAATGTGTCTTATCCATTCCACTGACCTGGAATCCCAATGGCAAGCTGAGAGCTGGTGGAGAGCCAAGAGCCGTGAAGCCAAGAGTGAGTGAGCTGCAAGGCCCACATGTCAGATTTTATACCAAACCTGGCAGCTTAACTCTGCCCTCAGGTCCCAGCAACCCTCCCTTTGGTGATGATGGGATCTGTCATTTCCAGTGTCTTGATGGCTTTGGTCTGGAGTGAGGGTGGAGTCCACAAAGTCTGTATGGATTTAGCTCAAGACATCCTTTCCTCCTAACACAATGAATGTCTATCACGACATTAGACAGAACTGATTCTTAAGAACTTGACTTCATTGAAATCAATGGATTCATGGTTTGCTATAAACATGTTTTTCCAGCCTTCAGGGAAGATGTTTACATATTAGAGTTAACAAATATTTGTAAATAATGAGCTATGTGACCTGGGCCCAATTATTAACCCTTTTGACATTAACAATTCAGCCTTTCATCTTAAGTAAAGATTTCCTGAAAGGCCTTCAGCAGACACAGTTCTTGAGTTGATGGTAAGCACTGTGCTGGTTATCTTCTCAGGAAATCAGCGACCCAGAGATCCTGGATCTGGTCCACAGTGCCCTTGGCAGGATGACCGTGGTCAGGCAAATCTTCCCGTCTGCAAAGGACAACCAGAAGTGCATGAGGAATAATCACCGCATCTCATCCCTGCTCTGTGACCCCCAGGAAGGCTACCTCCAGATGCTGCAGGTCAGTGCTTGCCTCCTGAGCTCCCTCCAGGAGGGAGTCTTACTCATACCCTCAGCCTCCCACAGCCAATGATATGCTTCAGCTCTAGCTAAACCCCACTGCCCACTGACTTTAATTACTAGAACTCTGTCATTGCTGAAATTAAAACCGGTCGACTAGGCAGTGCCTATGGGCAGCATTATTAGGCAATTATGCCTATTGTCAGCAGACAGGGCATTTTAGCTCATAAGGGTGCCTCTTGTATTTAAAAGTTAGATGTTTAAGGAGTAAGGAGATTCCTGTCTCATGTGCTTTTCTGATGGCTGCCTGGTGTGGGATGAGTTCATTTGGGGAGGCTGGGGATGGAGCCTTCCCATGGGGAGTCATTGCTTTGAACCTAGTTTAGACTCTTCCTTGTAGGAAGTCAATAATATGATCAATATTATGGCTTAAGGGAAACAACTAGATCTGTCTCAGCTCATCTTCTGGTATTATGGCTTAGGTCAATCAGGACACTGAGTCCCAGCTAAGCAGAGACCTGTTCTGTTCCTTCCAAGGTGAGAGACACAAAGGGGTTATGGTCTGTCCTTGCGTCACTCCCTTGCCATAGAAGCAGTCTGTGTTAACCTGTCTTGGGGCCTGGGAGTAGGATGTGGGATCATCTTATGTTGGTAGAGGGCGGGGGGCGGGGGCAGAAACATGCACCAACTGATGGTGAATACTGGAATCTTGGTTGATGATGAAACACAGCAGACACTGATTTTAGCTGGAGTAACTCCCATGCCTCCTACCCCATCTCTCCAGGGAGCCCTCAGATTGTCTGGGGTCTTTCTAAAGTGGTGACAAGTTGAATTGGACAGGAGAGTGGACAATGTCCTTTCCAGGAACCTTCTACTCTGTAGTTAGGAAGAATAGCTGAGGACAAAATAAGTCCCCCTCACTGAGCTTCAGTTTTTGTTCCTCTCACCTTCCATGTGGATGGAAGCAGAGTGATGATGTGACTTCCAGCAGTGCGGCCCATCTCCACACCCCCACTTGTGAGGAAGGAAAAGGAAATCCCCTCATATCCTTATTCTTGTGGGACAGACCATGGGAGGTTTTTACCCCCTGGAAGGTCTCCCCAGTTTCTCTTCCTTGAAGAGCTTCATCAGTCTCTGAACCATGCCAGCCTTGCCCCTGCCCTGCTCCATAGCCCTCCTCCCCTCTCTCCATCTCTTTTTCCAGTTCTCACATATTCACACTGCACTCCCACTACTTGAGGAGCAAAGGAGGGGCCACTCTCCACTGCACAGATGGAACACGCACTGACTAAGAGGATAAGCCAAGTCTCATCTCCGCAGTGTGTGACTAGTCATCATCAAGGGCGATAAATACAAATATCAGACCCAGAACGCTGGCCACCCTACCTCTCTCTATTCCTGCTAAAACCCAGGCACTACTTAGAGAACAAGATTTCAGATGGCATCACTGCTATCTTGTGGAGGTAGCAGTAGTAGCAGGGGTGGCCGCAGCGGTAGTAGTTGCAGTAGCGTCATTAATATTAGTAGCAGTAGCAGCAGCAGTAGTAATAGCAGAGCAGCATCAGTTGCAGTAGGAGTAATAGCTGCAGCAGTAGAAGCAGTGATTGCCATGGTAGAAGCGGCATTTGGGGCAGTAGTAATTGTTGCATACAATTACAATTATAGGGGTATAACAAACAGCAGCAGTAGTAGCAGTAGTAATAGCAGTATTATTGTCAGTAATGGTAGTAATAGCATCACCAGCAGTAACAACAATAGTATCAATAGTAGTACCAGCAGCAATAGCAGTAGTAGTAGTGATAACAGTAGTATCAATAGCAGTAGTAGCACCAGTGGAAGTAGTGGTGGCAGTAATAGCAGCAGCAGTAGTAGCAGTAGCAATAGTAGTAGTAGCACAGTAGTATCAACAGTAGCAGTCGCAGTTATAGCACAGCAGTATCAATAGTAGTAGCTGTAGCAGCAGCAGAATAAATACTAGCAGCAATTAGCTGTAGTAGCAGCTATAGCCAGAGTCGCAGCAGAATAAGGAGTTAGACTGTCTGCGTTTAAATCCCAGTTACTCTAGTTACTAATCATTTGATTTTTATTATTTATTTGTCATCTTGTTTCCTCCTCTATAAATTGGAGATTCAAATATTACCTACCCCTTAAAGTTACAATGAAAATTAAGTGAGAGAATATACAAAACCCATTTGGAACAAGGCTGAGTTATGCTTAGAGAGAAGTGGCCAGGTGTGGTCAGGATGTCCATGGGAAGATTGTACACAACCTCATCTTCTTTTTTTTGTATGATATAGTGCACCTGTCTTCCTGAGCATGCCTTTTAAAAGAATCACAGCAGGTAGGACAGCATTTTCTATCTGTCCAGTTCCTTATCACAGGCTTGCGAACCACTTACTGTCCACATCACTCACACACGCATTCAGTCAGAGCTGCTTTCCTTGGGAGAGGTGAGGGCATGTCTTTGAGACCCATTTGCTTTTCGGACAAGACCCTGCTCACTTGATACCCTCAATAAAGACTGATGGGGCAGATCTGTTAAGAACGTAGGTCTTAACACAAGTTAAACTGTCTCTGGGAGTCTCTTAAATATCTATGCATAAAATATTTTATTAAAGGAATCTCTGTCTCCATTTGTCGTGTGTGCCTTCTTGCACAGGGTATGACGAGAGGGAAATGTAGATTTATTTACTCATCCTGCCCGACAACCGTTTGGGCAGTTTGTAGATTCATCTCATTTACAAGCCATTCCCTTCAAGTTTCCTCAGTAGCTATTACCACTTCTTTCTTTCTTAATGACAGTGTAGAAGGCAAACTAATTTCTACTAGCCTCTAGCTGTGAGATTTATCGAGAAGACTCTAACATGTTTAGAACAGCCAACTCAAGAAAAAAAAAACATTTATGTCATGGATTATTAACTTTGTCTTGATGAAATTAATGAAAATCCTTTTGAAAATGGAGCTCTCAAGTCCATTTTTAGTTCCTCCCCCATTAGATGCTCTGGGGATGATCACTCTGGGTTAGGAGTTTTCACAAGGGCCATCAAGAACAGCGATATTTTGCAAGATCATCCATCTCTCAGCTTCTCCACTGAGCTGGCTTCAGAAACTCCATCTTCTTCTATTAAGCCTGTGGTCAGGGCTTTCTGTGTTCTAAAACCAACCAAGCACTATTATAGCAAATCAATTTGGTTCCTATTTAGTGCAGAGAAAGTGCCTTAGAAGAAAAATACCTAAATAAGTGGTTTCTAGTGGTTCCAAAAGCTTTGTGTTTGCCAGAGTGAAGTGCTGTTGTTTATTTTCCCTACAAAGCACTGTCTTATTTGGATGTTTCTCATTCTTGTTTTCTTGACAAGTTAGTTTAGGGCTTGTCTGACTCAGCCAGTAATAAAAGTGATAACCAGTCCCTAAGAATCCTGAGACTTAGCTAAGATTTCACAGACAGCCTTGCTCTGAAGAATCTATAACATACTCTGTGACTTCAGGGCTGCATTGGAAGTAACAGACATATTGTCACATTGCCACCCCATTTATATTCAAATGTGTTTCCAGAGAGGGACAGGAAAATGATATAAGCTGTGTTGTCTGGTCACTGTGGAGCCTGATCCTTGAATTAAGCTGTGGGGCCTAATGTGGCATTATTCTAAAATGCTCCCTCTGCTTGGGATTTCTCTTCTTTGTGCATTTTAAAATTGCTAAATGGCTTGATAGATGGAATCACTCCTGCCCTGCTCAGTCTATTAAAGCATTTTAAACCTCCCCCACCCCATGTGTTCCTATTTCCTTAGGACGGCCTGTCCTTTTCCCTGGTTACAAGGTTTTTGTTAACCTGCTGGTAGAATCCCCTTTTCAGGTGCATCACTGAGCCTCCTCATATCAGAGCTGGTTTACTTACCTCTGAAGACCTGGGTGGCACATTGACAACCATGTGGGGACACATGGTCACTGATGCCTTTGTCAGAGACAGTCACTCAGGTAGTCTGCCTGGGGGCAACTTCTGATGGCAGGTGGCCACAAGTGCATTGGGAGTTTAGAGTGTGGGGTTGTGTACAAATGCTCCTCCCACCTATCCACCCCTCCCCTGAGAGCCCCTGTGGCCTCTGCTACCATCTGCTCCCTCTTTTGACTTGGCCGTGGTGCCCTCTCCTGGGACAGGTGGACCCGCAGCAGTTTGGCACAAGCCTCGCCTTGGGATAGACTTCTCAAGCCGTGACATCTGGGTGTCAGCTTGTCCTCCCAGCTGGACCCTCTGCTGGCTGCTTGTCTGACTTTGCTGGATGAGCAGAGCCTGTCTGAGGAGCTGGTCAGAGGTCAGTTCCTGCTGCTTGCCTCTGTGAGGTCTCCCTGAACAGTCTACTTGGCTTGATTAATGATGGAGGGAAGAGAAAACTGGGCTTTTTAGAAGCCTGGAGGAAAGGCAGGCTTTGTTAATGAAAGCTTTTCCCCTGTCTCCTGCTTGGGTGTTGGGTGGATAATGGTCTGGCGGCGAGATGCAGCTGGCCAGTCTGGCTCTGACCCTGCCCTGCCATTCATCTTTCTTTCCTTTCAAGGATAATCCTTACCTTGATAATGTGGATGCACGGCAGTTCTCTGGTCCCTGGAGTATGACAGACAAGGCTGGAGCACCCTAATATGACTTGCTTAAATTCTTAGATTTATGACAAGAAATTGTGCACAGGAAGGCAGACAGCTGGCTACTGGGGAGCGCCATCGTCTTGCAGGCCTTTCCCTTCCAGTCTGATGGAGTGGGCACAGGTCTCAGCCTGCTGAGGTCCAGACAGGATTGGAAACATGCAGCTCTCCAGAAAAGCTCAGCATATTTCATGGGACCTTATATTTTCATTAATGTTGCCCGTAATCCTGCTTCTAGGGACTCAGTAAATAAACAGATCATCTGGACTTCTGACAGGGCTGCTCCTATTCCACCCAGTGCCAACCCAGATGGGAAATCGGTGCCTTTTCTGGTTTCAGTAAGACAGCAAATCCACATCTCAGTGATGGCATGGCACACAGAGGGGGTCAGCTGGGGCATTTGCATTATATCTGCACAAACAGCCTCTTAAATTCTAAATCTGCCCCCCTTCCTTGTCTGTCCCACACTCCCTTTAGACTCCACCCTTTCCATTGTGCTGGTTCCCCTCCCCCCTTCCTGATAGCTCCCTCTGGTTCTTGACTCCAAAGTAAATTCTTATTTTCTCATGAAGATTACTTTAACAATCTTACCGGTAGCCTTTGCTCTTGCTGACACAAGGTATTTTCCTAAATACAATAAAGTTACTGATGTAATGAGGATTCTGGTGCTAATGCTTAAAAAATAAAATCAGTTTTCCCAGCCCCGGTCCTCGGTTGACTTCATGCTATCTGTCTTTAATTATCTGGCACCCAGGAGTGTCTGTCTGGGTCTCTCAAGAACTGCAAGCCCTAGACAGGGGCTCCTGCTTGAATTCTGTCTTCTGCCTCTCACAGTTGTGTTCTCATCTTTCTGATTTGCCTTCTGGGGACCTGCCCCTTTTATAGGTAATTGAGTTTGGAAATCAAGCCTTCTCGGTATTCTTCCATCTCATGGAAATGACAGTCCTGATTTTGATTGCAGAATGGACAGTTCCACATGGAATATACCCACCCAGGGCCCCCTGCCCTTCCCCAGCATGGCTTCTCCTCTGTGCCTCATATCCTAAGAGGCGATCTCTTTGCAGATACTTTGACATCTCTTTACATTGGTGTTTTTAGTCTAACAGAAGATTTAAGACTGCTCATTAAACATTCATTAGTTCCACAAACACCCATTAAACACATAGTTCCTGTGTAACACATGCCACAAATGTTTTCCTTCTTAATTCTCACAAGCTCTAAGGCTATTTTGTAGCAGGTTTCAGTTAGGGACAATGGCATATGGAAAGGCCCAGAGGCCCAGGAGAGTAAGGGAAGAATTCAGTGTGTGTGAGGCAAGGGATCAGAAGCAAGACATGTTGGGAGGTCAGTGTTGAGGAGGCCAGCAGCCAGGGTGCCGAGAGCCAGGATGTAGCCCATAGAGAGTGATGGTACTCTGTGCAGGACAGAGAGAGGGGGTGCTAAGGCTGGGAAACCATCTCCCTGGGGAGAAATGAGGACACTTGAGCTATACTGTGGCCATAACAGGTGACCATGTACAGAGGACATGAGGAAACTTCCTGGGACAGAACGCTTAAGCCTGGCCAGGGGATAGGCAATTGGTGGCTGATCTGTAGGCAATCTGTAGCCTACCGTTGCTGGGCTACAGTGTTATCCTGCTCCCTTCCCTGTTCCGCTGTAGCCCCAGGGCGATCTCATTGTAGGATGGGTTGTGCTAAGCTAAGCTAGCTGTTCAATGCAGATGACAGGACCTTGATAGCAGTGAACCAAGCCACCTGCCTTTCAGGAACCTGAGTCAGCATATTTTAAAGCCCCCCCCCCCAGCCCCCCCAATCTGGGCCTTCCTGTGTTAGCACATTTTATGGGACTCCCTATATGCAGGGAACAGTCTTTCCCTGAAAGGGCAGTCCTGTGACACAGTTCAGACCCAGAAGACTGTGGCAGACATGACATTCCTTTTGGGGCCTGAGGGAGGTCAGAGATACATGCCCGAGTGAGTGATTTCATATGTACCATGTAGGCTGCTCCTAGCTCAGTCTTCTAAGCTTCAAGCTGCAGAGACCAGATATGTCCTCTGCTCACCCTTGGAAAGCTTTTAGAGTCATTGGGGAGAGACAGTACTGGACACACAGGGTATCACCATCTGCATTTCACAGGGGGATAAATCAGTTTTCCCACTGCACCTCTCCAGCGCCACCCATCACATTTTATTTTATCTTCAGCAACCTAAGTCTAGTGCATTAAATGACTTGCTCAGCATCGCTCAGTAAGTAAATGCAGTAGAGATTCAATTTGCCCATTCAATATGCATTTCTAGAACTCTTGCTGTATTCATGCACTGCCTCAGATTGTAATGAATCCATATCTCTGGCTTGTCCCTCTAGGCCATTCACCTAATGTACACAAACAGTCAAGGAAGAGGAACTTGACATACATCCCTAGGGTGGCTAACTGGACCAGCTCTGTCCCCAAGGTCACAGGCTCCCTGGAAAGTCTTAGCACCCCACTCCTGGCTCTGGCTGTTGTCTGCTTCTGACTTGACTCCATCTCTGATCTGATTCCAGTCTTTTGCTTTGCATCCAGGTCTTTTCCTTTGCCATGCCTGTGGCCTCAATATTTGGGCCACCCTTTTGCTTCTCAGGTCTACCCTCATCCGAGATGCCTCTTTTTTGATTCCTTGCACTTTTGTGTTGCCGTGTTCCTAGGCCAGCCAGAGCTCTGGGATCCTACCCACCATCCACCGACCCATCCATATTGTCTGTCTGTCTTTTGCTAATGAATGCTGTGTTGTGTCTTACTAGAAATGTGAGGTAGAGAGGCAAGGACTCCTTTAAGCCAGGCTTCCTTCCTCTGACCCTGTTAGTCTGTTGCTGCATCTTGTGCTATTAGCCCTTCAAGACTCATGGTGAGCAAGTATCCATGCAGCTGGGAGCCTCTCCCCTTGTGCATTCTTCACTTGATCGTGCTGTTCAGCATGGCCCAGCCCTGATGGTCATCTGCCCCTACCCACCCTAAGGAAAGGCTTCTCCTAGGTTTGTTGGGACTTGGAAAGGACCCTAAGCAGAGGCTGCTTTTATACTACCAGCTTTTGATCTTTACCCTCACAAAATCCTACTCTGGATAACCAGATCATGAGGATTGCACCGCTTCATTTGCATCCCTAGCTGTAAACCTAGCAGGCCGCCTGAGTGAGGATGCTGAAGGTGGACAGCAGACCATGGAGCCACAGATCAGTGTGGAGTGTGAAACTCTACCTGAGGCAGTGTTTTACCAGTGGGGAAGGAGTGAGTGGAGGAGACAGAGACAGCTCCAAGTGAGGCTCAGGAAGACATTTTTGACTAGGCTATAAATGAGAAGCAAATTGTTTGAATAAAGGAGGTTTTCTCCCAAGTCAAAGTTGGAAGCAACAAATCTCTTTCCTGCTGTCTGTTTTCTATATGTTCTCTTTTTGTGAACCAAGATCAGTCTGTGCTTTCTTAGCAGGAAATCCACCTACTCATCCATTCATCCAGCCATCTATCACGCAGCCATCCACCAGGCATCCATCCATCAAGCATATATTGAGCACCAACCACATGTCTTAGTGGGTGCTGGGTACCAGGTTTTAGAGACAGTGAAACACACACACACACATACATGCACACACACACGCACACACAACACACACACACACCCCCCTATCTAGAAAGAAGTATCACTCAAGCCTATTCTTTTGAACTGAGCTGTGTTCACCCCCCCTGCCAACACACTTGTGGCAGGCAAGGGCTCCCTTTGGCCTTTCTGAGTCACATCCTGTTTTTTCCTCTTCATTGCAGGCCTCTCTGTATTCATATATTTGTTAAGTACCTTAATTCATTGTGAATAGAAGTGCTGAGAGAAAAAGGGTAAAATGACTGGGTGTTGGTTGAGGCCACGCTGTGTGGTGCCCCCTGTGTGTGTGAGCATATAGGTGGGGGTGTAGCTCAGAGAGTCCTGTGGGGTTGTGTCACATCAGCGGTGAGTGGTGGCTGGGAGATCTATCAGTGTGCTGACAAGAGAAATCTTCACATCATCAAGGACTCTCAATTTGGATGCGTCTTCTGAAAAAAAGATGAAAAATAAAGCCAAGCCAATTTTGAGTGGCTTCCATTCTCTTATAACAACATTTCCATTATGGGTTTGTATTTCAGAGGGGAAGTGGACATGTCAGAGACAATTTACAGTGAAGGGGCCCCTGAGAACTGGGGCTGACAAGAAGAGAAGGTAGGGTTGTCGTTCTCATGGAGGAAATGGAGGAAATGCTGCCCGAGGCTCAAGAGTGGGAGACACAGCTCTGCCATGGTGTTCCTTAGGACAGGGGTGAATCTTCAGAGGTGGGAACAACTTCTCTCTGTGGTCAAATAAGCCCTGTTCACTGCAGAGGCCTGAAGGAGGTCAGCTCACTCTGATCCGTGGCCCTTATGGAAATCAGCAGGCGACGGCCATCCTAGGTGCACTCTTGCCCCCTCAGACACAATCCCTGTCCATCCTCTACACACTTCTTATGACTAGAGCCCCGTGAGATGACAGGCACATGGACCTTTGTGGCACATGTCCCTACACCCACAGTGACCACAGCAAGAGCATAGATTGAAGGCAAATGGGCCCCTGCAGGAATGGCGAGGGCACAGGGACACCCACAGAGGAAGCAGTGAGCCCTACTTGGACATGTCAAGGCAGAGGTGGCCTGGGGTGAGCATGAGTACCGGTCAGGCTCGCTGTATCAATGTGGCAGATATTTTTGATGACTTGCACCAGATCCCTTGGCCCACCTTTGACTTCAGTCCTTGAAGGAGAGTTCCCATCACACAGCTAGTGCCTGGGACTCTGCTTTGGGGCACCCAGGTCAAGAACTGTGAGGAAGGAAATTGCAGGCTGAGAAGGTGAGGAGGTGTTAAGAGTTGTGAGTGCAGTTTGAGGGGCTGGGGGAGGGAAGATCGGAGGCAGCAGGGGTTCTTCCTGCAGCCCAAGGATTTCATTTGATCTTCCCAGGAGTCCTTTGAGGCCAACATATTCTCCTATTTATATCCAGTGATTTTGTTTTTCTGAAATATTTTTGGCAGACACCTTGCTGCTTAGGTGTGCAGAGAGTCATCCCCTTGACCTACTTTGGCTGAGGGTTGTTTGTGCAACAGTTACCCATGAGGGGCCATAGACCTTCCCTAGGGTAGATGTTAACCTGTCCCCACCACTGCCTTCATCCTCCTGTGATGTCCCCAGGAAGGAACAGGTGGCGTGGAGGTGACACCTGAGAACAAGTCTGCCCTCCTCCCCTCTGGAGGGGTCTTGGTCGATCCTGAGAGCAGATGCTGGTGTTCAAGTGCATCAATATTGGAGCTTTATTCATGGTCAGGAGGGTGAACCCAACCTGTGCCACCCCAGACTTCACCTCTGTGGTGGGGTTCTTCTCACTATAGTTCTGGCTTCCCCCTGGCAGCCATGTTCTCAAGGGCACTGTGATGGACTGTCTCCTCTATGAGCCAGTCTATTGTGGGGTAGCTCTGAGAGGCACATAGCTGCAGATCCAAAATGTATCCTCTGGTGGCAGCAGTGTCACCACAGAGCTGGCTGCAGGCCTGACATCCAGAGTCTATTACCACAAGCATCACTCAGGCCACCAAGCACCCTTGGCCCATCCAAGAACCAAAGTGTGTTTTCTAGGGCATAGATCTGGTTTCTAGGTACAGACTCTCCCTGAAGCCACTCTGCTCTTGCTCCTTAGCACTATTTGTAAAATTCCAAACAGCTCAATCCCTGATCCCTGCCTCCCTCTTAATCCTACTCCCTTTACTGTACCCTTGACACAGACCTTGAACTGTTTTCAGTCCCTGTAACTGAGAGATTGGCCAACTGTACCCATGGATCGAATCTAGTCACTATCTACTTGTGTGAATGAAGTTTTACTGGCACATTCACTTATTTACATATTGTCTATGGCTACTTTACCTCATAACAGCAGGGCTGAGCAGTTGCAAAAGAGATTGCAGTCCCTGCAAAGCCTAAAACCCTTTATTCTTTGTATGTTTACAGGAAGCACTCATGGACTGCCCTAACTGGGCCTGTTCTTTGGCTCCTTCATGCCTTTGCAAATGCTAAGCCCTTCCTAGGGTGCTGTCTACCCTTTAGTCTGCTAATCCTTCTAGACAGACTTTCTCCCCATCCTTCATTGTCTGAGTAGGATGTCCCCCTCTAGCCCTGCATGCAATGATCTTTCTGATTCTCCTGTTGATATAGGGACCTGCCTCCCTCCCTCGTTCCTGAAGCAGGGTGAGGTCTTACTCCACTCAGGCTACTCATTCTACTCAGAAACTAGCTGGGTTTTTGAATGAACAACTGGCAAATAGAGGGTGTGGCATAGATATTGGACACTACTTAGTGTTGGCATCCTGGGTCACCCCAACCCTCTATGGTGTTTCCCCATGTCTGAAATGCACAGTGAAAAGGGTTTCACTGCCTTTGTCTTCGCAGATCTCCAATCTCTATCTGTATGACAGCGTTTTGATGCTGGCCAACGCCTTCCACAGGAAGCTGGAGGACCGGAAGTGGCACAGCATGGCAAGCCTCAACTGTATACGCAAGTCTACCAAGCCATGGAATGGAGGGAGGTCCATGCTCGACACAATCAAAAAGGTATGTTGAAGACGTTCCCTCCTATGTCAGAAGTCAGGCCATTCCTCTCATGCCACTCTGCCCATGCCAGGCCGTGGTCTGACATTGAGCATTTTGTGCATTTGCCCCGCCAGGCTTCCTGCCTTGCCATGATTCCTTCCTAGCTTTTGAAGCTAAGTGAGCTTGAGTTCATGGCTGTGTGTTGTTATATTTGTCTCCATTTTTTATATAAGGAGAATGGACTTCAGAGAAATTAAATAACTTGCCCAAAGTCAAAGAAAGTAAAAAATGGAGGCAATTGCCTAATTCACTTGTGCCAGAGAGCCCTCCAAGCAGGCTGCCACCGTCCATCAGAGAGGTTGTCTCAGTCAGCAGTGCATGTGCTGATTAATGAGCACCTCGTATGTATGTGTGTGGGTGTGCGTGTGACACACATTCTGCACTTGTGATGTGTCCTGTGTGCTGTGGCAAGACACCAAGTTAGAAGGCTGGATTTGAAGTGAATTGGGTAAAACACAGAAGACTTGTTAGAGTGAATTGGCTTTTAGAGGCTTCAAAAGAGCATTTAGGGAAATCTATAGTGCTAGGAGTTTCTGTCACAATAAATCGTGCATGGTTTCAACAGTAGCAAAGTGTTCTGGTCTTGGTTTAAATCTGATGCAGCCTATGCCAGAGTCAGGCCCCCTCTTGGGCCAGCTCAGATTCTGGAACTCTTCTAGTTCCCACAGCATATGGGAGGTTAGGGCTGGATGAAACCCTGAGTCCATGTTCAAGGAGAGAAAGAGGCTCAACACAGGCTCACTCAGCCTCTATGCACTCCCTCTGCTGTCCACCACCGAACTGCCAGAGAGAGATGCAGACTTGCATGCCCATCACGTCCAGTCTGGCCAGACATCATAATTTGTGCACAAATTCAATCCTTGTGGGCGCAGCAACTCGGTTTTAATTAACTCCAGCCTGAGCAATGGGCGATGCCCAAGGTGACATAGGTGGCAAAACCAGGATCTGAGCTGGGGTTTTATTCTCTAGTGCTCATGCTCAGTTCCTTGCAAATCACTGCCATGTATCTGATAGGCCCCTGAGGTACTGTGACTTCCCGCTTGGCTCAGGTTAAGCTGAGCTCCTGAAGCAGGTTGCAAGGGAAGATGGTAAGCTCCAAGAGGATGGAGACAAAAGCTGTCACTGTGATCCCATGGGCACAGGGCAGGTGCTCTAATCATAGTGTCTGCATGAAAGACAGGTGCAAGCCTTAGGAATTTTCCCTGTAAGCAATCGCCTGCTCCGAGGCCCTCAGACCGCCAGTGACATGTCATCACAGTCTACACATTGCTGCCTCAGACCTCAGTTGTCACTGAATGGTGACTAT
Organism: Talpa occidentalis; assembly: GCF_014898055.3. Taxonomy (NCBI): domain Eukaryota; kingdom Metazoa; phylum Chordata; class Mammalia; order Eulipotyphla; family Talpidae; genus Talpa; species Talpa occidentalis. Next base: position 32,648,062 of record NW_023605194.1, read on the forward strand.
TTCCTTTTTCTTTCTTGCCTTTCGGATGCCCTACAGTGGCCAGTTTTTTACCACCCTCCTTCTTTCCTTTAGGGCCACATTACTGGCCTTACAGGGGTGATGGAGTTTCGGGAGGACAGCTCAAACCCCTATGTCCAGTTTGAAATCCTTGGCACAACTTACAGTGAGACCTTTGGCAAAGACATGCGTAAGGTAAGCCACAGCGCCCTGCCCACTCTCCTACTGCCTTGGAGCCACACGTCCTGTGCTTCAGCAGATGTTAACCAACATAGAAGTCCCCTCTCCGAGTCTTTCCATGCTGATGTTGCCATTGATGCAGGTGTTTATGGGGCTGGGTGGGGAGGAACTCAGACTTGCCAATAGGAAGTGCCACTAATACAGAACCAAGGCCAGCAGGGCCCCTGGCACCAATTAGGTCCTGCTGTTTGGACCTGGAGGAACAACTGTGTGACCTGGGAGGAGGCTGAAAGGGACAACAACAATTTCAGCTGGGAGCAGCTGAAATCAGTCCAACCATGGAGATGGGTGTGACCATGGCTGAGGCAGGAAATAGCAGTTGCAGCCAGAGTGTACCCCAGATTTAAAGATGAGATGATGCCCACAAGGGGACTGAGAAGTGGTTGTGCTGGTATCCATGGGGAGAGAAGTGATAGGCAGATGAGCAACATAACTCAGGGTGAAATTTGGTCATTTTTTTGGTGCTAATGCAAGTGATAGGTCTGGGTCTTTTTCTGGTCAGTGATACCTTGTCTCTTCTTCCTCCTACGAGACAACATTAACCCACGGTGGAACCCCTAAACCTAAGGGAGGAGTCTGTGACATCAAGAGTCTAATAGGTATTGGAACCAAGAGGCCAATGTGGTAAACAAGAGGGTAGAATAATTATCCAACAAGGGTCCTCGATGTAGTCACTGTGAGCCACACTGTGGAGACCAGGGTGGGGGTGTGGGGAATGGCAGAAGCTGGCTGCCGAGGGCCATCAGCCCAGCTGGCTTGGACGAACTCCCAGAAATGGCCTGCACAGGTGGCCCATGTGCTGTCGGGCCAAAGATGGTGGTGCTCATCAGGTTGAGGGGCCACAGGACTCACTCTAATTAGGAAAGCAGTAAAGCATTATCTGGTTGGCCTACACTCAGGCACAGGCTTGTGTCATCACACACAGGTACACACACACATGCACACACATTTCTGCACACTTGAGAGGGATATATCTCTACTAACGAGAGTGCCCAGGAGACGACGGACACAGTGGATGCTCAGCAGGGTGGGGTAAGCCTTGGCAAAGAGCCTTGTATTGGCCAAAGGAGGCAGAGGGGCTTACATGATATTGGGGTACTGAAAGGGTTATGTGACATTGGGATACTGAAAACCTGGCTTAGGGAATTCTTTGTGCCCCTGGAGAGCTGGGGTAGAAGGGTACATGTGGTTTTATGCAAAGTGTGAGAGTTGGAGAGCAGCTACAACATGGGGTGCTGGCTCCCTAGGGAAGGGTTGGGATGGCTGGAGGTCCATGTGTGATGTGGTGCTAGGGAACCTTCAGCCTATCCTGTGACAGAGTCACAGTATTAGAAATAAGAGGCTCAATAATTGGTTGTGAGGCAATGGCAATACTCAGGGTTTGGTGACAGTTTGGAAATCAGTTTGTGGCATCATGGAAGGGGTCAGTGTCTACGGAGTGATACCCTTAAGGACCAGGGTATGACCTGCAGTGTTAAGGATGTCAGGGATGACTAATGAGGTCTTTTAGAGATGCCCAAAGCTCTGATGCTTGGCAGGTAGGTGGTCAGCACTGTTCTCAGCCATTATGACCACAACACATTATGACTTGTGCTGGGACTGCCGCATGGTAAAGGGGAAGCCAGCAAGGGAGCCCCTTCAGTGCCTGATATCAGAGGAGCTGTGGACTTAGCTGCCTGTGGAAGTGACCACTCATATCTGCCAGGTCCTTGCCTTTGTCCCTGGGCATTCCTCTGACATTAGTGACAATAGGCCCTGCCTGCTGGCTCCTTTGCTGCCCATGCCTCCCTTCAGCTTTGGGCAAATGCCAAGGTCCTCACAACAGGTGGGAATGTTGGCTGACCCAGGCAGTCTGGCCACTTCAGGTGCCTGAAAGACCTGGAGGCACTGTCTTCCACTTCCTGTTTCAGGTGTCTGAGCCTTTCATGTTGCCACGGCAACACTCTTCCAATACCCTGAAGCCAATGGGAGCTGGAATCTCTCTGTGTAAGGAGCTTCTGAGCAGAGCGGGAGGCCTGACTATAATTGAGTTGGAAGGGAAGCTGATTTTCAAGTGGGCTTTATTTTAAAATGTATCCTTTTGTCATTTTAAAAATCTACCCTTAATAACTGCATATCCCAGTTGTTATCTGTTTGCCTGGCAGCTTATCACTGTTAAGGAGAAGTTGTCTGGAAAGCAAGGCATAGGATTTGCCATAGTAAATGTTTGTCATTTGGGCCCAAGGTTCTGGAAAGCTAGTTCTGGGCAGAGAGGAGACTGGGAGCGAGTGTCCAGGTCTATGGCTGCATTTGAAGGCAGGGCTGAGCTGTGGCTTCTGGTGGACGGTGGGGCTGTAAGCGTTAGGGCTAGAAAGTTAAAGTGACCTGAAAATAAAGTCGAGTTTGGATAGCAGATATGAGGTCAAGGTTAAGGGTCTGGGGTATACCAAAGCACTGCAAATATCAGGTATCCAAAGGAGGGAAAGGGAACCGACCTCAACTGAACTTTCTGTGGCCACATCCCATTTGGTGCTGTTGGAGGAGTCAAGCAGATTGACTGCTAGATGTTGGCATGTTGGAGCAGGACAGGGGTTCCCTGAAAAATCTTAGTATGTGGCATGTATTCTGATATATATTGATCTTTATACACATGTGCTCACACATGCTCACACACACATTGGCATATTGATTTATAAACAATTACAGCAAACGTAGACACAAAACCAAAGCCAATTAATTCCTTTAAGATTTAAACCAAGAGTAATCTTTTAAATTAGGGAGCAAATGGCTGTTTTCTTAAAGTAACAACCCTGGAGGGAAATCTCGGGGAGGGTGAGTCACCCAGACATTTTAGATTAAGTGGCATCAAGAGACTGGTAGATTACTCAGCTCCTTCAGAGGATGGAAAGGGTGGGTGATCACCTTTCACTGCAGGGTGCTGGACAAATACTAATTAAATTATCTCATCCAGGAAGTGAGTTCATGTTGAGGGAGTGCTGGCTGGCTTAATCAGAGGCCTATGTCTCCAGTTTGCTGTGTAACTTCAGGCAAAATATTAATCATCTCTAAGTCTGGCTCAGAGATGTCTGGCATGAGGGGCCACCGAGCAACCCTGCCAGGGGCACACTTTGCTGGAAAGTCACCTCCGGCTCCCACAGGACGTGGCCCGACATTTACCCTGGGTTCTCATGCATGTTCCTATCAGAGTTCCACAAATTTCTACTTGGCTTCCTTTGTTCAGACAGAAGTCCCCAAGGAATGTCCCTGGACTTGTCCATGCAAATGTCCTTAGCTCATGACATGAGCTGGGATGGGATTTTTGAGGACACTCATAGGCAAGTTTCCAAAGCTGGGGATACGGGAAGCTGTGTAGTGGAGAGCACCAGCTGTAGACAAAGGTGGGCGGGCTTCATTCTCCCTTACTAGCTTAAGACATTTTTTCTGTCTCCTCTGTTAATTCTGATTCTTTGTAAAAGCTGGCTTTGAGCAGGAATCAAATAGCCCCCTTGATGTCATGTCCCCAGGAGGGCCTTGTGGCTGCTGATAATTCACCAAGTAATAAGCGCTCATCTTGTAGTGATTGCCGTGCCTTAGGACCCCAGCCCTCCCGGGGCTTGGAAGTACATCATTAATATTCTTGCCCAGATCTGCTACGCTGTGTTACAAATTGTCCCACATTTTCAGGGTTCAGAAGCTTTAAGCAGGGAGGCCAGGTGGGAAAGGCAGCAGCCTGTAGACAAGTACGGCTGCCTGCTAGAGTACAGGTGGACCCCTTTCCCTGGTGTCCTGGCAGCGGGGCCAGGAGCCAGCAGAGGGCTTAGTAATGAGAACCGGGAGGTGGGCGGTGCTGGGGTGGGAAGGATCCAGTCTGAGAATTGTGCAGCATCTCTATTAAGGAGCTCTGATGGAGATTCCCAGCTATGCACAGTGAGTCACAGAAGAGAAATAAACTCCAGTCTCTTCGTGGATTAGCATTCTTGCAGCGTATTTCCCAAGTAAAATGTCAACTGTTTCGAACTCGTGCAGAACCGCTTTTGATGGAGCTGAGAACCAAAATAAACACTGGTACTTCATCTGAGCAAAGGGATAAGGCAAAGATACAACGAAGTATTTCATTTTAAGTCACATTTAGTGCTTCGTTTTGAAGATAGCATCTATATGTGCTTGTTGAGGATAGAATGTTTAGAAAATACAGATAAATGAAAAGAAGAATATAAAAGTCAGCTACAATTTCTGAACCAAGAAATAAATATTGTTAGCATTTCTGGTGCATTTTCTTTATTTTTTTTTCTCACTCTGAACATAGAGCTAGAGTTATTGATATGTACATTTATCAAATCGCTTTTATTGTACATCTATTTATATTCAGACTTTCCCATTTAATACTATCATGGGGTTCTCTTCTCATTTAATTGTTTTGGCAACTATGATTTTTAAGGAATATACATTACTCAACTTACAGGAAAACATCATTTCTTTTTCTATATGATGAATGTTTTGGTATTGTTACCATATTATAGAATAATGTAATGAATATTGAGAATATATACAATTTTAATTACATCTATATTTTCTTATGTTATTTAAGAAGTAGAATTAACAAACCAGGAATAATATTTTTAAGATTTCTTGGTGTGCGTGATACATATTTTCAAATTTATTATAGAAAGATTTAATAATTTTTTTATCTACCGGTAGTAGATGGAAGTCTCTCTTACATGCTAGGCTCAAAAAATTGATTGAAACATAGAATAAAATCTGTGGGATTGCTTCCCAGGTTCGAATCCTCACTTTGATTAGGTAATAAACCCTTCATCTAATTATAAAAATATTGAGTAATATATTAAATAGTTTTGCTAATTTGGTAGCAGTATGAAAACATAATCTGTAAAACTTGCATGTCTTGTGAGAGTGCCCATTTAAAAATATAATTATTGGGCCTCCCCGGTGGCGCAGCGGTTGAGCGCTGGGTTGCGAAGCTGCCCGCAGCCTCTGCAGCGCCGGTTCGATCCCCGGCTGCTCCCCGGCCACCAGAGGAGGGTCCCACATGGCGCGCAGACCTCTCCTGCCGCCCGCTGCTCCCCTCAGCAGTGTACTTCTGTCCTTCTGCCTGCTCTGCTCCCCGCTCTGGCTCTGGTGAATTCTCTCACCCTCCTGCGCTTCTGACTGTACCCAGTGCTTGTATAAATAAATAAATCTTTAAAAAAAAAAATAAAAAAAAAATAAAAATATAATTATTGGTTATTTTGTGTTTCACATTTTATAATTTATACCTCAGGTTCTTTGCTTATTATACGTATTGGGAATATACTGGGGATTAAATTTTTCTTGTCAATTTATATAATCTCTTTTGGAAGGCAATTGATAGTTATTTGTGTCAAATATTTTGCTCTCACAAATTGTTTGCCTTTCAATTAAGAAAACATTTCCACACAGACACATTCAGAAATTTAAGTGTTTGTATATTTTTAGAAAGTCATACCCAATTTGCAAAGTTGACCATATTCATTCATATTCTGTTCTATTTTTGTGGTTTGATTTTATTTCAATGAAATCTGCTGTTGGGATTGATTTGGGATCAATTGTGATGTGACGACCTACCTTTTACAGTTTTTAATAATGTCTCCTACTACCATTTGGCCAATAACTTCTTTCCCCATTGACTTGAAGGTCACATTTATTATATGCGCTACTAAATTTTGCATATCTCCTCATTAACTTAAAAAAATTCTTAGACTCTTTTTTTAATCTCAGCTTAAATTAATTTCCTCTTTGTCCATTATTAGAATGTACTTGTCTCCAAGTAACAGAATGTTCACCCCAAGAGGATTAAACAATAAGGAAGACTTAGCTCACATAAAAGATACCTGGAGCTGAGGCTGCTCCAGGGTTGGCCATTCACAGGTGTTCAGGGCTTGGATCAAAGGCTGGGCCTGTTTTATCTTTCTATTTGGCTGTCCTCAGGGCATACTCTTTGCTCTCCTCACAGCCTGAGGATGGCTTTGGCACTTCCAACTGTCATACCCAGAAGGATAGCAGCAAGTGGGAGAAGAGGGTCATTTCCTTCCGTGTGCCTCCTTTTTATAAGTGAGGAGCCTTCTCCAGGAGCCAACCCTGGCTGACCATTTTTATGTAATGATCACTTTGTTCTTATTGCAGTTGAAGTTTTCTACCTAAATACATAGGTGGCATTGACCTCTGACTTCTCTCTTCAGATGCTCCTGTTCCACTTGTGTTAGGCTTGTACTTCCTTCATAACATAGACAAGGAATTGCTCATTCTTTTCCAGGTGTCTGGACAGAATTCTTGAAAACTTGTAAAATTATTTGGGTTGATTGTTGGTCTTGGAGCTATTACTTTGTCAGCTTGGAAACTTTATTTCCTGGTTTCTACAGAGCTGTGAGTCATTTTTAGTAATCTACTTTTATAGAAAATATGTATATCGCTGTTCAAATTTGTTACTAAACCTCTGCATAGCATTTGCAAATAATGAAAAAATTCTATCTGTTGGAATATCTCTCTTTTCATTCCTGCTATTGTGCATTTTTGTTGTTTCCCTTTATGTCTGCATTTGACTTGATAAAAGTTTGTTCAATTATTTTTTTCAAAGAACTAGGTCTAATTTGCTTAATCAATTTTGCTGTGTTTTATGTTATCTAATGAATTGATTTTTCTTTCTTCCTGTTTTCCTGCTACCTAGTGTTTTTTTTATTGCTAATTTTTAAATATATTATAGGAAGTATTAGACAATTTATTTTTATTCTTTCCAGTTTTGGAATGCTCTCAGCTTTACTCTGATTATAGATGAGAGGCTGAATCCAAGTGATTTTTCTAATGTAAACTGAAGTGTAAGATTCATACAGAAAAGCCCTAAATTTTGAGCAAATGTTAGTGAATATCCAAAAAAAATGAGTGAACCCATGGAATCAACATCTCATCAAGAAACAGAACATCATCAGTATCCCCAGAGGAGTCACTCATGTCTGGTTCTGGTCATTACAGTCACTGGTGGAACCATTATAGATACCTAATGCACATATTCCCTATTTCTGTAACTAACTCCTTTTGCTTAACATCATGCTGGTAAGACTCTTTATTATTGTATGAATTATGGTATTTAATTCATTCTTGTTGTGTTTTACAATATAGTTTTTTTAATAACATTTTTTAAAAGTTTTTTTTTTTTATTTTATTTATACAAGAGCTGGGGTACAGACCAGAGGAATGTGAGGGTGAGAGAATTCACCAGAGTCAGAGCAGGGAGCAGAACAGGCAGACGGAGCAGTGGGTGAGACAGGAGAGGTCTGCCACTCCATGTGGGCATTGCCCTGGCCAGCTGGGAATCGAACTGGTGCTGCAGAGGCCACGGACAGCTTCACAGCATTGCGCTCAACCTGCTATACCACCGGGGAGGCCCCTACAATATAGCTTTTATTATTATTCAGGTATGGTTGAGGCCAACAGATCAGGAGAGGCCTGACATTGAAAAAACAGTTTGTTATTCCAGTTTCCATGAGGGGGCATGCCCCACTACTTGAGGTCACACAGGGAAGTACCAGGGTTGGTTAGGGGGCAGAAGGAGCTAGGGGAAACCGTGGACAAGGACCTTTAATATGGTTTTGTAGGAAGGAATGATTGTGGCAACATAAGCAGGTTTAGGATTGAGCAAACAAATCATTTTAGTGAATTCTAGAAGGGTGCGGTCCTAGCTTGCCTGCTATCTTAGTTGTCTGATGTCTTGCCCTGTGATGGTTGGGGCAGAGGAATAATAGCCCCAAGTGGAGAACTCCATAAAGTGGGTGATTGGGGTAGGGGCTGTGGATTCTAGATTGGTTAGTTTGTACATGAAAGGCACACCTGCAGAGAAGTCCTTTAATCTTTTGGAATGGGCTAACCCTGAAGGAATAGTCTTTCAAAGGGTTAGTAAGGTCCAGGTATCAAGGCACCAGAAATACAGAAAATAAAAAGACATGATTAATACTGGTTGACATATAATGTTCCTTTCACGAATATTTCAGGCTTTGTTTATTCATTCTATATTTGAGGACAAAATTGTTTCCAAATTTTGTCTATTACCAATAATATTGCTGTAAACATTCTTGGACACATTTTTTTGGGGGTGGGTGGGACATAGATATGTGTTTTTGTTGAGTTTATATCTGGGAGGGAAATTAGAAGTCTAAATATTAGTGTATGATTAATAGATACTCCCTAATATCTCAAACACTGCTTGCTTATAATTTCTTATCCTTGATGTATGTCATCAAATTTAATGTGTTAATGTTTTGTTGTTAATTTCTTTAAGTTCTTGGAGAGCTTGCAGTTTTTCCTGTGTGGCAAAATCCTCACTAGGTTTCAGTATCCACATTATTAAGGACTGGGACTCTTTAAATGGAATTGAAAATATTTCCCTTATTTCTGTCTCTGGAAGAGTTTTTGTAAAGTTGGTACACCTTCATTTTAAATGTTTGGAAGAATTCACTAGTGAAACAAGCTCACACAGTACTATGTGTATTTAGATTTTATATTATTTCCTGAATCACTTTTTTTGGTTGATTTTTAGGAATCTACTCGCTGAATGTAAATTTTCAAATATCATGGCACAGAAAACATTCTCTTTTTCAGTTTTGATTTTTGTTATCTGTTCTTATCTTTCTGTTTTTTACACAAAGCAGATTTTGGATTATTATTTTGTGATATTAAAATTACTGATAATTGTTCTTATTTTCTAATTATTTTGCTATGATTTGTAAGTCCTTGTAATGGCCTCTTGATATAAAGGTAGATACTTACTTTCTTTTCTCTTCTTTTCATTTAAAGATAGTCCTCAGTATTGTTTTAGCTATACTCCATACATTTTGACATGTTTTACTTTCAGTGTTTTCCAGCTCAAACATTGTTAATTTCCTTTGATATTTCTTTTGACCCATGGCTTTTTTAGAAGCCTATTGTTTACTTTCCAAGCAGAGTAGTTGTCACAATCTTATTATTATTTTTTTTTAATTAATGGCTTCAAACCTATTCCTACCATGATCAGAGAACTGGTGAATTATTTTGGCTTCTTGAAAGTTTGGGTCTTAATTCACGACCACCATTTGGTGATCTTGGATATATACTCTTGACAAACTTGTGCGCTATGTCTTATTGTCTCCTGTTGTAGCTGTGCATTTGTCTATTTCTCCTTTTGTTTTAATGTAGTTTTGAATAATATGTTTTGAAGCTGTGATTTTGGGGACAGATTTAGAATTTTGACATTTCCTTGTGAACTGATCTTTATCATATGAAATTTCTTGTTATTTCTACTAATGCTTCTTATCTTAAAGCCTATTTCTCTGCTAAAATAGTGAGCATATTTGACTTATTTTTAATAATGTTTACTGGCCTATCAATTATACCACTTTATTATTAAACATTTCTCTCATATTGAATGCATGCTTTATTTAAACAGCATGTAATTGTTGATTTTTAAAATTAAGTTTGAAAATTCTAGGCCTTTAATTTGATTCTTTTGGTTTATTTACATCCTGGTCTTCCTGTTTTATAGCACCCTTTTCTTGCCTTTATGTGGATGATTTTAAAATATTTTATTTTTCTCTCTTAACTGTTAAATTTACATATGTTTGTATTACTATTTAGTTTGCAAAATCAATATTCTTTGTATTACACACATGTAAGTGTTCCCTCTTCTATTTTCTGGAAAAGATTGTGTAAAATAATTATTCCTTTTTGAAATATTAGATGTATTTCACCATGAAATCATCTGCACCTGATGCTGTTTTGAAAGATTTTTAACTATAAATTTAATATCATTAATAGATAATAGGTATATTCTGGTTATATATTTCTGCATGAAAAAATCTTTAATTTTCATCAACTTGTTTAATTTATGAACATGAGTTTTATAGTATTTCCTTATTATTTTAAAGTCTTTGGTGATATTTCATAATATATTATCCAGTAATTTGTGGTAATAAATAATTTGGTTAGAAGTTTATTAATCTTGATTTTTCAAGAGCCAGCTTTTTTTTTCTTTATTATTTTTATGTTTTCAAATTCAATTACTTCCCTTATTTTGTTTATTTGAGATTAATTTGCTCTTTTTTTAACTAATTAAAGTTGAAACCTAGGTTACTTAATGTCTTTATTCTTTGTAAGCACTTAATGCCACGCATTTCCATGTAAACAGTACTTTGATTGTGCATCATAAATCTCAATATTTTACCATTATTGGTGTATTTATTTTCAACCTGATTGCTATTCATGTTTAAATTGTGACTTCTATTGACAGATTATAGAAGGGTGCCGCCTATTGTCCACTCTGTCGGTATAATTACATTGAAGTATTCCAGCCATTATCTTCTGTTGTTATTGATAGAATTGACTAATGGCTACTATTTTATTATTAGCTTGGTATTCTGTATTTCCTTTCTTGCCATCTTTTGGATAGTTGAATATTTTTAATAATCCATTTTGGTTTATTTGATTTTCAGGTTTGTCTCTTTGAATCACTATTTAAGGAGCTTTTTAAGGAATATTTATGTATCTATGTATCTACCTATGTATGTGTCTATAATTTTCAGTCTCATTAGATTTATATTGTAACATTTTACATAAAATGTAAACTCTCTGAAATACATTGCTCTGTCCTTTTGTTTGTGTGTTATTTTCTATTATAGGTGTCTTGTATATCTGCTAACACTGGAAACTGTCAAACAATATGATGATTTTTTTTATTTTAACAGTAAGACACATCTGAAATACTTCATATGCAAATAAACTAGTTATTTACTATTTTAAAAATTCTTCTTGTGTCCTAAGATACAAGTGTCCCTTTGATACGTATAGCTATGTGTGTGTATATTTATAAATATATATTTATATTATATATACATATATTTATATTATATATACATTTATAAATATATATTTTAGCCTAAAGCAATTCTTTTAGCTTTTTTTTTCATTTTGCAGTGCAGAGCCTCTTGCAAAAAAATTAATTTTAGTTTTCTTTCTTCTGAGAAGGTCATAATTATTTTTATTCCTGAAGGACATTTTAACTGGTTATGGAATTCCAAGATGGCAATTCTTTCCTTCTGGCCTCTCTTTTTTCTGATGAGAAATCTGTGGTCATTACAATTCCAGTTGCTCTGTGTTTAATATATTCTTTTCTGTAGCTGCTTTCAAGAATTCTTTCTTTGGGATTTTAGCAGTTTGATTACAGTGTGTCTTGGTATGGTATTCTTGTATATTTTAGTTGTTCAATGAGTCACTTGAATCTGTAATTGTATATCTTTTACTAAATTTGGGAAGTTTTCAGAAATTATTGCATTAAACAATTTTTTAAAATTTTATTTTTATATTCCCCATAGAATTGCAACCCCCTTATTTTGACCCCAATCCCTCCTTTCTATGCCCCCCCCATAGTGTGTCACTGGTTAATAGTTGTTTGTTGATTTAATTATTCTTTTTCCTGGTCCCTTATTTAGGTTTCGTAGATTCCTGCTATGAGTGAGACCATCTGGTATTTTTCTTTTTCTTTCTGGCTTATTTCGCTGAGCATGATCCCTTCCAACTCCATCCATGTTGCTGCAAATTGCATGTGTTTATCTTTTTTGATTGCTGAGTAATACTCCATTGTGTATATATACCACATCTTCTTGATCCAGTCATCTATTTTTGGGCATTTGGGTTGTTTCCAAAGCTTAGCTATTGTAAATAGTGCTGCTATAAACATAGGGGTGCAGGTGCTCCTTGGAATTAATGTTTCTGTGTCCTTTGGGTAAATACCTAGGAGTGGAATTGCTGGATCATATGGAAGCTCTATATTTAGTAGGTTGAGGAATCTCCACACAGCTCTCCATAGTGGTTGGACCAGTTTGCACTCCCACCAGCAGTACAGGAGAGTTCCTTTTTCTCCACAACCTCCCCAACATTTGTCGTTGCTAGTTTTTTTAATATGTGCCATTCTCACTGCTGTGAGATGGCATCTCATTGTAGTTTTGATTTGCGTTTCCCTGATTGCAAGTGATGTTGAACATTTTTCACATGCCTGTTGGCCATTTGCATTTCCTCTTTGGAGAAGTTTCTTTTTAGTTTTTCTGCCCATTTTTTGACTGGATTATTTTCTTTGTTTTTTGTTGAGTCTCACCAGCTCTTTGTAGATTTTTGTGATCAGTCCTTTATCATTAGTGTTGTGGTATTGGAACCAGAACAGATACACGGACAAATGGAACTGAATGGATAACCCAGAAATAACCCCACAGATTTATGGTCAACTAATCTTTGGCAAAGGAGCAAAGAATATGCACTGGAGCAAAGAAAGTTTATTCAATAAATGGTGCTGGGAAAACTGAGTCGCTACATGCAAAAGAATGAAGCTTGACCACTACCTCACACCATACACAAAAATCAACTCAAAATGGATTAAAGAACTAGACATAAGACCTGAAACCATAAAGTATATAGAAGGAAATATAGGCAAAACACTACATGACATGCACCTCAAAGACATCTTTACAGACACATCATCCAAAGCAGTGATAGTGAAGGCAAAGATAAACAGCTGGGACTACATCAAATTAAAGAGCTTCTACACAGCAAAAGAGACAATAACCAAAACAAAAAGAAACCCCACCGACTGGGAGAAAATTTTTGCATTAAACATTTTTTATCAGAGAATCTTTTTGTTTTTTTCCTGGGGTTCCCATGGCACATATACTAGACATTTTAATACTGTCAATTTGGTTCCCAGGCTCTGATCTTTCCTTTTCAATCCTTTTTCCCCATTTTGTTCTTCAGATTGACTATCCTCTATTGCTTTTTATTCAAGTTCACTGAATTCAGAGAAACAGATGAGTTTCCATGCTGACTCTAGGTACCAAAGCTGCCACCACCTCCATGCTGAGTCGAATTGAGGGCCCCCTTCGTGGTAAATTTGGGAGAGAATAGGACAATTTTTTTTCTTTATGAACATTACTGTTATGAACATTATTTGACTTTTATATGTGCTCATGCACAAGAGTTTTCTTGACTATATACAGAGATGAAATTGCTGTGTTGTGAATAATCAACTTGAAAATCAACTTATAATATGTTTGTTTTCCAAAGTGGATACATTAATTACCCCTAGCAATGTATGTGATAGTCTATTGATCTACATCCTCTCTACTCTGTACTATTTTTTTGGACTTCTTATTTTTGCCAGTGAAGAGAATATAAATGGGTATCACCTTTGGTTCTCGATTTGTATGTCACTGATCACTATAAAGATTGAACATCTCTTCATATGTTAATTAGCATTTTTCTGATACTTCTTTTGCTCATTTTTCTGTCTTTTTCATTAATTACTGGATTATTTCTCTCTTATTGGTTAGTGGGAGTTCTTCATGTATTATAATTTTTTGGTTTTAAGTCATACAGTTAGCTTCTATGATTTATATCAACTCTACCCCCCTGCCCTCTGTGGCTTTAAAGCAATAAATTTTTAATCTTAACAAAGCATGATATTTTTTATTTTTAAACTAATATTTTTTGTCTAAATTCAAGGTAAAGCAATATTTCATTTTCAATAAAAATGTTTTTTTAATTGCTGAGATATAATTTACAAATAACATAATAACCCTGGGTGAGTAATAATTGTGTTTATTCAGGTAATCATCACTCTATTTAAGGGATAGAATATCTATTTGAATTTAACGCCCCCTTTTATTGTATGTGAATGCTCTCATATCTTTCACTATAGATTAGTTTTATTTCTACTAGAACATATAAATAAGTAAAATGCATCATTCTCTTTTGCATCAACTTTTTTTAGCCAAATGTTTTTGAATTTTATTTCTTCGTGTATGAGTCATTTGTTCCTTTTTATTGATGAGTAACATTCCATTATATGAATATAAGTACAGTTGTATGAACATTTGGGTTTTCTTCCAATTTTGGATCATTAATAAAATCATTAAAATATTCACATACAATTTGTGTGGGTGTGGTCTTATGCTATCATTTCTCTTGACTAAATTTCTAGGGGTATGGCAAGTGTGTGTCTAACTTTATAAAAAATTGCCAAACTGTTTTCCAAATTTGTGTGTCATTTTGCAGTCTCATCAGAAATGTATGAAGTTCTACTTGCTCCACATTCTCTTGAGCACTTGGTATGCATTAAATTTTTGTCATGCAAGTTGGTGTTGATGTATAGTGGTATCTCTGTGTTTTCAAATTCCTCTTCTATCATGTCCAGTGAGTTAAACATCTTTTTTGTGTGCTTATTTGAAATTTCTAATGTTTATTATTTTTTCCTGAAGAGTCTATTCATATTGTTTTCCCATTTAAGACATTGGGTTGCATTTATTAAGTTGCATGATTTTTAAAAAAATATTCTGGATACCAACCATTTTTGGATATATGTAATAATAATATTTGTACCCAGTCCATGCCTTGCCTTTTTTTTTTGGTGTCTTTTAATGGATACAAGTGTTTTATATTTATGAAATTCAAATTCAATTTATAGATACATATATATCTATACTACATATGTGTTATATATGTGTGTATATATATCTATATATATAGATATATATATTTGGGTATTGGCAGTGCTTTTTTCATCCTATTAAATAAACAACACTATGGCTAACTGATAATATTGCAGCATTGTTAACTGCTAAATGTGTTTCCTTCTAGATTTGTAGTTTCAGGTTTTATTTTTCTGTTTGTGATACATTTCAAATTGTTGTTTTGCCTATTGTGTGAGGTAGGCATCCAGGTTGTTACTTACATATGATACTTGAATGTTGAGAAGTTTCCCTAATATATTACTCTGGGATCTTTGTTTGGAATCTCTGTTTCAATCTTCCATATATCTATTCTCATGCGAATGCTACAATTTCATTATTCCTCTAGCTTTATAGTAAATTGAAATCAGGTAATTATAAATTTTTCACCTTTGTTCTGCTTGGTAAAAATTATTCTATTTTTGATACTTAAGATTTTTTGAATCATATAATTTCATTTGGAATCAAATTCTCAAAGATTTGCTGGGATGTTTTTGGAGACTGTTAACTCTTTTGACCAACTTGCAGTATAATAGATACCTTGAGAATAGTATTTCAACAATACAAATATTTTCATTTATTTAAGTTTTATTTCATTTCTCTCAGTAATGCTGTGTCATTTTAGAGTACAGGTCTTGCATATACTTTATTAAATTAATTTTATGTATTCTATATTTTGTAGTTTAATTGTTATTTTAAAATTTCATTTTTTCCAACTGATTCCTTATTTCCTTCCTCTTTTTCTTTTTTTTTCCCTCCTTTTCCTTTGGCACATTTAACCATGATGTTAGGGGAAAAGCATTCAGTCTTGTACCATTAAGTATGATGTGAAACAAAGGGTCTTTTGGGAACATGCCCCTTATATAGTTTCTACATTTTTGAGATTCTTATCATAAATAAGTTTTGAATGCAATTAGTATTTTTCTACATCACTTAAATATTACATAATATAGCAATTATATTGTATTGCTATATATTGGGATTATCATGTTAATTTATTGTTTCATTCTGTTAATGTGCTAAATTTATATTGATTTTTTTTGAATGATAAAATGACCTTGTATTTCTGGGATAAATTTCCCAATGGTCATGATGTTGTATCCTTTATATATAATTAAATTGAAATTATTTTTGGGGGGAATATTGATTTATCATTTTTCTTACTTGTAATGTCTGTAGTTTTAGAGTGAAGATAACACTGACCCTATAAAATGATTTAGGAATTACCTTCCTTTTGTCTGAAATTATTCTTTCTGAAATGATTGCTTGAGTAAAACCATCTACACCTGTAGATTTCTTTGCAGAATACCTTCAAACTACAAGTTCATCTTATGTAGTATTACAGGTCTATTCATAGCTGTAATTTCTTCTAGTGTCAATTATGGTATTTTGACTCTCAAAGTATTTTTTCACTTCATTTAGGCTTTATAGGCATATTTTTATTTTAAACATTTCTCTATCATTTTCATTTCTGTAGTGGTGTCCCCTTTCAAATCTTATGTCAGTAATTGTGTTTTATTTTTAAATTCTACCCTTTTTGTGTTAATTTGCACTTCTTACTATTCCCTTAACCAACATGTGGTTTTGTGATTTTATACCTTTTTTTTTTAATATTAAATTTTATTTTTATATTCCCCCATACAATTGCAAATGCCCCATTCTGACCCCAATCCTTCCCTCCCGCCCCCACCCCCCAAAAAGTGTCTCTGGTTCATAGTTTTTTGTTGATTTTGATTTTCACTTTCTTATATTCATTTTCCTGGTCCCTTATTTAAGTTTTCTAGATTCCTGCTATGAGTGAGACCATCCGGTATTTTTCTTTTTCTTTTTGGCTTATTTCGCTGAGCATGATCCCTTCCAGTGCCATCCATGTTGCTGCAAATTGCATGTGTTTATCTTTTTTGAATGCTGAGTAATATTCCATGGTATATATGTACCACATCTTCTTGATCCAGTCATCTATTTTTGGGCATTTGGGTTGTTTCCAAAGCTTAGCTATTGTAAACAGTGCTGCTATAAACATAGGAGTGCAGGTGCTCTTTGGAATTGATGTTTCTGTGTCCTTTGGGTAAATACCTAGGAGTGGATTGCTGGATCATATGGAAGCTCTATGTTTAGTAGGTCCAGAAATCTCCACACAGCTCTCCATAGTGGTTGGACCAGTTTGCACTCCCACCAACAGTGCACAAGAGTTCCTTTTTCTCCACACCCTCGCCAACATTTGTTGTTGCTAGTTTTTTTAATATGTGCCATTCTCACTGGTGTGAGATGGTATCTCATGGTAGTTTTGATTTGCATTTCCCTGATTACAAGTGATGTTGAACATTTTTTCATATGTCTGTTGGCCATTTGCATTTCCTCTTCAGAGAAGTTTCTTTTTAGCTCTTCTGCCCATTTTTTGACTGGATTATTTTCTTTGTTGTTGCTGAGTCTCATCAGCTCTTTGCAGATTTTTGTGATCAGTCCTTTATCATTAGTGTTGGGTGCAAAAATGTTCTCCCAGTTGGTGGGGTTTCTCTTTGTTTTTGTTATTGTCTCTTTTGCTGTGCAGAAGCTCTTTAATTTGATGTAGTCCCAGCTGTTTATCTTTGCCTTCACTATCACTGCTTTGGGTGATGTGTCTGTAAAGATGTCTTTGATGTGCAAATCCCGTAGTGTTTCGCCTATATTTCCTTCTATGTATTTTATGGTTTCAGGTCTTATGTCTAGTTCTTTAATCCATTTTGAGTTGATTTTTGTGTATGGTGTGAGGTAGTGGTCAAGCTTCATTCTTTTGCATGTAGCGACCCAGTTTTCCCAGCACCATTTATTGAACAAACTTTCTTTGCTCCAATGCATAGTCTTTGCGCCTTTGTCAAAGATTAGTTGACCATAAATCTGTGGGTTTATTTCTGGATTTTCTATTCGATTCCATTGGTCTGTATGTCTGTTCTTGTTCCAATACCATGCAGTTTTGATGATTATGGCTTTGTAGTAGAGTTTGAAGTCTGGGAGTGTGATGCCTCCATTCCCTTCTTTTTTTTTCAGTAGAGCTTTGGCTATTCGGGGTTTTTGGTGATTCCATATGAATTTCTTCAATAATTGTTCTATTTCTTTGAAGAATGCCATTGAGATTTTGATTGGAATAGCATTGAATCTGTATATTGCTTTTGGTAGGATGGCCATTTTAATAATGTTTATTCTTCCAATCCATGAGCAGGGGATGTCTTTCCATTTCTTTGTGTCTTCTATTTCTTTTAACAGTGTTTTATAGTTTTCTTTGTATAGGTCCTTTACCTCTTTTGTTAGATTTATTCCCAAATATTTGATTTTTTTTGTTTCGATAATAAAAGGGGTGGTTTTTTTGATTTCTTCTTCTTCAGATTTATTGTTTGTGTATAGGAAGGCTACTGACTTTTGCGTGTTGATTTTGTATCCTGCCACTTTACTGAATTGATTGATGAGTTGAATTAGTTTTTCTGTGGAGATTTTGGGGTTCTCTATGTATATTATCATATCATCTGCAAATAGTGATAGTTTGACTTCTTCTTTTCCTATTTGGATTCCTTGGATGTCTTTCTCTTGTCTTATTGCTCTGGCTAGGACTTCCAGTATTATATTGAAAAGCAGTGGTGAGAGTGGACATCCTTGTCTTGTTCCAGATCTTAATGGAATTGCTTTCAGCTTTTCACCATTGAGAATGATACTGGCTGTTGGCTTGTCATAGATGGCCTTTATGATGTTGAGGTATGTTCCTTGTATCCCAAGAATTTCAAGGGCTTTTATCATGAATGGGTGTTGCACTTTGTCGAAAGCTTTCTCAGCATCTATTGATATTATCATATGGTTTTTATATTTCTTTTTGTTGATGTGTTGGATAACGTTGATTGATTTTTGGATGTTAAACCATCCTTGTGCCCCTGGAATGAATCCAACTTGGTCGTGGTGAATTATCTTATGGATACGTTGTTGGATTCTGATAGCTAAAATTTTATTGAGGATTTTTGCATCAGTGTTCATTAGGGAGATTGGCCTATAGTTTTTCCTTTTTTGTGTTGTCCTTATTCGGTTTTGGTATTAGTGTAATATTGGCTTCATAGAACGTGTTTGGTATTGTCCCTTCCTTCTCAATTTTTTGGAAGAGTTTGTGAAGGATAGGCACTAATTCGTCTCTGAATGTTTGGTAGAATTCATTTGTAAATCCATCAGGTCCTGGGCTTTTGTTTTTGGGGAGGTTTTTAATTACCATTTCAATTTCGCTGCTTGTAATTGGTCTGTTTAGGTGTTCTATTTCTTCTTTATCTAGCTTTGGGTGATTGTAGAGTTGTAGGAATTTGTCCATCTCCTCTAGATTGTTGAACTTGTTTCCATATAACTGTTCATAGTAGTTACTGATTATTCTTTTGATTTCTGCTGTGTCCGTTGTGATTTCTCCTCTTTCATTGATGATCCTGTGTATTTGTGCTTTCTCCCTTTTTTCCTTTGTGAGCCTAGCTGGGGGTTTGTCTATTTTATTGATTTTTTCAAAGAACCAGCTCTTGGTTTCATTGATCTTTTGGGTTGTTTTTTTAGTTTCAATTTCATTTATTTCCGCTTTGGTTTTTATTATGTCTTTTCTTCTACTGGTTTTAGGGTTTTTTTGTTGTTCTTTTTCTAGATCTTTGAGCTTCGAGATTAGGTTGTTTCTTTGAGTTCTTTCTTGTTTTTTGATGTGAGCTTCTATTGCTATATATTTTCCTCTTATTACTGCTTTTGCTGCATCCCATACATTTAGGATATTGGTGTCCTCCTTGTCATTCAATTCAAAGAATTTTTTAATTTCTTCTTTGATCTCCTCGTTAGTCCAGTGGTCTTCCAGTAGTGTGGCTTTTAATCTCCATGAGGTAGGATAGTTCCTTGCCTTCTTTTTATGATTTATTTCTAGTTTGATGCCTTCGTGGTCAGAAAAGATGGTTGGTATGATTTCAATCTTGGTGTATCTGTTGATGTTTGTCTTGTGCCCCAGTATGTGATCGATCCTGGAGAATGATCCGTGTGCGCTTGAGAAAAATGTGTACTCCGTTTTTTTGGGTTTAGTGTTCTATAGATGTCTGTTAAGCCCAAATGCTCTAGGTCCTTATTTAGAGCTTTAGTTTCTTTACTTATTTTTTGTCTTGTTGATCTATCCATTGTTGATAGTGGTGTGTTGAAGTCTCCCACTACATATGTGTTTTCTCTGATGTCTGTTTTCAGAGAGGACAACAGTTGTCTGATATATTTTTGTGCTCTTTCGTTTGGTGAGTATATGTTAATGAGTGTCATTTCTTCTTGAAGTATTGTCCCCTTAATCATAATGTAGTGACCATTGGGGTCTCTTTTTATTTTTTTGAGTTTGAAGTCTGTTTTATCTGATATAAGTATAGCTGTTCCTGCTTTCTTTTTTGGCCCATTTGCTTGTAGGATTGTTTTCCATCCTTTGACTTTGAGCCTATTTTTATCTTTTGTAGCTAAATGTGTTTCCTGGAGACAGCAAAAGGTTGGGTTTTGTTTCTTAATCCAGGCTGCAACTCTGTGTCTTTTTATTGAAGAGTTTAGTCCATTTACATTTAGAGTTAATATTGATATGTTAGCATCTGTATTTGCCATTATGTTTGTCTTTCCTTTGATTTTATTTATTTATTCTTTTAATAACTTTTTTTTTTGGTCTTCTTTCGTTGTTATTCGTCCCTCTGAGGTTCTGGCTTTAGGATTCCTTGTAGTATTTTTTGGAGTGGGGGTTTAGTCGCAATGAAATTCCGGAGTTTCTCTTTGTCTGGGAAGGTCCATATTCTTTCTTCATGGAGGAAAGAGAGCTTTGCGGGATAGAGTATTCTTGGTTGGCATCTGTTTTCTTGGAGTCTGTTGACTATGTCCCTCCACTCTCTCCTTGCCCGTATTGTTTCTTCAGAGAAGTCTGATGTCAGCCTGATTGGTTTTCATTTGAATGTTATCTGTTTCTTCCCTCTTGTCAGCTTCATTATTTTTTCCTTGTCCTGGATTCTTGGGAGCTTTACTATTATGTGTCTTGCTGTGTTTTTCCTTTCGTCATGGAAGTTTGGTATTCTTCTTGCTTCTTGTATATCAATTTTCAGCTCCTTCTTCGCATTTGGGAAGTTCTCTTCAATTATATCCATGAATATTTTCTCTGTTCCTACATCTCTCTCCTCTCCTTCTGGAATTCCTATAACTCTTCTATTTCCTTTCCTCATGGAGTCAGATAGTTCCCGAAGTCTTTCTTCATTCTTTTTCCTTCGTACTTCTCTTTCCTTTTCTGTTTTGGTTCTTTTTATTTCTGTGTCTTCAAGATTACTTATTCGTTCTTCCATTTCATCTATTCTGCTTTCATTGCTTTTCCCAGAGTTCTTTAGTTCCTCCATTAATTCTTTGATCTCCTGCATTTCTCTTACTTCCCTCTTTAGGGACTCAATTTCCTTCTTCTGATCTATCACTTTTTTAATCATGGCAATTTTAAATTCTCTTTCTGGAAGGCTCAGAAGTTCTTCCAAGTTGCTGTCGTTGCAATCTGGGGAGTGGTTTTCTTTTTGTGGTGTGCTTCTTTCCTGAGGAGTTGTTAGGTTGCGTGTGGTTCTTCTACTCCCTACTGTCGTCTGTTTTCTAATTTGTCGTATGCGTTGGGACACTGTGTTGCTCGGACTGACTGACATCTTGGGTGAACTTCTCCGCTCCCCTCTGGCTCTTCCAGGAGCCATCTCTGTCTTCTGGGGGAGCTTTCTGCTGGTTTTAGGCAGTCTTTACTGAAGAAATGTCCCTGTTCTAAAATGGCGAAGCGGGATGCAGTCCCTGCGCCTCCGGTTTCAGGCCTACTCTTCTGCACACCCGGTCTGCCCCGGACGTGGGTGCCTGCTCCCTCGTGGGCTCAGACTGCTGGTCGGAAGGGGCCTGGCGTGGAATAACTTCCCGGCTGGCCACTGGGTCCTCCAGAAGCCTTCTGCCCTTTTCAAGCAGTCTTAAGAAATTTCCTGTTTTATGGGGTGTTAGTGACTTTTTTTTCCTGGTCGCTAGGTGGCTCCAGAGATCTCTCCTATTGTCCTTGGGGGGCTGTTTTTCGCCTCCCCCCACCCCGTGGGACAGGGAACAGAGCGGGAATGGTAGGGTACACCTCAACAGCTTTGGGGTGCTGTGTCTGCCTTGTGCCCCACCGTCGTGGAGAACCCACGCCCCGAATTTTCGTGCCCCGGGTCTCAGTTCAAAGCCCTCAGTTCCAGGATGCGGGCTGTAGCCCAGTTCAGTGGCGCGGGAATGGCGCCTTTTGCACCGCTTCCGTGCCTGGGCGCCTGGTTCCTGCTTACTCAGGGAGGGACCTTCACTCCAGTGAGGACCTCCGCGCGTCTCCCCGCAAGCCTAGGTCGTCTCCCCGCAAGCCTAGGTCGCAGGCGCGGGGACCTGGGCAGCCGCGATCCAGGTCTGCACTTGCTTTTCAAGCGTGCGCCAAGTGCGCCGCTTTCCGCGCAAGCTTACCGGCAGCCAGGGCTGGGTGCGTGTCTCCGGGGGTCTTTGTTCTTCTCTAATGTCGCCTGGAGCCGTTCGCTCACCGCCGCGGCGGATCCTGCAGGGTTCGCCTCAGCTCCCGTTCACGGGGTGTGGTGGCTAAAATAGTTCCTTTCCACTCACAGTCCCACTTGCTGCGTCGTTTGTTCTTGTTGGCCGTTTTGGTTTGTTGTTTTCCTCCTCTCTGCCGGTAGGAGAGTCCCTTTTTTCTTTTTAAAAACGAATACTTACAAGTATATATATATATTTCCTATTTCACCCATGAACATAACAAATATTTGTCATGTACTGCTTTAACTATATCCCACAAACTTGGGCATATTGCATGTGTATTATCTTTTAGTTAAAAATATTTAGTTAACATATTTTGTTCAGTTTAAATCTGTAACTTAGTTATTTGTATTTTTATACCATCTGGGTTTTTGTTGTTTTGTTCTCTTTTGCTGTCTTCTTTTTACTTGATTCTATTGCTTGTTCTAGAGTTTGTCATATGCTTCTTTAATTCATCACGTTCTACCTTTAAATAATATACCAATTGATGTATCATATGAGAACCTTATGATATAATATACTTTCAGCTTTCATTATCATACTTTATTATTCTCATTAATTTTCTTCTTATGTTTTAAACTTACAATATTAATGATAATTAACATTACACACTGAGATATCTTTCTAAATGGAAAAAAAAAAGGTAACTATCCTCTACTCTATAGATTTCATTATGTTGAGGGGTTTAAATATAAATCTGTTGATAATTAAAACTTATTTTTAATTATCTATATAATTAAAATTCTATGTTGATAATTAAAATTTGTATTTCACTAACAATTTTTTATTGTCTTCTTACTTTTGTTGTAATTGATAGGAATTTTTCAGTGACTTTTAGACATTTTTCTACTCCTCTAAATATTTCTTTTTTCTCTAACTCCTACATTTTCTTTTCAAAGCAATTTTTAAATAACGTGCTATGGTGGTGGTAGTAGTTGTGGTGTGTGTATTAATTCTGCTTGGGATTCTGGTCATCTGTCTCTCTTCTCTCAGTGGTCTCAGTCCTTCATTGTCTCTTGTCTGACATCTGAAAATACTTGTTTTATGTATTTGATCCAGCATTTAAGTTATTTATGCTGGGAGGGCTAGTGTGATATTGATTATTCTGTTGTGACCTGGATTAAGAGTCATTTCTTTGAAAGCTTAATTTTTTTTTTTAAAACTTAAGGTCTTAATAGGAAGTGATTTTTGTGCATGAGTTGGGTATAGTTTTGTTTTTTAAAAGTTATGGATCATCATTTATTCCACTATTCTTTATTGAATAATCCTTTCCCTAATAATTTGTCATATTTATTTTTGTTTACTGATTTTTATTTTTTGCATTTTTGAAAATTTTATGTATTTTTTACATCATTTTTCTTTTTTGCACAATGTATGCATTTTCATCTTGGTTATAGTTCCCATACAATTCCCATCCCCCTTGTTTTGAGCCTATTCCCTCCTCTCCCCACCCCCAGTGTGTCTCTGGTTTATAGTTGCTTGTTGATTTTGATTTTTACTTTATTATAATTAGTCTTTTTCCTGGTCCCTTATCCAGCAATTCCACTCCTAGGTATTTACACAAAGGACACAGAAACATTAATTCAAAAGGGCACCTGCACCCCTATGTTTATAGCAGCACTATTTACAATAGCTAAGCCTTGGAATCAACCCAAATGCCCAAAAACAGATGTCTGGATCAAGAAGATGTGGTACCACAATGGAATATAACTCAGCAATCAAAAAAGATAAACTCATACAATTTGCCCCATCATTTTTCTTTCTTCTCTAATAATTTGTCATAGTAACTTTCTATGTATAGTATATACTCACTACCCATAGATTATTGGAAACTGATTTTAAGTGGAACAACACATTAACAAAAGCAAGATCTCCCAATAATGTTGTTTTGTTCAAGGTAGGCTGATTTTTTAAAAATTATCAACATTATAACGAAACGCTGTTGAACACATTGACTTTGGAAGATCTGCTGTGTGTATATATGTATATATACATATACATATATATGTTTATGTGGGGGGTCAGTTTTTGGGCTACCTATCCTATTATGTTGGCCAATTGATTTATCTTTGCATAAATTCTGAACTCTCATAATTTCTATGACTTAATCATGCAAATCATATTTCTGTTAAGTTGCGCCCCCTCTCCTAGTCTTTTTCAGAACTTTCTTAAGTATTCTTTCTTTATTTTTCTAGGTTCCTTGAGAAACATTAGTTTTCCAATTCATACTTCTTTGGCTATATTGATGTATTTAGGGAAAATTGATATCTGTACTGTATTGTTTTTCTTTCCTTGATTATGGGTTTGCTATTTATTTTTTGTCCTTTTCTGACTTTCAGTGATTTTTAAGGCTTTCTCCATGTGAATCTTGTACATAATATTTAGATTTACCTGCTATTAGAAATACTTCACTTTAAAAATATCTTTTGGTAATTATTTAAAGTATAGATATACAATTAACTTTAGATGAAACGGAGCTTTATATTCATTCATCTTACTAAATTCATCTCAGTGCTAATACCTTTTCCTAAGATTATTTTTCTTTTACATATACATAATCATATCTTCTAAATACAATCACTCTTATTTCCTCTTTTCTAATGTTTAGCCTTTTTGTTCTTTCTCTTTTATTCAAGAACCTCTAGTATAACGTTGAATGGATTTAGTCACAGTGAGCATCCTTTCAATTTTAAAGTAATTGCTTTACTATTTCCCCATTTAGGATTATGTTTATTAAATGTACTTTGTAGACACCTTTTATCAGATTAAAAAATTTTCCTTCTATCTTTAATATATCAAGATTTTCATCATGAATAGAGATTGAGTAATATGGAAAGCTTTTTCTGTTGCTCTGAGTCGATTACATGAGTTTTCTCCATTAAAGTGTTTAATCCAATTTATATGCTGTTGTATGAAATTGTCTGGTAAAGTTTCCTTCTTGTACTATTTCTGTTTCTTTGTGCATCAAAATTATAGTTGAGTCATGAGATGAATTAGGGTCTGCTCCTTCTTAAAAATTCTAAGAGGACATAGTCTTCATCAATTCACTAAAAATTGCCTGTAAATCTGTCAGCAATCTTTTAAGGAAAGTTTTTACAGTTTTAAAATTTCTTCTAGGATTTTTCATGTTATTTTTTCTTGAGTCATTTTTATTACCTTTATCAAATAAAAGTTGTTAGCTTAAGGGAAATAATATTCTTATATATATTGAATCTGCTATATCAGTAAGTCACTTTTTATTCATGGTATTTTTTTCAATGATTTCTTTTTTGAAATATGAATAATCTCAGAGATTGTCTATTTTTCAATTATTTTATTTGTTTGATTCTATTTTAACAAAACAAATATCCTAAACTTTATAGCCAAATCCCAGCTGTAGCAGTTACTAGCTGTGCTGTCTTGCTTAAGTTCTTTGTGCTTCAGTTTCATCTCTGTAATGAAAATAATAGATTCTACCTATACCATGGTTGTAATGAAGGTTATATGAGCTACTAATTATAATAAATTTAGAACAATGATATTTAAATTTTTTAGAAAAATATTTGTTAATTTTCATTTCTTTTGTATTTTTGGAATTATTATTGCCCTCTTTCTAAAATCTTAGTTCTTACATCTCTTCTTTATTTTTCATTTTTGCCTCGCTTTTAATTTTATTTTTTGCTTTTGCTAAATTCTATAAATTTTGCTATGTGGTTGTTTTGTTGTCATTGTTGTTATTCTCTTCTAGGTGGTTTTGCCTTCTACTATGAATTTACTATAATATCTGGGTTATTTAGATGCACTTAAAACCTTTTTTTTCATATACAGGGTTATCTCATGTATGCTTTTGTTATTAACTTGTTGTAAGGTGGTTTGTTTTAATGATGGTTTCTTTCACTGTGCAGAGCTTTTTAATTTGATATAGTCCCATTTGTTTACATTCTATTTTGTTTCCTTGCTATAGTAGTTGAGTCCCCAAACACATCACTGAGGCCAATGTTGTGTTTTACGTACATTTTCTTCCATGTATTTAATGAGTTCAGATTTTACATCTGAATCTTTTTTTTTAAAGATTTATTTATTTATTTATACAAGCACTGGGTACAGTCAGAAGCGCAGGAGGGTGAGAGAATTCACCAGAGCCAGAGCGGGGAACAGAACAGGCAGACTGACGAAGTACACTGCTGAGGGGAGCAGCGGGCAGCAAGAGAGGTCTGCTTCGCCATGTGGGACCCTTGCCGGTGGCTGGGGATCAAACCGGCGCTGCAGATCCTGCAGGCAGCTTTGCAACCCAGCGCTCAACCACTTTGCCAACCTCTACGCCACCGGGGAGGCCCTACATCTGAATCTTTAATTCATCTTGAGTTTAATTTGTATATAGTGCAATTTCATTCTTTTGCAAGTGGTTAGTGTTTGTTGAAGAGACTTTCCTTTTTCAATGTATACTCTTAGCTCAGACTTCTCCATAGCAACACTGGGTTCGAAAGACAATGTTGTGTGAGTATATACAGTGTTGCTATGGAGAAGTTTGACATCAAATGGTTCTGTAGGTTATTTGCACTTTCTCTCAGGAAACAGTTTGAATTAATCCTTTGTTTATTGGATAGTCTTAAATTTCACTATAATATCAACTCTTATATTTTCTTATATCCCTTTATTTCATCCTCTGACACTTCAATGCAAGGTTATTCATCTTTCTTTATATTTTGGAAAATTTATCTTCAGAGTTCTTTTTTTTCCTTCTTAATTTTGTGTAGAAGAACTGGGGTATAGGCCAGAGGCACGGGGGTGGGGTGGGGTGAGAGATTTCAGAGACAGAATGGGGAGCAGAACAGGTGGATTTTACTGAAATACACTGCTACGGGGAGCAGCAGGCAAGACAGGGGAGTTCTGCTGCGTTATATGTAGGTTAGCTCCCGGGGCAGGGATCAAACTCAGGCTGTAGCAGTGATAGTGCTGAGACTTAAATCTTAGGCTACCAGGGAGGCCCTTCAGAGTTCTTGCATTTATATTCTCCTCTACAATGGTTCAGATCCTCATCCACAAACTGCTTTTGTCTGTTCCTTTACCCTCCTCTGTTTTTGTATGGTGCCCAGTGTGGTCCAGGGAGGCTTCTGCTAGGGTTCTATATATTGCATTCCTGATTCCAAATGAGGGTAGTTAGTATTGCTTCTTGATAGTCCACCTACTTTTGAGTTCAAAATGGCAGGTTGGCATATAATTATCAGATTTTTAAAGATTTGAGTTAGAGCATGGGGCTTAAATTATTTTAGTGTTTTTCTACCATAATTTGTGAATTCTGTCATCTCTTTCAGGTGACTGGATTGTGTGTGTGTGTGTGTGTTCACTTTTTTCACTATTTACTAATTTCTGAGATTTTTATAGCTGGCAATGATTTTCTTAACTTAGAATGCCCGCTTGTCCCATTGCATAAGCTATAGACTTTACTCCTTTTTCTCTGGTTTTAGTGTGAAAAAATGAAAAATTTGAAATGAAACTAATTTTAGTCAGCATCATTTTTTTTTTGACTCTGTAAGCATTTGTTATAGTATATTTCCTTTTAAAATATTTTTATATATTTTTTTAATGAGCTAAATTTTTTTCATTTATGTCTTTTTTTGTTCTGTTAAAGTTTTTGTATATTTGCAGGTTTGTGCATGTATTTCCCAATAATCCTCTATAATGCTATTGTTGCTCCTCGAACACCATCCTCTCCATGCCTTTCACCTTAGCCTTGTCACTGCCATCCCTGGTCGTGCCCCTGCCATTGCCAGGGATAGGAGGCACCATCTCACTAGTCCAGTCTTCATGCCTTCTAGAGTGGTTTCGAATGTTGAGATTATTTTTTTTTTCATTTTTAAAATTTTTAAACAGTATTTGCTTCCCCCCCCTTGTGACCCTTCCCTTTTTTTTAACTCCTGCCTCTTCTGCTCAGCTTGTTATTTTTGTTATTTTGTCTCTTCCTGTGACTTTCTGTTTTAACTGCTTTCTTCTTTTAGTTCTTTGTAGCAGTTTCGTAACAAAAGAAGTGCCTGCTGAATTATTTTGCAGATGTTGTTTACTACACAGAAGGTTGTTCTATCTATGGTCACTCTCTGATGCTCTAAATAGGTTACTTGGTAAGCAGCTGCAATCCCTGCTGCCCACTGTTAAGATTCTTTCTAAATGTGTCACAGCCAAATGTGCTTTGCCTGTGGGGCCTACATTTCCCAGGATTCAAAGTGCTACTGCCTGTCCTCTTTCTTCTCCAAGTCTCACCCAGTTCTCTAGAAATTGTTTTCCCTGAATAGATTTCGACCGTTGTCTGAAAATGGCTCCAGGAACAGTAGTTCTTTGGAATGCACATAGCTGTTAAGTGCAAAATAAAAGTGCCGTGTATTCAAATGTCTTTAAGAAAAATGGAGTGAAACAAAACCTGGAAAGATTGTTTACTGAATGGCTTCTCAGAGTCTATGGTAGCTCTGTAGCTCCGCTTGACGTGGGACTTTTGGAAACCTTTATTCTCACATGTTTGAGAAGATGCAACACCTTGTTGGACTGCTTAGGATCATACCAGAGGATTTGTAGTGTTCTATTTAATTGGCATATACCTTGGGCCTCCAAAGAAGGAAGGGAAAGATGGTGTTAGAATATGTACCTATGGTATTTCCAGAAATCAAGACTGCCCTTGTACTTTGCAGAAAGACGTAGGTAGTCCAGTGATTATATTTCTCTGTATTCACCATCCATATATAAAAATCCCCTACATTTACAATGGGAGGCTATATTGTCTTCATCTGTTTTTCTCTGATTTTTGTTTAACCGTGTCTGCGCCTTCCTTAAATGTTTGTGGTAGAAGTTGGGGGAGAATGTGTCATTTGCCATGATGTAAATGATGTGGGAGGTTGGTAAATAACCCACAATGAATTTACTGTCTCTTGGGGTGGGGGGAAGAATTACTGGGAAATATGCCATCTTTGCACTTCTCCTTGAGTGTTTGACCTCAAGGGCACAGCTCTGTTGTCTGATGATTACAACAAGGCAATGCAGGGTCTTATCCTGTCTCAGCTGCCTTTCTCAGCACATGCCTCTACCCTTGGTACCCAGTGATAAGTACTGTCTACACCCCAGGCACTTGTTTAGAAGTGAAATTTGAACTTGCCACCATTTAATCCTCATCAAGGGCAAGTGGAGAAAAAAATGGTACTTTTAGTACATTATTTGAAAGCTATTCAATCTCTTTATCCTTTGGGCTTTCTAGTGTTAATAATCTGGTAAAGTGGACATTGAGCATGTTCCTCTGTTAACTGCTTTCCCTACAGAGATCCAGTTCATCAAGTAGTTTTGGTGTGATGTCATTGACTGATATAGTTAAAAACATGCTTATGAAACTTGCCATTGACTGTATTGTGAGCCTGATCTTGACAACATTCTCTCCCTGATACTTTTCTCTGTGAGCACTGATGTTCCTAGATTCTGTCTCAGGATAGCAATAGTTCTGCTTGTTTTTGTCCTATAATATTATAAGTCATGTAAATGGTTGTGGTACGGATCATATTAAGTAGCTAAACTGATGGGTGACAGAAATGGTATTTAAATCTTCATGGCAGACCGGTAGAGGCTAACCAAATTGCCTCAAGAGAAGAAAATCCGCAGCCTTCATTTGAGTAAAAACAATCAATTGAAATACCTGTCCTGACAGATTAATTTGGCATTTCCAAAGTGTGTTCTGAGCAATAGTACCTTGAGGAGCTGCCTCCAGAAGGAAGGGCTCTGGGGAAATCTAAGGTGGGAAATGCTTTATGTTAAAACTGTCTCATGATGATTCACAACACACATTAGCATAATAAAAGTTGGTAGTAAAGAAATCTGTTTAATTTTTGTCGTATTCAAAGTTCATTTACCACAGGACTGTCCTTGCTGCTGCTGCTGTTATTCCTCAGAGAAGCTAATACTATTTGAGAAAAACTTTGCAAAATTACTTTAGAAAATGTTGGGTTACATCATTCAACCTAAGACTAGTGGGTTTTTTCTCACCCTATTGATTGTCCCTTATTTTGCTCTTTTGTTTAGCTCTCTAATTAATGCTTTTATTTTCTATAATCTCTTCATTATCTGCCTAGAATTTACTTTAGTAATAGCTAACATTGTGGAGTGTTGAGGGCACATTACAGCTTGCATAAAGTTAATTTTATACCTAGTATACAATCAATATGTTTATTATGTAACAAGCATAACAATAAGCAGAACAAATATTGAAAGGTAGAGTCCTAGAGAGACTACTCAGCTCTTAAAGAGGTTGGAAACATTGAAATTCAAGAGCAAGGCTTGATTCCTTCAATCACATCTTGACTGACCTTCCTCAGGTCTGTGCTAGATTCTGTGAATAAAATTACAAATGAGACACAGATATTGTCTCAACTGAGGTGGTGACAGACAGCTATCCATACAAGGGCCCAGCACATGGCAGGAGCTGTGCTAAAGACTCCAGAAGAGAAGTGATTGCTGAGGTTCAGGTAACATTTGATTGAGGAGAGCACACCTGAGCTGCTATGGATGGACAGGAGCTGTCAGGTTGGTGGCAGGCTAATGGTTCTCAGCCAACAGTGCATGAGCCACTTAACAGCAGCACAAAACTGTGCCTGGGGAACTGCCAATAGTTGCCTCTGTTTGAGGTGGTGGGTTTAGTGTAGCCCAACCATAGAATTCTTGGGAACAGGGAGATGGAAGGTGGGCCTGGAGAGGCTGCCAGGGCCCATCTTTCAGGTGCAGCAAGTAGGCACACATCCACTCTGTGCAACAAACACTTGAGCTGGGATCTAACAGCTGGCACTTGACAGACATTTAATTTTGAGAAAGCTACTTAGAGACTTGATAAAGACCTTTTTGCTTCACTTGTTAAATGGGAATAGAAGTGGAGCTCACCTCATAGGACTTTTTGCAAGACTTAAGTAAGATAGCATGGGCTCTGCCCAGTGCCAGGCACATCAGCTGAATCCCATATAGGTTACCTGTTGTATAATTAACTATCAGTTGTGGAAATTTCTACTGAGATGTTTTCCAAAAGCAAAGAGGAGCCATCAGAGGATACTAAAAGGGGCAATGGCATGGTTAGGTCTCATTTTAGAATCATCATTCTATGTGATAAAGGATTGGAGGAAGAAAGATTAGAGGTGTGAGGGTTATTTGAAATAGATTAGGAGAAAGATGTTGAAAGTATGAGCCAATGTTCTAGTGGCAAGACTGGAAATGTTTGAAGGACTCTAAGTTGTAGAAGGAAGATGAACATGAGGCTGCTTTGGAGGGGGAGGTTATCATAGATAATTGATCCTTATCTTCTAGAAGCATAGGTGACCCTGAAAGGGGTCCTTGGACAGTATGTCTTATAGAGGAGTGGGAATGAGCAGGTTGTTCCAGAAAGAAGAGTTTTTTTCAAGACAGCTTTCAACTAATATGTTTCTGACAGCTATCAGAAGATAGCATAGGCTGTCTTGTTAGGTGGTGAGTTCCCCATCACTGAACATATTTAAGCAGAGTCAGATGCTGTGGAGGGGGTTTCTTTTGTCAGTGGGATTTTTAACTTTGAAAGTCCTTCTAGTTCTGGGTTTCTAGAATTTTGAGCCCATTACAGATTCTGAGGTAGCGAGTGGTTCCTAAAACCATGGTCATAAAGAGGGCACATGTTTAAGACCACATCATGCAAATGACCTAAAACACAGTGCTGTTTATTTTTCAGTCACAGTGGAGGAATCTGCATATTTGGACCTAGGTTTTGCAACCTTGTATCATTGATATTGGAAGCATGTTAGGTCATGTAGGTGCTTGGTGATGCTACATCAGAATGGGGTGCACTTTCACCATTTGTAGGGCCCCAATTTCAGTACATGTTAGGGGTCAAAGCCAGGCATGTTGCATTTTGTACCTGCATCTGCCTGAAGATGCTGAGATGGATTTCCTTCATTTTAGAATCTGAGCATCAGGTATATTGTCCATTTGCAATTATTTTGCTTGAAAGTACTGAAAAGAAAGGACGTGGAGCTTGCAGATCTCTGTAGCCAGCCACCTGGCCATCTGAACATTTTGACTGATGTTGAGATGCTTGTCTGCAACCAGTTCTCATTCCTACTCGGTGCCTGCCTTGGGTGGGAATGGTGAGGGTCAGGGGTATGGCAGAACTCCAAATCAGGTAATGACCGACAGACCACATCAAATAGGCAATGTGACCAAATCTGAGATGTTTTGCCTCATTCTTACTGCTGTCTTTCTAGTGGGTGAAGACCTTGACTGCCCTCTGCTTTGCTGGCTGTTACCTGAGAAGTCTCTGCGCTGGTGTGATTTTGCTAGAAGGAGAATCAGACTCAGAATCCCTATAGAACACTGTTATTTCCATCAGTCCATTGGGGTGCAGGAAAGGAGAGAGTTAAACTTTAAGGGGAAGAAGGTAACTTCCTTTGAGAAGGCGTGGAGTCACCCTGCTTGCAACAGCTGGGCTGTCTCTGTATTCAGCAGCATCGTTGGGAAGCAGAGGGTGTCCAGGGTCCCCATGTCTCTGGCAACTCTCAGCTTGGATCGTGAACTGAATTCCACAGTAATAAGTCCTGTATCGTTCCAGAGAGCAAATCATTTCATGGAGAAAGAGGATTCTGGCTTTGAGTGTCTGATAACTTATTATGAAGTACAGCCAAGAGGAAAAATCATTTTAAAAATATTGAAAGGTACCTCACCGGGGCTCCCTCCACTGGTAGAAATATCAATACAAGATTTATTTGAGGCCGCAAGTCCCAAGGCATCATTCAGAGATGGGGACAACACTGTCTGCATTTCAGAACGGGGCTACAGCTTGTGTCTCCCGCTGCCGCTGCTGCAACTGTCAGTGTCACATGTCAGAATGGCTCTGTGGGGGCGCTGGCAGTGGGGATGTGGGCATCTAGTGGGGTGGGCAGGAGGTCCAGGGAGGCTGAAGTCCCAGACTTTGGGAAAGAGGATTTAGGGAATGCATGCTCCATGGTTATACTGGGAGTGGAGAAAGAACTCTGGTTACAATTGGCCCATAAATATACTTTCTCTGGGGCCATTCCTTGCCCAGCCCAGCAATCCTGTTGGCTGCCCAGGTTTCAGGGCCTCACTGCTGCCCCTCTCCTTACTACTGTGCACTCCTTTCAGCCCTCCCCTGCTGCAAAGCAGACCCAGACCCCCCCCTTCAGCACCTCCCCAGGGTCCCTGCGCGGGGGTCTCCTGGTTTCTTCTCTTTACTGAGCCCCACCCTTTGCTTTTCATCTCCATTTGTTGTTTTATAATCTCTTCTTTGAACTTTTGAATCTCTTCTTAGGTTTCTTTTTCTTTTGAGAAACCATGTTATCTGTAACTTCTTTGAGATTGAGGAGAATGTTTGTCTGAATGCGCCATCTTTGTTTTTTTCTTCTTTCCCTAAGAGGTAATTTCTTATGATGGATTTTATGGATTTTACGTTTTCTTTATCCGCTTCTTCTATTGTTCCTTTCTTCCCTATGTCTGCTCCTCCCTCCCTGCCAGGAAATTCTCTTCATATATTTATTGTTGCTTCTTTTCTGGTTGTCACCTGCCTTGTAGTAGTGCTCGCTCCCTGCTAAAGAAAGTACTGGAAGGGATTGGAACTGGAGTGATGGGGCCTGGCCAGTGCTTCATCCCCATGGGAGTAGGTGATGGTCCCATCACGTCTGATTCACTCTTTACAGCTTATAGCATTCAAGGTTTGAAAGGATTTTGGGAAAGCCCCTTAAGGTCCACATTCTCCTTATCATGACAGGGGCCCTCCCCTCCTTTGCTCCGCCTCACCTGGGGACAGCTTTCCTGTCTGAGATCTCTCAGAACACCACATTGTGGCCTTTCTCCCCTCTTCCCTCTTGTGTTTGAGGCTAACCCGGCCCCTTTAGCAATATTGTCACCCCTTCTGTGGGCTTTCTCCAAGCCCTTCTCAGGGGACACTTGTGTTCTGCTCATTGGAGTCTGTCTCTTCCCTCAGATGTCACCTCCTGGCAGGTGTGCTCTGGTTACTGTGGTCTGGAGTCTCTGGGGATGCAGGTTTCTCATTGTCTTTGAGAAAAGCAGGACTAGAAGGGGAGCAGATTGGGGGAGGTCAGCGGAGTTTCTGGAAGGACCCCAGAAAGGAAGACTGGACCAAAGCCAGTGAGTTTTTCACCTCTGTTTCAGAGACTATTTGGATGTGACTGGCATCTTGGAAAACTTCCAGCAGGAGAGCAAGAACCTGGGTGCTTGAGGGCTCAGTGCAACGCTTGATGAAGGCTTGGTGGGGGCGGTGGCAGGGGTAGGAAAAAGTGTGTTCGAGGAGGAGAAATGACAAGCCAGGATGCCCTTACAATGAGTTGCCTGACTGTTAGTATGTCTCTCAGCAGCCACCCCATTCTCAGCTTCTCAGTGCCCACTCACTGAGCAGGGTGGCAACCATCCCCCACTGCACCTGACAGGCAGAAGCAAGGTGGGAACGAAGGTCTGGTCACTGCCTGCTAAAAGTTTCTGGTCTGACCCAGGATAGGGTCAGCCCCAAAGCCCATTGCCCCAGTATATCTTGGTCTTCCATCCTGATGAGACTAGAACCTCCCCACCCTGTCCCATCTCCTGCCTCCACCTCTGCCCAACTTGTCCATTCCCTCTGCAGAGCTTCCTTTCTACCCAAGCTTGAATCTCCCCCTTCATCTCTTCTGTCCTGTGGTCTCAGACCTAGTTTGTTTTTTGCCAGTTTCCCTTTTCAAGGCCTGAAATGGCCCCTGGGTGTACAGCCAGGTTCCCTGAGGACAATTGCCTAGTAACGAACTGCTGGAGCTTGGCGGACTGAGTGTCTTCTCATTTAATCATTCCTCTGCTCCATTTATATTTATTGAGTCCTGGGCACTGCCAGCCCTGGGTTAAGTGCTAGGGAAAATGACAGCGGACAAGAGGAGCCATGGCCTTGGTCCCCCACACTTAGCATCTTAGCCCTGTTCCTGAGCCTGCAGTGGACATTCTCAGTGATGCCCCAGAGCTGTGATTGGGGCAGGACAGTGTGCTACAGGGAAGCATACAACAGTGAACCCAGCCCTGGTGGGGGAGCAGTTGGAAAACTTCCAGACAAAGTAACATCTGAGGGTGGCCCGCAGCAGAGTCTGGCAAAGGAGTAGAAGAGGGAGCTCCGGCTCCGGGGAGATGGTAAAGCAGGTGTGAATGCCAAGAGGCATGAGAAAGGGGGTACTGCTGTCATAGAACTTGGGCTCTTCAGCATGGGTAGAGCAGTGAGTGGTAGGGGCCACATCACTCACACTTTTATAAACTACACTTACTTGTCCAGACAGGGCTCCAGGGAGAGTGGAAAGGTTTGCATTTGACAAGTATGGTGATATTTAGGGCCAGCTGAGACTGGTGCCTTTCTCGGGGACCATCTACCACATGGGCAGTCCTGTTCTGATATCTGAGGGTGTTCACTGGTCTTTAGCTGTGCTGAAAGAACCCATGAGTGTGCCAAGATATTCAGAGCCCCTCATGGGAAGCCTGCTGTGCAGCTGGAAGTGCTGTTGGATACAGGGAGCCATGCTGGACCCCTGGCTCTGCATCAGGAACCCTGCAAAATCTGCTCTTTGCCTTCAGAGATGGTCTTTATCCAAAACCACCCATTTCCCATAAATACAAGCTGGAGCCCAGGAGGAGATGTGACTACAGATTATTCATCTGGATTTGCAGGGCCACCCAGGCCTGGCATGCTGACAGTCCCTCTGTGGCCGCTCCTGCCTCTTTCCCAGCCCTGTCAGCTGGTCTCAGCCTGCACTCATGTGGCGGGGCTCCACAGTGTTGGTTTGGTGTCTCAGTCTCAGAGCCAGCTCTGTGGTTCCTGTTTACACAGAATCTTGAAATTCTGAGAATTCATAAATACACATGTGGATACATAAATCCAAGTGGGACAGCCTGGGGGAAGATGGGACTCTGTCTATCTGTCTTTCTATCTATCTATCTATCTATCTATCTATCTATCTATCTATCTATCTATCTATCTATCTATCTATCTATCTCCTGCCTCATTCCAAAAAGGATTAGTGGCAGCTTACAGAAATACTTAATGTATATCTGGAGTTTTTATTTTTTTTTATTGCTAATCAGAAACGGGGGAAGTCAGGGAAAAGAGAAAGGTGCTGTTGGGTGAAGATTGGTTCAGCATGTGGGAAGTGCTTGTCTTCAGGTGCATGGCAGTGGGGAACAGAGGTGGGAACCTGATTTTTAGGTGATGTGGCAGCATTGCCAGTGTTGTCAGTTCATGGACACATTTGTACTCTGGCTCTCTATCTAGAAATCAGGGGTCAATAGGCAAACCTTTGAGCTAGGAAATAAAAACTGGCCTGGAAGCAGTTTGCAGATTTTCAGGAGAGCAATGAATTTGGGTTCAGTTTTTCTTGGTGAATATAAGTAACAGCAATAATCATCTATAATAGCAACACAAGTCATTTTTGTACAAACCCCATGTCAAACCTGGCGTTTCTGTCCTTGTTGGAGTGACTCCCAGATAAGAGGGGGCTGTATGGAATCACAAATCTGCAGGTTTACTTATATTAACTAAGAACCATATCTCCAGGGGCTACTTTAAGCCTTGCCATAGCCAAGAGCTTCTGGTGCTTTCAGACTCCATTCAAATATATTATTACCAATTGATTCTGCAGAGCAATTTTTGCCGTCTTCTGCTTTCTCCTTCCTTCCTAGCTTGCTGGGCCCAAGTCGCTGTGTGTCTAACCCTGCAGTGAACAACGGCCTCTTTGGACCAGGTTCACTGTACCTCCCTACCCCGATGATATTTCAGAAGGAAAGTCTCCCCCACAGAGAAGGACTAAATCAAGAAAGAGGCTGGCAAGCTCCTAGCCATCAATACTTGCTTATTTTTTCCCCTTCATTCATCAACTGTTAATTGGTGTCTACTGTGTGTCAGACACTCTGCTAAGGGGTAATTAAAAGGCAAAATAACTTCTTTTTTTTTTTTCCCATGAAGTTTATAGCCTCTTGAGGGTGACCGATGAGTAAGCAGATACTTATGGTGTGATAAGTATTTTGCAGGGGTAATAGGAGATAAGTGCAGAGAGCATAACAGGAGAAATCCCTGGAGGGTGATTTTGGAATGAATTCTGTGAGCCATAGGGATCCTTTTACGACCAGGGAGAAGAAGTGTCATGGGTCAGAATGACTGGCAACATGAGCTCCGGGCGGAGAGATATCAGCAGGACAGAGCATCTGAGAAGGGCTGGGTCCTGGCAGTAGATCTACCTACTCAGGTTGAGCAAGGAATGATCTGGTCTGGGAGATGGTGGTGACCTTGCTGGTTGGGGTGGTGACCTTGGCTGGCATATGCCTTGCTCCATCCATGGTTCAAAAAGATGGGTGGCCCTGGGTGTCCAAGTAGTGGTGGGTGTCACTGGTTCTGGGCAGGCTCCTGGAAGGGAAGTGGGGCTGGAAGATAGGAAATACCCATGGCATCTGCTTCCAGTTATCCCATCCCAGGATTCAAAATAGGGCTCCAGTTCCTAAAGGAGAGATGGATGAGGGGGAGTGAGGCCTAGACATTGGCAGCTAGCCCTGAAGTGGATTCTCAGCTCACTGAAAATTCAAGAGCTGCTCAGTCTGGTACCCTTACCCATGGGGTCTTTAATGAGAATCCAAGTAGAATCGGGTGGACAGCAGAGACATGGCTCCGAGGGCAATGCAGAGTCCATGGCCAAGGGAGCCAAAGGTTAAGCCCTTCCCTTCAAGTGTGTGAAGGTGGGCACGCCAGCAGACCCAGTATAGGGAGAGAAGGGGAGCAATCAGGCAAGGGAATGAGCAGTCACATTTACTAGGCCCTCCTCCTTGCCAGGCACAGTCTGTCCTCACCAGACGCTCTGTGATCTCACTGCCACATTACATGAATGGGAATGGTCTCTTCACCAAGAAGGACAATGAGGGTCAGTGAATCATTCACTCTTAGTAGATGCTGTGTGGCCTGGTGGCAGATGGCAGGCAGTGCTGGGATGCAGGGGAGAGAGCCTCTCCACAGCAGGAGGACTCAGTCCCCAATTGCACTGGGTCCTGAATGGAAGCCCTGCCACTGTCCTGCTCCTCATCTGAGTGGCTGGGTTGACCCCACTTGACCCCTAGGCGGACCTGGGACAGGCCTTATTCTGTCATGGCTGGTTTATTTCCAGGTAGAAAGCTTCTCCCTTCCACTGCCCCTCCTCAGCTGCCCTGCCCTTTGCAGCCTGGGCCCTGGGAGACTGTAGTGGCATCCAATGCTCACAGCAGGTCCATCGCCCTCTGTACAAATCTCCTTGATATCAGCCGGGTCTTGGTGGGGGGTGGGCGTGCTAATCTAATTGGCCCTTTTCCCCTCTGTAATTACTGTAATCTATAACAATAATTACAGCCCATTTTATTTTAGTGCCACTTATTTAAATGTGGATGTGCACTACTGAGATTGCCAATAGAAATAAGCCCCTGGGCGAGGTGGCAGGGTGAGGAGGGATGTGGGGGAGAATGCAGCCTCCCTGTTTATAGCAGCTGCCTTTCCCTTTTTGAGCCCTCACTCTTCCTGTGATTTCCCCCCACTTTCCTGTGGTATCAGGGTGACTGCAGGTGGGTGGGCCATCAAGGCCTTGGGAAAGACGCAGGAAGGCCAAGTTATCTTGAGGTGGAGTGACTCCCCAGGGAGGGGACCGCATTGGTCCTGAGAGCCCAAGTAACCCCTGCCTACAGAGCCACGAAGTGGCTACTGCAGTTCGCTTGAGGATGGGAAATGACATCTTTAACACCCAGTTTCTCAAATGCCTCCTTATGTGTATGGCGCATGGTAGGTGCTCAATGAGGTGTGGCAAATGAAATAAAAGCAGCGTTAAAAAAATATGTAATTTAAGCCTGATCATTTATCTTGGCAGCTTTCTCACCATGAACTGGGACTCTCTCTTCTGTAATTTGGGAAAGATGAATCTTTGGGGTAAAAAACTTATGAAAAAGCATTTCAGTTTATGTGGCATTATGTCTTTGGACCGTAG
Organism: Talpa occidentalis; assembly: GCF_014898055.3. NCBI lineage: Eukaryota > Metazoa > Chordata > Mammalia > Eulipotyphla > Talpidae > Talpa > Talpa occidentalis. The sequence continues at coordinate 32,687,372 of NW_023605194.1, forward strand.
GTAGCAGGTGAGTGTGTTATGTTGTATGTTCATGTGTGTTTGTATGCGTGTGTAGATGTTTCCCTTTGCCTTTTGTTAGAGAACTCATAACCTGTCTTCAGCTTTCCCCTGAGCCAGACAAATTTCCCAATTCAATTTCAGAGAGATGGGGATGGTGGTGGTAGTGGTGGTAGTGGTGGAGAGTTGAGTTCAAACCATTTATTACTGGGGGTTTTATCACAAAATCCAATGGGTCCCCTTTACTGACTGCACTAGACACCAGGACAGAGAAAGGAAGTCACCTTCCTTGTCCTTGGGGACTGGTGGAGACAGATTATTTCATTCCATCCTGCAAGCCTCAAACTCTGGACATCATGCTTCTGTCAATTTGGAAAAATTGCTGAGTCCTCATCCATACTGAGGACTCAGTACTCATCCATCCATACTCATTCATCCCCAAAGCTCCCTGTCTGTCCCCCAACTCCTTGCTGCATATCAAGAACCTCGGAACCTCAGGGAAACTCCTGCCTCCCAGTCACCCATCTTTCTGGTTCTGTTTCCTCCTCCATGGAGTTCACTTCATGATTGTTTTACCTCCTGCAGTGGGTCTCTTTCTTTTGTCTTGCCATCAGACTCTTTTGTTTACAAAAGTGACCCAACATGGCCTGTTCCAAGATCAAACATTCAGTGAAACTTTGGACATGTTCAAAGACTATCCTTACCTGAATATTTTCGACTTTCAGTTTAAAAGCTTCTCTACACCTGTGAAGTTTATTTCTCACTCATATATACTAAACAAGGATATTGTCAGTATGTAGTCACATGTGTGTGTCATGCCAGGCCCCAGCCTGAATGACTGGTCTCAAAGCAACATCTGCAGACAGGGAAGAGCATGGGGGCGCCGAGGGTTGGGGGCATCTCGTTGGAGAATCACTGCCAGGCTTAAAAGTATCACCTGTGAGATTTCTGGACCTACTAAACATAGAGCTTCCATATGATCCAGCAATTCCACTCCTAGGTATTTACCCAAAGGACACAGAAACATCAATTCCAAAGGGCAACTGCACCCCTATGTGTATAGCAGCACTATTTACTATAGCTAAGCTTTGGAAACAACCCAAATGCCCAAAAATAGATGACTGGATCAAGAAGATGTGGTACATATATACCATGGAATATTACTCAGCATTCAAAAAAGATAAACACATGCAATTTGCAGCAACATGGATGGTGCTGGAAGGGATCATGCTCAGCGAAATAAGCCAGAAAGAAAAAGAAAAATACCGGATGGTCTCACTCATAGCAGGAATCTAGAAAACTTAAATAAGGGACCAGGAAAATGAATAACTATAAGAAAGTGAAAATCAAAATCAACAAAAAACTATGAACCAGAGACACTTTTAGGGGGGCGGGGCGGGAGGGGAGGGATTGGGGTCAGAATGGGGGGGCTGCAATTGTATGGGGAATATAAAAATAAAATTTATTATTTAAAAAAAAAAGTATCACCTGTCATATCTCATTGAGTAGAATTCAGTCACTTAACCATGTTGAGATGGAAGTGAGGCTAGAAATGCAGAACAACTGTGTGCTCAGAGAGGAAAGAAAAAAATTTGGTTATTGCTACAACACTCTGCCACAATTAGCTCCTCTAATCACCATGTCATGTTTCATCTTTCTTCCCTCACACAAAATATAGACACCTCATCGTCAACTAAGACAATCCCCAGATCCCATCCAGCCTCTGCATCCAGTCCAAAGCCAGAAATACTGAACTACATCAATTTAAGGTGAGGCTCCTTGTGGTTCAATGGCATAGGAGCAAAATATGCAAACTGATACCTCTGTCTGCAGCCCTCTCCCTTAAGCCACCTCATACATAGTCCTAGAATTGGGGCAGGAGAAGTGTAGTAACACCCCCACTCAAGGAAAAGAAGAAAGGCAGACTTGAAGCAGTCTTTCAGAGCAATGTTTAATTGGAGGGGAATCACTCATGGCTCTCTGCTTCTGTGTTGGGCAAGTTCCCTGAAGAGAGCGTGGTTTGCTCTCTGGGAGAAACACCCTTTATGCATTCCTCTTTGTCTCCTGATTCTCCCTCTAAGAGCTGTGCTTACCCATCAGCCTTCACAGCCACGTCTGGAGTGGGCACCATGATGCATGTGTGATTTTTTAAAAAAAAAATTGTATTTATTTTTATTAAGCTTTTTAATTTTCATATATCATTGTTCTTTTTTGTATGGTATTTTATTTCTCCCCTCAGGTGCAGTCACCATAAATCTCCCACCACTATATCACCTGTGAACCTTCACCACAGTCCATTGTGCTCTTCCCTCCCTTGTTCTGACCCCTCTCCCTATTCCTCTCCCCACCCCCATGCCTCAAATCTATGCCTGCAAGTTTTGCCTTTTTTGTTTTTTGACTCTTTGTTTGGTTTCCTTATATTCCTCTGGTGAATGATACCATCTGATGTTTTTCTTTTTCCTTCTGACTTATTTCATTGAGCATAACCCCTTTCAATGCCATCCATGTTGCTGCAAATGGCATCTTTTTTGACTGTCGAGTAGTATTCCATTGGGTATATATACCACATCTCTTAATCCATTTGTCTGTTTTTGAGCATTTAGGTTGTTTCCATATCTTAGCTATTGTAAATAGTGCTGCAGCAAATAGGGGTGCAGGTTTCTCTTCAAATTAATGTTTTCTTTGTCCTTTGGGTAGATTCCTAGGAGTGGAATTGCTGGGTCATTCTTAGTAATTTGATGAACCTCCACAATGCTTTCCAGAATGGGTGGACCAGTTTGCATTCCCACCAGCAGTGTAAGATGGTTCCTTTTCCTCCACATCCTTGCCAGCACCTGGCAAGGTGTTGTTACCAATTTTTTTTAATGTGGGCCATTTTCACCTGTGTGATGTAGTATCTCATTGTGGTTTTGATTTGCATTTCCCACATGTGTGATTTGGATTTGACAATAGGGTTCTATAATCAGAGCTTGCATTTGCAAGCATATACAACTAGGTAAGTATGGATCTTGCTATTGAGGTAAGAGTCAAGCCTTTTTAAACGTGGAGCTAATGTGCTTTTAACATTGTGAACTAGAAGGTTCTTGACCAGATAAGTCCTTCAAATTAATTCTTCCAAGAGCACGTACACACATTTCTTCAGCTTTCTAAACATTTATGTTACATTTGCCAGATATTCTCCAGCTCTTTTGTCATCTGTAGCAGATCTTACTGAACATCCGATATGCTGGAGGGCAGCTACACTTCAGCCCCATGCAGGAAACCGTTTAGAAATTGAACATTGCACACTTCTGTCCTTAGCGCCCCCAAATGCCAAGGGTCTCCCCTGACCTCAATTAGCCACCCCCACCTAATGTGGCTTCCTGGGGGTGTCGTGGTGTGGCCATCCTTTCTCAAAGGCTGCACTTCTCTGAGAGCTCTCGAGAGGTTTTATTTCAGCTCAAACAAGTGACTGGTGGCAAAGGCTTTATCATTTTTTGGAGTAAAATGGTTCTGGTCACACTAAATGAGAGGGAGCATCGGGTCAGTCCCTGATTGCTCATTTGTCTGTGCACTGAAGCAGACTTGCAGCAGTTTGCTGAGGTGATTCCTGGCTTTGCCAATGTTAATTTCAGCTCACCTGATGACATTGGTGGACTTCTGCAAAAGTATGTCACTTCTCCCTGGCTCTATTTCCTGCTAGAACTCAGATGTCACTATACCACGGGTGACCATAGCACTACCCTCCACATGTTTGCTGAGCAGCACCAGACATTCTAGAGCTTGCCATTACTCCTCTGTCCATAAATTAACTACAAGAAACCCCATTCAATGAGGATGAAGGACAAAAGGTCTCTTCTCTCTTCTTGAAATTGTAAAATACATTGTAAAGTCAGTCTTTGTGTTTAAGGTCATGCTGTTAAATGTCCAGACCTTCCCTCAACCTTGGAAGAAGTTGTTTGGGTGCTATGCCCTTTACCATCTAAGAAATAGGATCCAGGAAGCTTCTTGCTGCATTTGTTGCAGTGATGCTGTTAATGATGTTGTTGGTTACTCTGTTTCATAGAGTCTGAATTTATGATTCCCTGGGAAGGTCTTTTCTGATTACAATGACAAAAATTGTAATAACCCTCCCAGAATTGCTTGTTTGCCTGTATCTTTTTGATAAGATGAATTTGGTGACTAATAGCATTTTTCTGGAGCTCACCTTTGATTTCTAGGTAGATTGGCACCAGTTTATTTCCATCCTTATCTATTTTCTTTCTTCTTTTGATCTCATGTCAATATATGCTATTTTATTGCACCTGAACTCTATATGCAATTTTACTGCTGTTAACTTTGCCCAGAACCCCTCCTGGAAGGTTTAGACATACACACATATGCTGACTTGTATGTGAAACTTTTCTGGAATAGTCCTAGAGGTCGGTGTGACCTATCACCACTGAATATCTTACTATTGTATCTGCCCTGGACTCTTTGCTACTCCTTATATTTACCAGTACCAGGTACCTACCCCAGGGCCTTTGTACTTGTTCCCTCAGTCTGTAGTGCTCTTTTCAAATATTCTTTTGACTTACTCTCTCAAATCCTTCAAGTTTTTACTCAAATATCTCCCATTAAGTGACACTTTTTTGGTCCTATTAAAATTTCAACACCCAGGGCCTCCCCGGTGGCGCAGCGGTTGAGCGCTGGGTTGCGAAGCTGCCCGCAGCCTCTGCGGCGCCGATTCGATCCCCGGCTGCTCCCCGGCCAACAGAGGAGGGTCCCACATGGCGCGCAGACCTCTCCTGCCGCCCGCTGCTCCCCTCAGCAGTGTACTTCAGTCCTTCTGCCTTTTCTGCTCCCTGCTCTGGCTCTGGTGAATTCTCTCACCCTGCCGCGCCTCTGACTGTACCCAGTGCTTGTATAAATAAATAAATAAATCTAAAAATAAATAAATAAATCTTTAAAAAAAAAAATTCAACACCCAAACATTCCCTATTGCTTTTTCCATGCAACCATTTGAATTAGTCTGTTAGAGTGCTTATTTTACTATGGCAGCTGATGAATCCCAGGATATGAGGGATGAGTTGGTAAGCCAGAGAGTCAAGAAGAGCCAATATTTCAGTTCAATCTCAATGGCAGGACCTGATGTCCATTCTGAAGGCAGAAAGAATTCTCTCTTAGTGAGAGTCAGCCTCTTTGTTCTGTTTAGGCCTTCAACTGATTGAAGCCCCTCCACACTAGGGAGGGCAATTTACTTCACTCTATCTGTGAATTTAAATGGTAACCTCATCCAAAAACACCCTCGCTAAAAAACACAGAATAATGTTTGGCCAAGTATCTGCCTACCCTGTGGCTCAGCCAATTTGACACGTAAAATTAACCATCACACCATCACACTCTTTATTTTTACTTCTTTTGCTTCTGTCAGTCTCTCTGCATTAGACTGTGGCATATAGGAGAGCTGTGATTTTTGCCTCTTTGTTTATTGCTGGATCCCCAAGGTTTAGACCAGTGCCTAGCATACTCAACATTTGTCAAACAATTGAAGAAATTCTGTCTTCAAGTTTTTAATAGAAAATAATACTGTCCAGGCCTCCCCTGGTGGCGCAGGTGGTTGAGTGCCAGGCCGTGAAGCTGTCTGCAGCCTCTTGCAGCACTGGTTCAATCCCGGCCGACCAGCGAGCATCCCACATGGCGTGGCAGACCTCTCCTGTCTTGCCTGCTGCTCTCCTCAGCAGTGTATTTCGTCAGTTTGCCTGTTCTGTTGCCCGCTCTGTCTCTGGTGAATCCTCTCCTTCTCCCACACATCTGGCCTGTACCCCAATTCTTGTATGAATAAATAAATAAATCTTTAAAAAAGAAAAGAAAAGAAAGAATACTGTCCATCCCACAGAGATCTTTGGAACTGTATTGTCAATTATCTAATCATTTCCTTGGCATCATGCAATGCTGTGTGGGTGTGGATGTGGCCTAGATTATTCTGTGTGTGTGTGTGCATGTGCATGCACCTGTGTGCTGGTCTGAAGGTTAGTTGTTATAATTAGTAGCATTGCTTTCATTATTACTTTGCATTAACCATGATGGCTTCCAGATCTGGCTAGTTTTTCAACTTAGGAATGTCATGATATTCTTAAAGGAGTATTAGTTTAGATTTATTATAATTTAAGTTATAATTTATGCATTGTGCAAGATTTATTTTTCAGGCAAATGAGTAGTAAAAATTGGTCAAATCATGCTAAACTGTTGAGAATCCCTGGTCTGTTGAATAACCAGTCCTGCCTGTGTCCAGACATTTTGGGGTTCAACTATAGGTCCAACACCTACTACCTATATGAAAACTAGCTTGATATATATATATGCACATTAAATCTCTGTGTCTGGAAAATGGAAACAATGGTAGCATCTTCATTATTAGCAATGGTCCTTTATATAAAATGTCTACCACAAGGTCAGCCATATAGTAGGTACCATTAAATACGGATTGTGTCAAAAGGTTCAAAGGAGTGCATTAGCATTTCCTGAGCCAAGACCTCTGGTTGGGAAGTTTGTACCTCGGTAACCTGTCTATTAACTACGTCATACATGTGTTTTCTCATGTGAATACCATGTTAGCATAAATCAGCCACCACTGTATCACAGCTCTTGTCAACAATGCTGCATTTAACAAAAGCAAATATTATTCATTTTTCAGGGACACACGGTAAAAATAATGACAGTATGGATTTCAGAACATCAAGGATTAATTTCTGGTGGTGCCAGAGTACTCATGTCGCATAGCAGGAGCCTGTAGAGGTATCTCAATATTTGAAGGGAAATGTTCTTCCCTAAATGATATTATGACTCAGGAGTCCAGGGGAATTAGCTTTTGTTTCTGTCTTGCAGAGGAAAAATTATCCTTGATTTGATATTGATTTTTTAAAATTGGCTTCTGTTGTCTTCCACTCAATCAGAGAGCAAAGATTCAAAGACCAGCTCTTAATCTTAGGAACACCTAACTTTTCATTTTCCTTTCTGGATGGGGATCCCAGAAGAGGCTCCTGAAGCTCTGCAGGGTTTGGAGGAAACACTTCCTGGACTGCAGAGAATCATCACTCCCCTACCTGCCTGGGTGTCTTTGCACCTGTCCACCATGGAACCATCTGCTGGGCCAAGCAGGGCATCCCTGACTCTCCTGACAAGACCACACATTTTGGAAGTTGTAATTGTAGCACATCTTTATTAAGCACTTATTATGTACCAGATACTACTGGATGTCTAATAACTGATCTGCTACTCATAATACTCCTGTGACTAGAACTGATGCAGACCTCTCCTTTATGAAATGGAGACACTGGGAAGTGTAGCTCATGCAGTATCATGTAACTTAGAAGACTAGAGAAAGCGTTTGACCTAGACTGTGTATCCAGACTGGGTGTTAAGAAAGTAGCTCATGAATGTTACTGTATGCCTCATCTCATATCAGGCCTACTGTGTGCCAGAACCTTGTACACACCAACTCCCAGCCCTAGGAACCATTCCTAGAACATGGACTATTGTACATCTTTTATCCACAGGTGCACAGAAGCTGTTAGGTTAAGCAATATGTTCAAGATCATGTGGATAGTAGTTGGGAGAGACAGGACCTCAGCGGGTGGTGTAGGATGAGAATGAGGTCCTTTACCTCTCTGTGGCATTAGTTGTCCCAGGATGCACTGCTCACAGCCTTCCCCCATAATCTCCTTCAAGCAGAACTTGGTTTGTAGGTCTGTAGTGATCTGTTGAGGGTGGGCATATTTAATAATCCCAGTTGTTGGAGGTGTTGACTTTAAGTGTATTTGATGGCTGTATCCATGGGACCAAAGCACTGAGTGGACAAAGGTCTTGGGGACCTTCCTTTTGCTCTGAAACCCTTGGGCATGGATGTAGGTGAGGGGCCCATGACATCTCCCCAACTCAATGTAGTGACATGAAGTGGAACAGCTTTTCTCCTTTAGTTTCTTCCAGCCTTCACCTGTACCCTCCTGAACTGTAAGAGTGCATACAATCTGGCCCCTGTGCAAAGCAGTAACATGAGAATCTGCACAAGGTGCATCCTGCCCCCATCAGCTACCCCTCCAATTCTCCCATCTTTCCATCATCTCATAGAATCTAGTGTGCAAAGATGCCCAGGTCCTGATCCATGCAAAGAACCACCTTCCTGAATGTGGTGGCATCATCGAAGTGTCCCACCATTTCCGCATTTAACTTTCCTTTTCCCCTTTCATCCTCATTTTGTCAGTTGCTCTGCCAGTGTCTGCTGTGTGACATTAGCTGGTATTACTGACTGCTCGCTCAGGGGCAAAGTGATAGGAGAACATGCCTGGAGGGGCAGTTAGGACCTCCTTAGACGGCATAATTAACCTCATCACATTTCTGCTTGTAAAGCAGATAACACTGTCAAACACTCTCCAATCTTTCTGGTATTCAACATGTTATAATTGAAACAGAGAAGCATGAGCTGGGTAGAGGAAGAAACAGTTGAGTTTGTCCTTCTGGCCTTGCAGAGGATTTTATCATTCTGTGGGCCTCTGTCCTCCTGAAACATCTGGGGGCACAGGGCCTGGCACAGAGTAGGTGTTTTAGTAAAGCATCTGACTGAGCCAAGCAGGGTGATGAAGACCCAGCAGGAAAACTGAGAATGCTCCTGCTGGGTAAGAGAAATTTCATTCCCCCAAGGTAGGTTTGGGTTTTCTGACAGAGTGAGGCAAGACAACAAAAATTGAGCCTTGTTTCCATTTGATGTGTTTTATGTGCTTGCCTGGAGGCCCTCACAGAGCGAGAAATACCAGCAAATGAGACAAGGCAGTCCTAGGCGAGGGACTTCTGAGCTATACATTCCCATACATGAAAGACTGTGGAGCTTGTGTACCCAACATTTCTCCAACAGTAACTTGGTTGCATGAACAGCGGGAAGAAAAAAAGGTATTTTAGATCACTGAAAATATTTTGAAAAATGACAACTTTAAAACATTTCTAGAACTCTGTTTAAATAGTCAACTCCTCCTCAGTCTTCTTAGATGTTTTCTTCACATCCTCTACATATTGTCATTTCCTGGGGATATTGTATGGCTCCACATTCTTCCCAGCTAATATCTGTCATGGCTCAGCTTTGAGGAACTTTGGTTTTCTTCATCTCCAATTTAGAATTTTTTTTTAAGATTTATTTATTTATTCATTCGTTCATTTATTTATTTGTTTGCTTATATTATATATATATATATATATATATATATATATATATATACACACACACACACACACACACAAGAACTCGGTTACAGGCCAGATGTGCGGGAGGGTGAAAGGATTCACCAGAGACAGTGGGGAACAGAACAGGCAGACTGACTGAAATACACTGCTGAGGGGAGCAGCGGGCACGATAGGAGAGGTCTGCTGCATCATGTGGGACCCTCGCCGGCTGGCCAGGATTGAACTGGTGCTGCACAGACTGCAGGCAGCTTCACAGTGCGGCGCTCAATTGCCTGCGCCACCAGGGGAGGCCCCAGTTTAGGATTCTTTTTGAAGTGCATTGCTGAAGTCTTTGTTTTCTTGGTTTCCTATTGACTGTAAGTTAAAAATCTAGAATGCTCGCACAGTTGTGTGGCATGTTTGTCCCCATGCCCTGAATTCTTTCTTACAAGTCCCCATCATTCACAAGAAAGTGAACTTCCTGGAGGCTAGAGTTGCATCTTTCTAGCTCCTCGTAGTATCCCAAGGATCTTCAGTGATAAACAAAGAAAAACATAATTCATTTTTGGTGAATTATTACACAGTTCCTGACAAACTGGCCCTGGGGTAACATTGCCCAGTGTCATCTGCTGCCATCTCCCCTGGCTCCCCGTGGCACCTGCATCTTATTTCTCTCAGCCACCTGTTTCTCACTTCATCAGCACACCGCCCCCACCCACTGGGATTTCCCTGCTGCCTTACAAGTGAGTCGGATGCCAACATGTTCTGCTGGCCTGAGCTCTTAGGGATGCCCTTGCATGTTCAGGACCCCTCTGTCAGAGCTGGTCCTCCCTGTGCTGCTCAGAATCTCCTCCATGATAGTCCATCCCATTGTTTTCTGTTTTCATCTTGTCTATCTACCTCTCACTTCCAGAGGCGGTTGGGTGGGCCTCTTCCTATAGGTCCTGTGGGCAACTCCGGACCTGGAACTCTGATGCCCAAGAATTGGTTAAATGTATGAGTCCCCAGATGACAGACCATAAATTTGGGGTGTAGATTCCTTCCTTTCTTAATATGTTCCGCATAATCTCAGTTAGGTATAGCCTTTTGCATCCAGCAGAGTCCATTAATTACTAAGTGTCTGTCTACCACTGCTGACTGATGTGACGTCCTGAGCTGTTGTGCCCAACCTTCCTGATTTACTCAGGACTGACAAGTTTCCTAGAAGATGGGACTTTCAGTACCAAACCTGACAGATTTCAAGAGTTAGTTCCTTCTATCCTGGGCTGTGACCACTTGAGATGCCCTTTAGTACATGAAAGACAAGTAAAGAATCTTTTCTTTATGAAGATAAGAATACACTACGGTTCTTTGCTACTTCCCACCTTAGCTTATATTCTCTATGAAAACAGATAATGAGAACTTCACAGACATAAAATAAGACAGCAATAAGATGGATTTCTGGGAGCTCTTAAAAATCCCAATGCCCAGATCTCACTCCATAATACTTAGGCTATAGGGTGGGGAGCTGGACATCAGTCTATTTTAAAGGCTCTTAAGGGGTTCTAATCATCAGTAGAGTTGGGATCACCTGTGACAAGGAATGGTGGAGACACATCCCGGTGTGAACAGATTTGTTGAGTGGACAGTAGGTCAGAGGTGGGTGAAACACTGGTGTCAAGATTGCAGCTTGTCTGGGAAAAAGGAGGGACCCAAGACAGAGTGTGTCCCAGGTTTCTAGTAGGGGGTAGGTCTCTCCCCTAACTACTGATGCTGGGAACATTTCTGTCTTCCTGGTTTGGAGGACCCTCACTAGAGTGATTTATGTGAGGCTGGAGAACTGGAGATAGATGTAGGAGTTAGTGCTGACCAGATTGCTTCCCAGTTACAGTGAACTGTGGTAGATTTTATTGAGATAGAGCATCAGATTTGTCCACGTAATGATTTCAACTCCCCATATGGCAATCAATTATAACTAAAGGCAACTATTATGCTTATTTTTTTTTAACTGGAATTTCACTATAGACTGCCTTTGTCTCATCCCTGTGTCCCTGTAACTCTTGGTTTCTGAACAGGCCCTGTAGGGACAACTAGACTTGGGGTGCAGGTGACTGTCAGCTTTGTCCCTTCTTTACTCAGTTTGGCTTCCAGGTCACAGAACCATAGACATTGCAGCCAACTTTCTCATCCTAGGACAGAGTTTTGGGCATTTTGATAACTGTAATGCTTGTTTGTATAGAAAGATCCAAGTATGATAACCTGATTTGGGGCTACGGCCACCTTGCTGGGGAGATGTCCTCCATCTGGCCTGGCATACAGGCAGAAGCCTTACCTACTTCCTCCCTTTAGCTGCTCAGTGCTGCAGCCACACTAGCTGATGCCTAAGTTCTGCCTGGGCGACCTTCATCTCTACTCCCATGGCCCTCGCACTGTCTCATAAACATGCATTCCTATTTTTCTCTTAAATGAAGGGCAGGACAGGGGGCATTATTTATTTATTTATTAACCTTTTAATTTTATCTTATATCAATTGTATGTTCTGGGCCTATTGTTAAAGAAATCATGAAATTGATCTAAGCCTTACTTCTTTCATAAACCAGGTTTGTTTTAAGGATTAATTTTTATCTTATATACACATATTAAGTGCTCATTCTTGGGCCTTTAGCATCAAGGGCTGCTTGCTAAGTCTCTACTTCTGTCCTGAAAAGCAGCTGAGGCTTTATACACCATAGTGTTCTCCAACATGCAAAGCCCAGGTGTGTTGAGTGACTTTGCCAGGAACACAAAGGGAGTTTGTGACAAGGTCGGGATGCAAACCCATTTCTCAGTCTACAGCTCCTGCCAGTCACTTTGCTAATCACATCACCATCAGACAGCACTTTTTTGATGGTATAGCACTCAGGAAAATATTATTTTAGAAGTATAGAATTGTTTTAAATTTATAAGTTATTTGATTATGTAACACAGTCATGGTTCAAAATATTTCTAAAGTATTAAAAACATATATACTGACAATTTCTCCCTCCTCCCCCATCAAATAGGGTAACTTCTGTGTGTTTAATTCTTACTTCCTCCCTGCCAGAATAGATACCTAATGTTATTAGTTTCTTGTCTTATCATTTTAAAAACCACACACAAAAACTAAAAATAAATATACCTTTAGTCCTTCCCATTACTGAGATTCTTGCATTTATTTTTATATTGGTTAAGAAAGAACTTCTTGATTCTTTTTTTACAGGTATATTACTACAGGTTTTTTGTTGTCTGTTTACAGATGCAATAATTAGCTGTGAGTGAATGGAGCATGATTTTACCAGTAGCAGTTGAAACATTTAGGTTGCTTCCAATCTTTTTCTGTTGTAATCACCATTGAATGAATAACATTGAACATATCTTAATTTACTAGTATGTGAGAACAGTTTTAAGATAAATACCTAGAAATAGAATTCTTGGTTAAAAGGACTTTCATGTGTGTAATTTTGCTAAAAATATTGCCAAGTTGTCCTCCATACGAGGTCTTCATCCATCAACAACACATGGGGGACTAATTTCCTTAAAGCCTTGTTCACATAGTGCTTGACTAAACTTTGAAATGTTTGCTAAATTGAGAGGTGAAAAAAATAGTAACAGGGCCTCCCCAGTGGCGCAGCAGTTGAGCGCTGGGTTGCGAAGCTGCCAGCAGCCTCTGCAGCACTGGTTCGATTCCCGGCTGCTCCCCGGCCACGGGAGGAGGGTCCCACATGGCGCTCAGACCTCTCCTGCCGCCCGCTGCTCTCCTCAGCAGTGCACTTCGGTCCTTCTGCCTGCTCTGCTCCCTGCTCTGGCTCTGGTGAATTCTCTCACCCTCCCGCACTTCTGACTGTACCCAGTGCTTGTATAAATAAATAAATAAATCTTTAAAAAAAATAGTAACATAGAATAATTGACACTTTCATTATCTTTTGAGAGATTGTGTATATTTCCAATATTTTAGAGCCATTTTTGAAACTTTCTTTTTTTTAAGATTTATTTATTCATGCATACAAGAACTGGGTTTCAGGCCAGATGTGCGGGAGGGCGAGAGGATTCACCAGAGACAGAGCAGGGAACAGAACAGGCAGACTGACTGACGTACACTGCTGAGGGGAGCAGTGGGCAAGGCAGGAGAGGTCTGCTGCACCATGTGGTTATCTCCCTGGCCGGCCAGGATTGAACCTGCACTGCAGAGGCTGTGGACAGCTTCACAGCGCTGCTCTCAACCTGCTGTGCCACCAAGGAGGCCCCATTTTTAAAATTTTCTATTAACTACTATTAGTTAATAGACTTTACCATGTTAAAAATTGTGTTGTTGATATATCCCTTTCTTGTTGATTTGTGGGTGTTTTTCTACATCAAGGAGATTACATTTTGTGTTGTATTTCCCCCAGAATATAGTTTTTTTTCTTTTATTATTTAGTTACCTTATTTATTATCATTATTGTTATTATTTTTTGCCATATGGAAAGTTTTTATATAGTCCAATTACCTTTCATTTCTATGAATTCTAGAGCTTAAGTCATTTCTCAAGTTTTCTTCTAGTACATTTATAGTTTTAACTTGATACATTTAAAGCTCTGATCCCTTTGGAATTCATCATGGTGTATGATGCACCTGTGTAAAGAAGGGGTCCCACGTGATACTTTTCCAGATGGTACCTAATTGTCCCAACACCATTATTGAAAGAGTAGGCTCTCCTTTTCTACAGGGACTACATCCCAGTGGATGCTTGAAACTTCACATAGTATAGAAATAACAGAATTCTGTCATCTTTCCTGTAATGTATCCTGATATAAAGTTTAATTTATGAATTAGCCACAATAAGGGGTTAACAACAATAGGTAATAACAAAGTATGACTATATATTGTAATACAAATTATCCGAATGTTTTCTATCAAAATATCTTACTGTACATCATACCTTTGGACTGCAGTTGGTCATAGGTAATTGAATCTGCAAAAATCAAACTTGTGAATAGAAGAGGACTATAGCAATTCATATATATATATATATTACTTTCTAGGGTTTGGTTAAGGGCAAAACATGCTTAACTTTCATCCTGCTTTAATGAATTTTAGCCTTGGATTTTCTAGGAAGGTGATAAATCTCTGCCAAGGCCTCTGGTGTTTGCATTTCCTGTTATGTTTGGAATTACTATGCACCCCTTAACTCTATCACCTGCTCTCAAAGCCTTTGTGGTTGGTTCCCCTGACAACAGATTTTTTTTTTGTACAAAAAAACAAACAAAAAAGGGCCTAATTTGTCTGATGTGCCTTCATAGTGGCTCTAGTTACAGCACCAGACACAGCCATTTGCAAGAATAGAGCTCTCAGCGTATCTCATGGTTTGTTAATTTCCACCCAATTTGTTATGCCTCAGAACAGGAAGAGTGCTGCCAGCCAAGGCAATGTGCAGAGGTAAAATAGGGACCGCATTTGGGAAGTGAAAGCATAACCGTGGAAGAAAATGTCAGCTGAAAATATAACTGAAGAAATGCCCACTCACTTCCTCTAGTTTCCATCTTGACCCTGCTCTATCTTCCCCCAAAACTATTCTTGCTGATGGAAAGATACAACAAACTAAAAAAATCGAGCAAAATGAAAATGACTCAGGGCTTCTGGGTCCTAATTTTCTACTTATATATTTCAATATAAAGTTTATTTCTTCTTATAAAAACAAGCATATTTGTATATAGCTATATCTTTGAGCTTATTTGCATACTTAGTGAATCTGATTCCATAAAGAATAGTAACTAGTAGAATTGGAATGTAGATAATGAAGAACAAGAATGTATAAATGTGTAAGGGGGCAGGAGATATGGGATGATAGACTCATAGGAATATGAATTATATGAGTTAGTACAATAACTACATTGCACAAAAATTTGACTCTACATTTCCCAGCAGGCAAATCAAAAATGGAAATAATTACAACTTGTAAATTAAGACAAAAAGCTGCATATAGTAAGCCCAGTTTCTCCTAATACAAGGTCCTGGAGCTAATTCATCAAGTGGCCCAAAGGCTTATTATTAAGAAATCCTAGACTTCATGAGGATTGACAATCCCATGTGTGGTTTTGACTATAGGGAATGGCAGGATAAGAGATGCATCCTTACCTTGTAGAGGAGAAGGTCTTTCACTCTGGTGAACTTTGCAGGCAGTATGCATTCAGGTTTTGTGAAACGAGAAATAGATGTAATTTGGGGAATTTTCTTGAAGGAAAAGAACATGACATTGTGACTATAAAAACAGGGATGAAATAGTGAATATTTATTTACCAAGATTACAAATGATAGTGTAACCATAAAAAACATGAAAAAGTTGACAAAACAAAACCTCTCTCTAACACATGCACACAAACACACACACTCACATACACACACATACCCTGCCTGGCATGTGGTGCTATACTACTTTCCCCTCATCCTTTTGGTTCTCTCGTCATCTGACAACCTTTTTGCATTTAATTTTCTATAGTTAAAATAGAAAGAAAATAAAATCTTTTCTTTGGTATCACTGAATAAAGTTTTTTTTTATTAATAGCTGTTTAGGAAATCTTTATTTAGTTTTTCATCATTGTTCAGGTCTTGTGAAATTAAGATTATTGTCAAATTTGGGCATTTATATTTAAGAGATGATAATGTGGAGCATTTTTTTCCCAGCCAACTTTTGACTGGTTAATTTCAAGTCTTGTTTCTCCTTCACTGCAACCTACTGTGGTGCCAGGGGCTGCAGAACATAGACAGGCATGGCATGACCTCACCTTTGTGGTATGAGGTTGGTGAGTTGGTACACAGTGGTTAAAAGAAATCCTGGATCTCTAATGGGGTACAACTGGCAACAAGTTAACTAAGAACAGTAGTGACCTTCGACCATGGAAATGCAACCCACTAAACTCAAGCTTCCTAGCCTTTCTAGTAGCTCCTCCAGCAGCAGAGGATGTCAGAGGGACTGTGGTTCGAGGCAGTTGGAGTAGATCAGTGGTCTTCATTGATTTCAATTATCTTATTTTTGCAAATTTCACAGAACAAAGCAGCATGGAACTTAGAGCTAGATGACCCCCGCCCCACCCCGAACCCCTTCCGGTAATTTATTGGCCTCAGGTTTAGGCCTTTCCCCATGGTTGAATCTCCCTCTGCCCCTCTGACCTCCTCAGGTAGCCATGATCATTTCCAATACTTCCTGGGAGGTTTAACACATAGGATTTGGATGCCGAAGCCAGGTCCTATTTTATTGCAATGTGACTGTGGGGTAGTTGTTCAACTTTTCTCAGCCTTAGTTTCATCAACTGAAAATTGAATTGATAGCAATAATATGAATGTAGGGGATTGCTTTGAGGAAAAAATGGGATATATGTCAATTGCTTTGTGTAGCACCTGCAACACTGTAAACTCTAAATAAAGATCAGGTATAAAGATACACTGGGAATACCTAAGCATTGCTTTGCCCTCTTTACAACAAAGAAAACTTCCTGTTACATTTGTACTTTATAGTTTAACCACCCTTCATATTTTAGAATCATAAAGTTCTTACCTTTAGATAAATGAAATTTTGAAATTTGTGATCCCAGTTTGTCCCCCAGTTTTCCTCTGGCTAGTGTTCAACATTAATCAGAAATCAGAAATATAAGCTAAAATGAAAACACACCCTACCTGCATTTTTGGTGAGTGGAGCAAAGTTATTGACCTTGCATAGGTGGAAGAGAACTAACATGAGAACACAGAACTTAGAGTAGATTTGGAAATAAAATCCAAGTGTGTTTTCACTTGGATTTGGACACACCCTTAACACAAGGTGGACATTCATCTACCTCTGCCTACCCTTCCTTGACCCTTGTTTACTCTGGATTCCGGTGCCTGCAGACTACCTGCAGCATCCTAGGCTGAGTTTTATTAGTAGCTGTTTAGAAAATCTTTATAGTTTTCTATCATTGTTAAGTTTCTCCAGCCAAGAAGAGTAGCCCTTGAGGGGACCAGAGAGGCCTCATTTTCCTGGTCTTGCTTTCTCGGTCCCCTTTGGGTCTCACTGAGCCCTTGTGAATGTTGCCAAAAAGTGTTATGTGGGGCCAGGGAAGTTCTCACATTTATTTTTGAGGCACTGCATTGGAGTTATTTGCCAGATAGACACCTACTGCCACTAAAAATGGTGCTAATCAGGGTACTACTTTGCCTTTTGGAACAACCACTTGACAGTACCACACTCAATAGTAGAGAAAAACATGTTTGATTACTCTGATTACTAATGCTGCTGCCCTTGACCTGGCAGGGATGTAGTGAGCATTGCAAATCCCTTCTCACAACCCCTCATGGAAGGGCTTACCATTCAGTGGCTCAGCGTCCTGTTCCTGAGCAAACTGGATTTCTGTGGGCAGAAATCTTATTTATTTAACTCTATTAAGAACTAATGTTGAAGCATCCAGTAGTCTCCAGAGGTCTTTTCCGTGGCCACCCCTCTAATTTATGTATCATTTAATCTTCAAATGCATTCTCACAGAGACATTACTGGCTTTTCCTCATCTGCCTCCCATCACAGAGATGAAATTATTCCCTGGGCATCTTAGATCACGAAATGGTACCTTTTGGAAATGAAAAGATAATACTGTTTATGTATGAATATGTGAGAATTACTTTACTTGTCTGTAGTAACACTGATTAAATTGAAATGTCAGAACTAATGTTACAGTTAATAAATGTTATACATATTTAAATCTGTCTAAATACTGAAGATTCTAACTAATGCAGAGGATGCTGTTTAAAATAGCAGGAATACCCAAATTTCCTTGTGAATGCCATTTGTGCTATCCATTTCCAGTGAATCAGTAAAAATGTGTATTAAGATGAGACCCATGTTGGTGATGTCTACAGGTGATGTTTTGTCACTTGGAGTTTTCTTAACCAGATAAATTGGTGCTGTTATGAGTAATTGTTCTAGCATTTGGGAAATGTTTGGACAGATAGTTGCCTTATGTACATCAGAAGGCGGTAGGTAGAGGTGTGTTGTCAGGCTCAGACATCAGTATGTCAGGGCATTTGGGGAGAGAGGACAAATGGCTTCCCATGTTCTTCTCTCTCACAGCCTCAAAAATAGGTTCACTATTTCATCTTCTCTTCTTCATAAGAGAAGATGTGGCTGAGAGCTGTTACCTTGGTGGACAGCCTCAGGCAGATGGCCATAGCATCCTTTTTCTCAAAGAGTAGAACACAGAATGAGGGGGTAGGAACACAGAGGAAGGGGGTTAGGGCTACAGTGTGGGTGACTTGCCCAGAGTTGCCAATGATGGAAAATAAGACTGGAGTGCACCTGGCCTGTCCTCTTGAAAGTCAAATCTTGATTCTGAAGGATGGCGCCTCTTGATCTGGCCACAGGAGGCCTTTGCCTGTTTGCAGTCTGCCCGTCCCCTCTCCCTAGCTGCCCTGTGCTCTACTATGGATTCCCGGTTTCCAGAAGTCCATGGATTTGTAGTACCATAGATACAGTTGCAAATGCTAGCCCTGTCCTATGCTAGTTGTGTGACTATAGATGTTAATCTGAGGCTGCTTAGGGGCCACCTGTGTTAAGGGGAGTAGACATATCTGTCTTCTGAGGTCTTTCTGCTTAATCAGTGAGCTAATGTATAGCAGCACCTGGCAAATCACCTGGTCATGGCAAGTACTCACTTCTCCCCTGTGCTCCAACCTGACCTGACCGTCACCCTAATTTTAACAACATCAAGAATGGGGGTTCGCTTCTCCTCCCTGCTGCCCTCCCTCCTTCTGTCCTAGCAAAGCCTAGTCACCTTTTTTGGTCAACAGTAAGGACATAAGCAGTCTGTTCCTTTTCTCCCTGGCATGTAGAGCCTTCCAGGGTTCAGCTAGGAAGGAGGAAGCCATTGGAGACACAGTCCTGAATTGGGGAGTGACTCAAACATTCAAAGCTGACAGTGGAATGTCTGTGACAGCCCAGCTGGCATCTGTGGCCAGGTATCTCATCACCCTAGGAGAATTCTAATTCGGTGGGATTTTACGAACAAATGACTGTAACAAAGAAAGGATATATTAAAGTGTGCATTAGGGATCGTGGTTATTATAAATTACATTCTTTGAAATCTCATTTAGATCCAGGAACCAGACTGTATTTGGAAGGCTCTGAGGATTAATCCTTTTGGAACAATGGAGTGTCAGTGATCATTTGGAAAAGTAATTATGCCAAATTTAATTATCATGCACGTGCATTTCATCGGCATCACCGTGCACACACAGAAGACAGGGAGGAAAAGACTGCCCCAGCATGGACCCTTGGTTGAGGAACGCAGTGCTAAATTATACATGTTGTAACTGAGCATCGCTTAATATGAGGCTTGATGGATACGGAGATTGTGGGTGGAGTAAATGGGAGGGGGCATTTGGCCCACTCAGCAGATGTTTGAGATATTTGGAAAGGCTTTTCAATGTTTTCAACATATCAGAGAGGAGCAAACTACATTTCAAGTAGGCTGATAAAAATGTTTCCCTGTCTTAAGCATTTCTTTTGTTTTCTGTTCTTGTGGTATCCTCACATCTTCTGAACTGGAGAATTCCGTTTGAATACTCAAGTGAGTTGCTGAACTGGACTTTCTGAAAATGTGTTTATTTGGGGAGAAGATGGGGGAGGGTTGTCAGATGGATAAATAGACATGTGGTCCCCAAAGGTTTAAGAGTTTGTGACACTGAAGTTGACATACTGGGGACCCATGGCAAGTTTATCTGTCTCCTGTTCCCCATCCCAGCTTCTCCCCTTTGACTGGCTGTCAATTACTCTTTATAACTTATTGTCTTTGCTTCTTTTTTAGAGCGTTGCCCCTGATGACTCTGGGTAGTGTGGATGCAATGACTTCCCTACATAGTACCACAATATAATTGCTAATTATATGCCTATTATCTCTGCACACTGTGGATGCTCCCCAAGAACAGTGACCACATCCTTTGCTCAGCATTGACCCCCAGCTCCCAGCACAAGTGCATAGAAACAGCTCAGTAAATATTTGTTAGAATGAGTCATCTTAAAATAGAAAGAAGAGTAGTCAATTCTTCCTCCCTACATATCCTTAACAGTGCTGAAGTCCAAACAAGCTGCCTTTGAAGTTGCTGCCTTTGGTTTGGGGGTGTGATCTATTACCCTCAAGACGAAACCATTAGTGTCTGAGTCATAGGTCTTCCACTGGATGTGGAATGACTAGAAGGCTGTGGGCATCCTTGAGAGGACAAACTGGAATATCATATGGCAGGTGCCTGGCGGGTAGCAGGTGCTCTGTTCTTCCTGGGATGCCCTCTAATTTTCTCTGCTGATCTGAGTATCTTTCTGTTTTCAAGAGTAAGCCAAGAATTTATTAAGGATTCAAGAACCAGGACCTTTAATTTGAGGTTACAGTTTCTGTTGGTTTATCAGTGCCAAGGGGCTGCATCCACATTGCATGTGGTATGATTGGTTAGTAGGGAAGTGTGATCAGGTTGAAAAATGTTTGCTTTTGGCTGAGAACCTTGCTGCAACAGGTATAGTTCACTGACCTTGCTGGGATTTGGTATCCACGAGACTCAGCTTTTCCTGGAAGGTGTCGTGTTGGGTACTGTGACCCTCCGCTTGCTAACTGCCAGCAGAACGGATTCTGCACAGGAAATCCAGGCATGATTCCTACCTCAGGGAGTTCTTAGGAGAGATAAAATGGGAATATTGGGGAGGTTGTGCTTGAAAAAATCATGGGCTGTATTGCAAATATACACTTCTTTTTGACCCAGCTGATTGTCTCACTAGCTAATACAATGAGTGTGACCACCTCCATTGCTTTTCTAAAACATGGGCAGCCTTAAATATAAAGGGTGCCAGGCCCCTCTGACTTCTGCTTCAGTTTTCCCGGGAGCAAATAAATGAACAAACCCAAAACCAGTAAAGGAAGGGAAGGAAATTGTTTTGAAAGTAGCCGCATGTCAGGCAGAATGAGGAACATGTTATCTCCATTTTCATCTAATTCCCCCAGCAAGCTGAGAAGGAGGTAGTACTGTCTCCATTCACAACTGAGTTGCCCAAATCACACAATTCCGACTGCTAATTGCCACCGCTGCTCCTGCCACGGCCACCCTGAAATCTACTGAGCACCTGCCATGTCAGCATTTGAGAAAGCTTAACCAGATAAAATTGCCATCTGTGTAAGCAACAAAAACAGCAACAGTACAAGGTTAGCACTATTTTATGTTTCATTTGCAACTGAACTAAAGTCAGACAAGGCTTCTTGACTCTTAAGTTTCCTATAGTGGCACCACCTCCAGCGGAAGTAAGCTATTGTGCTTCAGACAAAAATGGGTCTCAGACTGCCCTTTTGTATACCTGTAATAACAATTATTGTTACTCTCTACATCTTCACTGACAAGTGTTGGGTCACATCTTAGGGATTGTGAGGGGTAAGAAAGCAAGTCCCCAGGTACCTGGTTTTAGGGACCATTTCTTTTTTGCATTAATTCTTACCTGGCAGGGCAGGGTATCCTCAAGGGTAGGGAAAAAAAACATTTATACTGTATTAAGTTTAAAATGTCATCACTAATTAGCTAGGATTGCAGGCTGGGGAGATGCATCACCAGGCCTGGGGACGTAACACTATAGACAGAATTGAAGGGTAAAATACATTTTCCAAACTCATTTTAAAAATAGTTTCCCTGGGAAATTAAACCATTAAATGTACATCATTATGCAGATCAGTATTCATGCTTTAAAGAAACATAATTTTGCCTTCATTTAATTTGTTTCTCTAAGACCTAATTATGGATCACATAAAAAATGTTATTTTTCTATCACTGTACAAATCGCCTTTTGCCACCCAGGAGGGCAGTTCTCTCTGGTTAGCGAGGGTCATTTTCACGCACTGATTAGCCAAGGAAAAGTCAGGGAGATGTATTCCAAGAAGGAAATGGTTATTCACGAAGATGAAGAAATACAACAAATATGCTCCTTGCAGTAAGAGTGGTGGGGATGCACATGGGTCATATTTCAGGTCTTCCCCCCAAGAACAGACACATCTAGCTGCTCCAACAGACACATCTAGCTGTTCTGGAGTTATAAGGAGGCAGCAGGTCAAGGGCTGGTCTAGGAGCAGCAAGTCCCACTAATCTGAGGTTCATGGCAAGGAGCACAGCATGGCAGGGGGCGAGGATGCACTCAGTGACCTTGACTGATATTCAGGAACAAGGCAGAAGAGAATCCCGTGAAAGCCACTCTGCTCCTTGGGAAACACTTGTGTTAATTTAGGAAAAGACTCAGAGATTGGAGCTGACCTGCTTAGCATTATGCAGTAAGCATGTATATCGTGTTTTAAGCACTTGTTCACTTATTTAATCTTCACAATTCTGTGAGGCAAGCGCTATTATTACCAGCGTTGTCTAGGTGAGGACTCTTATGGTGCATAAAGGCTCAGTGGCTCATCCCAGGTCACCTTGCTAGTTGAGGATAAGACTTCAGCACTTTGGCTGGATTCTCTAGCTTTGACCACTTCATTGTCCTGCCTCTCAGTATGAGCACACCACTCATAACTCCAAAGACCTGTAGATTCTCAAATACACTGAATCTTCTCAGGAAGATAGGACTGTGGTGGGCTACTTTTCTTGTGGTTCTCAGTGAATCTGACCTCCAGTTTTTCATACCCATTTGTAGTCTCCTTTTCTTGAAACTAGGCTGACCCATGACCTGTTTTAATCAATAGATGTGTCACAACTGATGCCATGACATCTGAAAGCCCGATACCCTTCACTTTACCCTCTGGGGTGAGTCAGCTGCTATGTCAGGAGCTTGGCTACCCAGAGGACATCATGCTCAGCAATGAGGAGGGACTACGTTGAGGGAAACTGAGGTTCCAGTTAAAAGTGCCTTCTGAGCACACCCAGATGACCCCACTACCTTGCTAACCATGTGAGCGAAGACGTCATGGAAGTAGATCCTGTGGCCCCCATGATCTTCCCTGGCTCACATCACAGAGCCGAGAGGGGCTATTGCCCATCTCTGTCCAAATTGCATAAGCATGAGCATATGAGTCAAATGATTGGAAATGACTTAGTTCTTAAACTACTATGTTTTGCAGTTGTTTGATAACGCAGCAAAAGATAATTGAAACAGCTATTCACTTTACGGATGAAAAATATGAGGTACAAAGAGGCTATCTGGAACTTGCCCAAAATGATATAGCTAGGAAGTGGCAGGTGCAGAAATTGAATTAAGGACTGTGAGTACAGAGATGCACTCTAACCGTTATTCTTTTTTAAAAATTTTTATTTATATATTTTTTACATCATGGTTTATTTTCAAACAGTGTTTGCTTCACTCCCCCCACCCCGCCCACTCAGGTGTAGTCCCCACAGAATTGCCTTCACCAAGGCACCCATGTACCATCACCACAGTCCCCTGTGCTTCTCCCTCCCCCTGATCCCTCTCCCTCCCTTTCCCCTGCAGGATGGCTCTGGTTTATAATTGTCTGTTTGTTTTTGTTTTGTTTTGTTGTGCTGTGTTTTGTATTGTTATTATTTTTTCCCCTGATGTCTTATTGGGTTCCCCTATATTCCTGCTATAAGCAAAACTATCCCATATTTTTCTTTTTCCTTCTGACTTATTTCACTGAGCATAATTCCTTCTAGTTCCATCCATGTTGCTGCAAATGGCATGTGTTTATCTTATCTTTTCTGTTGTTATATCTGCAAGGATTTTCTCAGTGCCAGGGGTGGGTCCATCTGTGTGAGGTTGTACAGGAAATACAGTGACATGTGAGCCCTGGCTCCTGTCCACCTGACTTCCTGGTCTTCTTGGAGCTCACGTTCCCCCTTAGAATTGTTCCCAATTTTACACGCTGTAGGCTTTCCTGAACTTCAGGAATGTGCCACATACATTTAAAGCGGCCTTAAATAAGATCAACATGCAGTCTTATAGCAAGTAAGGTGATTGCCCCTACCTTGCAAGTAGAAACACTGAGTCTTCACTATATCAGTAGTTTCCTCAGGTTAACACGGTATGATTGGAATGCAGCTAGAATTTGAACCTCCATACAGAGTACAATGCCCAAATTTGCTTCCTGTGCCACTCTCCAGCAGCTCTGACACACCATTCCAACTGTTGCTGAGTTCGGTCCAAATTCAGCTCCCTCCCACCCTTCTCTCAAGGGCAGTCACTACCGTAGAGATGCTTTGAATGCTTGTAAGACCATACAGACTTGGTAACCCCCCCTGACTTCCTCTGATTAGAGACCACTGTATCTGCCTTCTGTGCATACCACCGGACCCCTACCCTCGCCTTAGGATAGATAGGAGTTTCCTGCCCTCACTCCAATCATGTGCAGAGTGGGCATTGGCTCCTTTCAGCCTCTTGGAGACTATTCTCTAGCACAAGCTTGCTCTCCTACAGCTGTATCAGGACTAGACTCTGTGTGGGTCAGGGAGAAATCTTCCTTCTCACCCACAGAAAAGAGCAGAGAGGCGTTCCTAAGTGAGGTGCTGGTTCTTCCTAGGAAGCAGAGGCAGGAGAGACTGGAGGACAATCGAGGCAGTAAGGCTGCGGCAGAGGCCAGTGAGGGAGCATGTGCTGAAGGGGTGAACCCTGAGGCTCCATCTTTCTCCTCTGCTTTCTTGTTTTGTTTCCCCTGCACTTATTTCAGGGCTTATCCCCAGTAGCTTCTCCCTGGAGGACTGTGCACAAGTAGCTGGCACACTGCAAGCATTTTTTGATCAAAAATTGCAGTCACCCCCTTTTAAGCTTGAAAGTTACTTGGAGCCTCTGTTTCCTCTTGTCCACGGTGTTGGTATTGGTGCCAGTGCTTCGGTTTTCAGGAGGATTAGAGGGCTTCATGTTTGTTCCGTGCTCAGAGCAGCATCTGGCATAGCTTCCATGTGTGTTGAATCAGTCAGTGAGGAAGGGAGGCAGAGCTCAGCATGTAGGACAAGTGGGCAAATCTCTGGATGCCCGTGTGTACATGCACATGAGGGTGAGATGAGGAGGGATGGAGAACATTGCAGAGCAATCAGCATAGTGAGGGAAGTTTCAGATTTACTTCCAACAGTGTGGAGGATTGCAGCTGTGGGAGGATTCTAAGAGGCTGGACTGCCTCTCATTCTAGGATGAGGTGACTGCCACTGAGGTTGGGAGAGGCAGTGAATTTGAGCCAAATCTTTCTTGTCCAGATCACCAAAATATGGGGCCTGTGGAGGAGCCAGAGCCCCTGTCACTTTCCCTACTGTGCTTCCTGCACAAGTGCCAGTGGTGGGGCAGAGTTGGAGCAATGAAATGGGCACAGCCCCATGCTGTGTTAGGGCCTTCAAGGTTGTCAGTTTCTCAGATCAACAAGTAAACCCTCAGCAACTTGCCTTTGCTGTTCCTCCCATCCACATGGATTCTTTTCTCCACTCTAGGGATCTGGGCTGGCCCATAACTTGCTTTGAGCCTTAGAGTGTGGTGCAAGTAACTTTGTGGAAGTGCCTGAGCTGGAGGCTGCTCATCTTGTACTTTATGTCCTGGGATGCTGCCTGAGGGGACCAGTCCTGGAAGAATCCAGAATGAAACCATGTGGATTGCGAGGCTCAGTCTCTCAACTCTCTGTTAATCCACCAAATACATGAAGTCCTGTAACCAGCCCATTAGCTCACTGAGTTGTTATAAATGCTACATTATAGCTGTTTCAAACCACTAGATTTTGGAGTAGCTTGTTTTGCTGCAGTAGATAGCGGAAATGCTTGTCCAGGTCAGGCTAGGTTTGGAGTCCTGGGCTCCTTTCTAGCTTCCCCTCTGCTAAGCAATGGAGTAAAATTACATAGTGCTTGAAAAAGGGAGACTCAGAAATGTGTCCCATAAGAAACAGCGGGAGAAGCTGGTGAGAAGAAAAGGCGAGACTTTCCAGGCACACTGGCTGTTTCAAATACCAGGAGGGTTGTCATGTGCCAGAAAGTCTAGACCGATTCCAAGCTTTAAAATATCAGAACAATGATAAAAATAATTCAGTACCTTCAATATGTCAGTATCTCATTTTATATACACCCTACCTCAGGCCTGGGAATAACTCTTTAAAGTAATATTCTCATTATTTTTCAGGTGAAGATGCAAAGAGGCTAAGGTGCTTGCCCAGAATCACAGTGTAGAAGGAGAAGCATAAGAATTTGAACCAAAAATTTGACTCCCAAGTCCAACTTCTCTCCATTATACTTTGCTGCCTCTTTCTCTGCTGACTGGATAGAATTCCAAGGAAAGGGAATTCTTGCGGGGAAGAAAGGAGAACTGTGTTTGCATGATTTTTTCCCACCTCCCTTGCTTCGTATATACTATGCTCTCACTTTAATGGGCTAACAACCTTTCTGCTGTTCCCTGTTTCGGGAAATACCATTCACCCTCTTTGTAAACCTTTCCCTATTCTTCTAAGCTGAGATGACTCTTCCCTCTGTCTTTCCACAGTATATTCTATAAACCCTCTTCTCATTTATAACCCATGATTTTAATTACTGTCTGTCCTTGTACCTTTCTCCCTTCTAGATCATAAATTTATCGAGGACAGGGATTATGCTTCATTCATCTTTGTGACCGGAGCTTGTCAGGTTCTGGTATGTGGCAGGCTTCAATAAAAGTTTAATTAATTAATTAATTAAATTAATTAATGAATATATTGCTGATTCAATGGAAGGAATAACTGTGAACCATTGCCCAGATTTGAAAAAGATCTGTGGTGGAAGTCAGTCCCTCCCCTTCACCTGTTGCCTGTCCAGGTGTCATTTAAACTGTTGTCATGTGCATTCTGACATTGTATAGAGGTGTTACTAGATCAGTGATCGCATAAGCAAATGGCTGTTTGGGTGATGGAGGATAAAAATAGAATGTTTATAGGTTTTTAACATTTCTTAAAACTTGAGAAGGAAATTAAGCTTTATAATATTTTTTATATAGATTGACACTGGTGTTTCTGCCACAATACCCTGCCACATGTCTTACATGTTTCTGAGAAGGTCATGCAGGCAAAGACTTGAACTAAAGTCAATGTAAGTATTAGTGGAATGCCTTGCAGTCTTCCTGGAACATGAGAGGCAGTGAGGCCTGTGAGCAGTGTCTATGAAGGCATCTATTTCCTTTCTTTTCTGAGGGGCTGCTCTGATTCCGAGACAGCAACTGCTTTCCAGGTTTCGCAGGGTGGTGAGGTTTTCTGTGTACAGGGAGGAACTGCTAGCTATACAACCATTTTGTTGAAGTCTAGAATTGGCCTCTCAGTGAGGGGTAGCCTACCATTTGTGTTGTAGTCACCCAGGTCCTTTTGTTCCAGTGTCCTCATTTTTGGTGATATGGGAGAAGACCCAGGGAGTTAGCACATTTGGCTATTCATTCTTCCTTTCTCTGTCTGTATAAGTAATCAATTGACTGAATCTAAAAGTGGCTGTGTACCAACATTGGCCCTCATCTTGGCCTTGTGCACTTGACAGAGCCCTCCTTCTATCTGCGCATCACATTGTCCATGGGTCACGTTACAACTGAGTTTCTTGACTACCTGTAATAAAGGACGGCTTATTTTTATTTTCAGTCTGCTACTGATCAACATTTGCATGAAGCATAATAAAATGAACTTCTAAAAAGATAAAATAAAATGAAAGATGTACAAAATACAAGCCCTCTCTCTTTTAGTTGAATGAGATTACACAGTGTAATCTGTCAAGTTGCTAGATGTTTATAAACAATTACCTTTGATTTTTCTATTTATCCCATGAAGGACTAGAAACATTTTGAAGCCTGGCACCGGTCCATGGATCACAGTCTAAGCAGCACTGATGTTTACAGTGTGGGGTACCCCAAGGGAAAAGAAGGGATTTTAGAACACAGATGGTTTGCCAGAGTGCCCAAGTTTTTATTTGGTTTCAGGAAATTGTAATTCATATTTGCCTGGTAAGGAATTTATGGGTAATATTAAGTTTTAATTAAAATAATTTGTGGAGTGGTGGAAAATGACTTAAAAGTAACCTGTTAACATTTTACAGATTGAATATAATACTAATAGGGCAAACACAGCAAAAAATATGAAAATGAGGAGCAGAATTTTCTCCACAACTTGGTCTCAGCAACCTGTCAGCCATATTAATAGGTAAAAAAACAATGATAGTATATTCTGATATTACAGAAAATTAATTAAAATTTTCCGGGTTATCTTTAGAACTCTTTAAAATATCAGATTAAATCTATAGTCGTTAATAGTGAGCTTTGTCTTAGGTATATACCGGGTCTTGAAATATTCCCAGATGATAATAAGATCTATTGAGTCTGGCAAGACATTTAATGATAATTTATTTCATCTGTACCTTCACTTGTAAAATTTTACATTATATATTATAATCATATATACAATATGTATATATTATTCATAAGGAAGTTGCTTTGAGGGTGAACATTCTTTTCATGAAAGGAGTAATGTCCAGGAAATGTGGAGAACATGGTATGAGGGGACCCCAACACTTTCCCAGACTTGGAGAGGACATCCCGATGTATCTCAACCTTTACCCTGCACTTTCTTCACCCAGAACACCTAAGAGTGCATGCTCCCTGCTGATGCTGGGATGTACTTCCCACCAATTCAAGCTCATAAAAAGCCCGGTGACTGGGATTGTGTGTGCTTTGGTCTTGTACTGATTACAAGGATCATAAAGACACACTGGAGGGGCTTATCGATTCTTTCTATAGCTGTTTATTCCGAACTTCATTAATGAACATGGATTAAATAAAAGCCATTTTGGGAAGGCTAGTGTGGCTCTGGTCTGACCAGTCAGTCTAGCATGAATGGGGGAAGATTACTTTCAACTTTGTCACTGACTCGCAATGCCCCGGGCCTCTCTGCCAGTGAACAGAGAGACTTCCAGCAGAAGAGCGTGACTTAATTTAAAATTACAGTTTGTTTTTCTCAATAAAAAAGCAAGTCAGCTCATTATAGAATTTTTAAAAAATTAATTCTAAAGAAAAAACTGAGCAATAATTTCATTAAAGAAAGCATTTACTTGTGCATCTATGCATCTAATCTAATCTGTCCATCCATCTATATCTACCTATCCATCATATACCTCTTCCTACACACTACATATATTATCATGTTTGCAATATAGATATTAGATATATATGATCGATATATCAAATATATATAGTTATGAATAGAATATATGTTTATCAGTTTTGTTTCTTTTAGAAATAACATACTCTCCGTTCCTGTTCCCCATTTTTTAATCTGTACTGATTCCAAAAGCCACTGAGTTACTGAGGAGATTAAGCTTTACTTTTCTTTGGTCCTGAGGTTTCCTCTCCCATTTAACAAAAGGCACCAGAGTGAACAGGTGAAGGCAGGAAGACTCGCTGATGTCATGGGATCACTTTGGTGGGATTCGGCAGCAGTACCTTCTTATTTTGAATGTGACATTGTCTCTTCTTAATGTCAATTTTGTCTCCTGCTCAAAGCCTTTCCAAACTTTCCCCAGACTTCTCCAAGACAGAGCTTCTTGGAGCTAAACCTGTTTCCCCTAATATCCACTTACTTCATTTATAATATTGTTACCAAGAGAAGGAGGCCTGTAACCAGGGCAACCAAAGGAGGTGCCTTTGCAATTCAGACTTAGCCAGACTTTCTGCTCCATTTAGCTGGCTTCTGATCCACTCTTGACTCCCTTCTCTTTTGAGATTATAAGAATGTAAACACCTGCAATCTCCCTTCATCTCATGTCCTTTTTCCCAGGGCCTCCCTTCCGACCAGTGACATAACACATTCTATTTCTACTGACTAAACATTCCTGCAGCAGTTGAAGATTTCCCCTCAGACCCAACATTTAGGGTCATGATATTTTCTAATGTTATTACCATTTCTTATCATTTTTAACACTGCATGATATTATATCTGGGGATGTACCATAACTACTTAGCAATTCTCATTTAATTGGATTTTAAAGTAGTTTCCCTTTTTGTTTCGCATTATATTTGGTTCTTTGATGATCATCTTTGTGGATTTTTTGGTCATTCATATATGGAGGTCCTTTATTCTGATAGCCCTCTTTTATTGAAGGAGGTATATTTCTATGACTGGTCAAGAGGTATGTTTGTTAGGCTCTTGAGGCATGTTGCTAAGTATGTCTCACAGAGTGTCATTTACCCAGTATTATGATTTTGATCATTTCACTGTATCATCACAGTATTTTCATTTTTTAAATTTTATATATATTTTTTTTTTACATCATTGTTCATTTTTAAACAATATTTGCTTCCTCCCACCCCCTCAGGTGTAGTCCCCATAGAGTTTCCTTCACCAATGCACCCGTGCACCATCACCTCAGTCCCCTGTGCTCCTCCCTCCCTCCTTCTGACCCCTCTCCCTCCTCCTCCCCTGCAGCATGTCTCTGGTTTGTAATTGTCCATTTTTGCTTTGTTGTGTTTTGTACTGTTATTATTTTTTTACACTGATGTCTTATTGGGTTCCCCTATATTCCTGCTATAAGTGAAACCATCTGATATTTTTCATTTTCCTTCTGGCTTATTTCATTGAGTGTAATTCCTTCTAGTTCCATCCACGTTGCTGCGAATGACATGAGTTTATCTTTTTTGAATGATGAGTAATATTCCATTGTGTACATGTACCACATCTTCTTGATCCAGTCATCTATTTTTGGGCATTTGGGTTGTTTCCAGGTTTCACCTATTGTAAATAGTGCTGCAATAAACATAGGTGTACGGGTGTTCTTTTGAATCAATATTTTTGCATCATGGTATTTAAAAAAATGTTTTTATAAGCAAGAAGTTGTATATCACTACAACTTGTCTTTTTGTGTAAAGTAAACATATTTCTGTTAGTTATGTAATTGCATATTTTCTTTTGTGGAAATATTTACTTTAAAAACTGAATTATTAGTTTTTCTTTGCAATTTTTGCAAATATTTTGTTACTAGGCATTTCTGTCTATGAGGGAAGAAGCCCTGTTTCAGGCCCAAAAGTAGCATACTTTTCAGCCAATCACGGAGAATGATCAGATGCCCGGGTTCCTGTCTGAGAATGGTCAGAAAAATCTTGTGTTTTTGAGCATAGCTGAATCTTGCCTGCATTTTGAATGAGGGAAGTCACCATATATATACTCTGGCACTAGAATTTCCCAGATCCGTGCCTCAATAACCTTTCTGCAGTGGGATAGATATTTCTCTTACTATAGAAATAAACATTCACATCTGCATTATTTGTGATAAGGATAGTAGTAATGATTAGCTTTTACAGAATACCTGCTCTGTGTGGCATTTTATTAGGAGCAGAGGATACTGCTGAAAATGTGTCAAAATTTTTCTGTTCTTTTGTAGCTAAATTCTAGTGAGGGGAGATAGACTATACTTTTGTAAACATTTTAGCAAACAAATAATAAGTTATTTATTGGGTAATTTCCCATAGCCATACAGAGAGGTGAAATAGGAAAATAAGCATAGAGAGGCACTTAGTAGGAGAGTCTACTTGGATGAATTGGCAAGGAATCCTGTTAAAGAAAATGAGGATTAACTATGTGAAGAGGCCAGTTTAGAATAGTTCTAGTGTAAAAATATTCCTAGAATAAGAATATGAACAAAGGTTCCAAACTAAGAAGGGTTTTGGAATATTTGAGATACAGAAAGAAGGCCAGTGTGGCTGTTTTAGATAACTAGGAGGAGGGGATAAGATATTATTAGAGAGGTAATTCCAAGTCAAAGGATATGAACGTTGCAGGTCATGCTTAGGGCTTTGGATCTTATTTTAACTGGGGGCTAAGGAAGAATTTTTTAAAGGAAGGAGTGATATAAAATCACTTATGTTTCTGAAATGTCACTCTTCTTTGTGTGTGAAGGATGGAATATGCTCAGGATAGGCTAGACTGTGCTGTTGTTAAAATAAATAAAAATTTATCACTTGCTTAAGTGCAATACCTCACAGCCACCCTTGATTTCACCTCTCATGTCAAAGCCATCTGCTAGTCACGAGGCCCCATACCTGAGTTCTAACAATGGAATGTTTGCAGAAGGGATTTTTACTTTTGGTCCAGAGTACTGAAGAATGTTTGCTTGTCCTTCCATCTCTTCTTTAGTACCATGGAAGTTATGTGTTGATAGGGTGAAGTCACAGAGGAGATTTTGCCTGGATCCTTTAGTCATTGTATGGAGAAGATATTTCCTAGCCATGGCCCAAACCTCACTAAAATTAAGCTAAGAAATTTAGGGGGATATGTTGATATTTGATGAACAGCAACTACAGCTACCTATAACCATATGATGAGGCTGGAAATAATAATAATAGGGATTCTGGTTACAAAGCAGTTTCAATGATCTACATGATAATGGTAGGTAGGACTTGGAAGGTAGCAATAGAGATGATTCAGTTTCAGGAAATATTTCAGAAGTAGAATCAAAAGCAGATGGCTTTTATGTGGGACGTGTATACAAGGATGACTCTGACGTCTTTGACTTAAGCAATTGGGTGAATGATAGTGCTTGTAATTGAGATGAAGAAAAAGGTAAAATATTAGTGCATGATGTGTGTTTGGAGAGTTTGGCAATCAAAATTACATTATGTAGAATTTTGATTCTGTGTTCTCATTCAAATGGAGATGTCTCTTTGGAATCTGATCATTGAAATACGGACCAGGGAAGAAATCTTACTGAGTAATATAAACCTGGAAGTGGTCAGAACATTGCTGTATTTCAAAACTCATGAGAACCTGCCATCAATGCTGTTATATTCTCTACTTACAAGAAGTAAAGCTTGAGTCTTAAAAAAAAGTTAAGTAGTTTGCATACAGACATAATTAGCATGCAATTGAGCTAGGGTTCAAATTCAAGTCTGTGCAAACTCATTCTGCCAAAGATAATGATGTGTTAGTATTATTAATATGTCAACTTTTTGTTCCATTTTGTAGCTCTCAACCATTTTTTTTCATATATGGTGTCACTAGTGGAGAGAATAGATATAAAAGATTCCTGCCCCCAATTTTCAGGTGATGACAATTGGACATAGAATATTCAAATTAATGG
This sequence comes from Talpa occidentalis, assembly GCF_014898055.3. NCBI lineage: Eukaryota > Metazoa > Chordata > Mammalia > Eulipotyphla > Talpidae > Talpa > Talpa occidentalis. The sequence goes on from NW_023605194.1 coordinate 32,720,546, forward strand.
CATTTCTCAGGCAATTTTACTTTTGATTTGCAAATTTTCAGTCATACGACATAATATTATACTGTACTGCCTCTTAGTCAACATGAAGTCATGTGAATATTCTATTTTATTCCATTTATTTCAGTTAAGTTACCAAAAATTCTTAGTATTTACTCTGTACCTAGGGTCTTGAGGAGCCCGCAAGAGGCAGACATTCTCAGTGGCTGACCTTCAAAAGCATATAGTCAACATAGCCAGATGATCCTCCCTCCTCTGACTCATTTTCTTGCACATAATCTTAAAGGTCATTAGATGCAGACCCCTCTTCAAATCTCACAAAGTAGTATACTGGTTATTTTTCTGTTTTTACTATTGTAAAAGCAAGGGTGCTTTTTTTGGTTGCCTTCATAACTGAGTTACATATAGAATCTAAAAAGAATCGGAGGTATCAGAAGCTCATGTCACTTACCTTTTGATTATGGACAATGAAAGGGAACATTAGAAACTGGAAGAACACCTTTCTGCTCTTCTGCCGCCCGCACAGCCAGTTCAAGGCTTCTACTATTGTCTAAAATGGAAAATTTTCAAAAAATCTCGCTCAATTCCTTTTTCCTAATATCTCTCCAAAGTTATATATACTAATCATGTACTTTCAGGGGTAGGTTTTAACTTTCTTATTGTCACCCCTATGTACATTTTCTGGCTAAGAATAATTGACTCTGGCTCTGAAGAAAATGAAAGTCCATTTTCTTTCTGTGCCCTTGGAGATGTCTTTAAACTGTGAGACTAAGAGGAAGAGACAGGAGACAGGAGGTCTGGATCCTGTGAGGTTTTCAGGTTCATCAGTGTAATGGTCTGGTCTCAGAATAAAAGTGTTGGGAGAATGGGAAAATGCTGACCTCAAGGACATGTCTGGGTTGTGCACCTCATCAGTAGCCACAGAGTCCAGATGAGATTGCATTGCCATGGAAATGAACAGTTTTGGAAATCTTTGTCATTTCTTCCTGTATGAGATAAAGAAATGCTCATGCAGACAGTACTATTTGCATAGTGATCATTTTATGAGAAAAGTCCAGTGGACTTGGAGTCAGAATATTTGAGTGTATAGCCTTCCTGAACAATGTAGTAGACACACAACAAGTCAAATAACCTCTCTGAGCTTCAGTTTCTCCACTGAAAAATTTGAGAGGATAATAATTCCTGTTCTGCTTACCTGACAAAATGTTGGAGGTGCTCAAATGAGATTTTGTGTATAAGATGCTTGGTAAAATTTAAACAAGCCCACACTGTTACATGGCTGCATTGCTGAGGACAGTGTGAGGAAACAAAAAGTGTGAGTCCACTTCTTTAAGATGAGCATAAAACAGAGGCATGGAAAACTGTTAGTATCGACAGACAATAAACTACCCCCAAGTTAACTGGCTTCAAATAGCAACCCTTTTACTACATCTCACAAGTTCTGCAGGTCAGGACTTTGGGCAGAGCTTTGCTGGCTGTATTTTTGCTTCTTGTGGTATCGACTGACATCACTTAGATGTACTCAGCTGGCAGATGGGTGGATTGGAGAGTTTGAGAGGACTTCACTCATTTGCCTGCATCTTGGCAGGTGTGATGGAAGGATGAACTCATCTGGAACTATCTTCAGGGTACTTTCATGTGGCTTTTTCAGCATAGTGATCTCAGAGCTATTACATGGTGGCTGGCTGCCACCTTGATTCCCTTCAACCCCAGAGCAAGGGTCATAGCAGTACCAAATTAGTGTTGTGTGGACATTTAGAATGTAGCCTCCGAAATCACAGGGTCACTTCCACCACAATTTATAAATTAAAAATGAAACCAGTCAAGTGGGGCCTCCCCTGGTGGCGCAGCTGTTGAGCGCTGGGTTGCGAGGCTGCCCGCAGCCTCTGTAGTACCAGTTCGATCCCCGGCCACCAGTGAGTGTCCCACAAAAAAAAAAAAAAAAAAAAAAAAAAAAAAGAAACCAGTCAAGATCTAAGTAAGAGAACAAGTATTAAGCACCAAAAAATATTGGAAGGTGAAAAACTAAATTCTAGAAGAGATAGTGATGTTGTCACCCATGGAAGAGGTGATCTATTATTTTCCTCTGGCCACAATGATCACATCTCTCCCATATGAAAAAAAACACTCATTTTCCCTTTCAGCTCAAAGCATAGGATCTTATTGTTTAAGCCAGGTCAAGGTGAGAATGAAGTCCCTTTGGCTACAGATTCTTGGATACAGCTCTCCAAACATAATACCTTTTTACTCTGAAGATGTCAATCTAAAAGGACAAATTATCTGATCTCTTGTACACACAACATAGAAGGTAAAACAGTGATAGGATAGCTTCAATGAACATTTCCTACCATTGGGAGCAGGAGGATAGGAGACACATAATCTAAAGCTATTTGGATAGCCACCTAGGCTCATGGATTTAGGTCCTATTTAGGGTCTTTTACTGCTTCCTGGGAATGATTCTGTCTGTTAAATCCTCTGAGCTCTTGATTCTGCTTCTAAGTCATTCTCATTTTTCCATAAAAGTATACTCTGTTTGCAGCTGAATAGTTTTCTAAGTTGCTTCCTACCCATAGAATTTCAAAGTTCTAAAAGTTTCCTTTCATTTTGCATCCTCTTTGTCCCATTTTGTCTAACCTGGCTGTGCTTCTGTCATTACCCTCCTTTTATAAACTGTGGGTATTTTTTTTATTATTAAGTTTATTGGTTGTTCAGGACATTACATGAAAACCACGCCTACAAATTTTTCTAAGACAGATTCTACTCTATGGTGAATTCCCTAACAGGCTGGCATAGAGTTTTAGAAGCTTTGTCATCAAATAGAGAGAACTTGTGATACACACCTTTCAGGTGGTAGAAAGTCATTTTTCTCTCTGAAAGGTCTACAGGACCCTTCCTTCAATATTTCTCAGATCGTAGGAAAGGGTTTTTCAATCTCACCCTTGATTTCATGGGTCTACATTTTTTGGTTCATCTGAAGTGTTTGATCTTTGCTTGAAGAACTCCTATCATTTTTTAAAATTTTTTGCAAGGAGATACTGAGGATGAGAAATAGTTTTGTTTTTGATTCTAATAAATCATGACTTCTATACATTTTCTCTGAATTTGCTTGAAAATGAAATTCATTTTCTACTATATCTATGAACTATCTATGCATTTATATTTACAATATGATATAGAGCTATCAGAAAACAAAGGATGCTTTAAAATTTGCCTAATGCTTTCTTCTATCTGCTTATTAAATAGATTTTCTATTTTTCATACACTGTAAGTGACAGTTTTGCTTTTCTGCCACTGCAACAAGGATACTCTTTCCCCCAGTTTCCAATAATTTTTTCCTCACTTTCCTATAAATTTTTACAATAAGTCTCCTTAAGGCCCGTTTTATATACACTAAAAGTCTCCTTAAGGTCCTTGTAGATTCCTCCTTTCTACACAGTGCCAGAGACAATTCCACATTTTTTTTATTTTACTTATAGTGACACCAGTATTTTCAGGTACCAAATTCTGTTCAAGTTTTTATTACTGCAGAATAAATGTCACAGAATTTATCATTATAAACAACAATTTTATTATATCTCATGGATTCTTCATGTCGGAAATTTGACCAGGGTTCAACTGGTGATTCTTTTAACATTAATTGAGGTCACTTGATGGTACTCAACTGGTAAACAGGCTGATTTAAGTGTCCAGGACAGCTACACTCTCCTGTCTAGTGTATTGGCAGAGGTGACTGGAAGGCAGCAATCATTTGCTACTGTCAACAAGAAAAGTGTACTGTTTTTCCCAGGTGGTCTCAGGGCTGTTGAGCTGTTTGCATGGAAACTGGTTTCTTCTAAATAAGTGGTTCTAAATGGAAGGAGATTCTGTTCCCCAAGGAATATTTGGTGATGTCTGGAGATGCTTTTGGTTGTCACACTTGGTGGGGAAATTACCCTGGCACTAGTTGATAGAAATCGGGGATACAATGCACAGGGCAGCTGACACAACAAAGAGCTAGCTGGCCCCAAATGTCAATAGTGTCATGATTATGAAGTACTGTCCTAAAGAAAACATACCAAGAGTCTAGCAGAAGCTTCAAAGCCTTCAAAGACCTAGATTAAATATATCAGATCATGTGACATCAGATTCAGACCTGATTTTAAAGGAAAGTAATTAAACTTCACTTCTTGATAGGGGGTGGCGAAGTCACATTATAGAGTAGCACGTGGGATGGGAAATATTGCCACAACCATCTTTAGAAAATACAATCTGCTACAGGAACTGTCAGGGAAATCTGAATGTGATCAGTGCCATGAAAAGAAGCAAGCATAATGCTTTAAGGATACAGGAGGATCTGTCACTTCTGGTTGGAGGGATAAAAGGGGGTTTCTTGAAAACATGACAATGAAAACATTTTTTTAAATTATAAATTAAACCTTGAAAGAAGGGTAGTGTTTTGAAAAGTTCAATTGGAGGGTAGAATGTTCTAGACAGAAGGAACAATAGAAATAAGGTATCGACTATTAGTGATCAGCAAACTGTGGCCTTGGGCCAAATTCACTCTTCCACTAATTTTGTAAGCAAAGCTTATTGGAACCCAGCCATACTCATTGAATAGTTGACTACAGAGACCATATGGGCAAGAAACTTAAACTATTTACCATCTGGCCATTGATGGAAAAGTTCTCTGACCACTGGACTAATATATTAAATTGTTTATTACTTTTTAAGGGTATACTATATGTCAGAATTGTATCTGATATTGACTATTTGATGGTGAAACAAACAGACAACATCTCTATCATGGAAGGTGGTTTTAGTTATTGCAACATGAGAGCAATAGAGAAAATAACAAAGTTCTATACTGGGAATACTATATGTATTTAGGAAGTGTGATCTGGGAAGGCTTTATCAAGAAGGTAATTGAGGTCTCACTCACAGCAGGAATCTAGAACTTAAATAAGGGACCAGGAAAATGAATAACTATAAGAAAGTGAAAATCAAAATCAACAAAAAACTATGAACCAGAGACACTTTTAGGGGGGCGGGGGCAGGAGGGGAGGGATTGGGGTCAGAATGGGGGGGCTGCAATTGTATGGGGAATATAAAAATAAAATTTATTATTAAAAAAAAGAAGGTAATTGATCAGATAATAACTGCTAGAAGAGAAAGTGCCATCTGGTACTTTCACTGACATGAAGGGTAGCAGAACTATCAGGCAAGTGAAGAGTGTACACAAAGTTCCTAAGAAAGACCTTGGCTTATGAGAATAATTACAAGGTGGCCATTGCTGTTAGGGTGTAGTGGCTTGGGGTGAGGTCTTGGAGAATATTATAGACTTTGAAAAGGATATGTGCTTTTTAACCTAAACATGAAACCACTTGAGAATTTTAAGGAGAGTAGAATAAAACAATAAACATTAAAAAAGGAAAAAAAAAGAAGATAAGCTACTGGGTAGGTATTAGATAGGAGGTGGATAGGAGGAATTGAGACATGGGTGAAGCTTCTCAAAGATTCTAGGCCAGAAATGGTGGTGGCTGTGACTTAGAGACTTGCTTCTCAAACTATACTGTGCCTGTGCATGACTGGGCATGGAGCCAAGCATCTTTGATTTAAATAATCTCCTGGTAATAGTGGTCTGGTCCATAGATTGCACTCTTCAACAAGGGTCTAGGAGTAAAGACTTAAACATTCCTATTAAATCATTCATTTTGCTAACACTTTTGCATAACTAGATGTCTTGAAGTAAGTTTGTAAAAGCAAAATCATGCAAAAAAGAAAAATCCAGCCCAGAAGTTTTCAACCATTATTAAACCAGTGCTTAATGAAAAAGCTTTTTACAAAGTTTCAGATATTGGGCATAACTTGGGAGCTAGAGATTGAGAATAGCATGAAATTCCAGTTTAGTTATTAAGGAAGTGCCCAGGGGATGATTAATTTTTCTAATAAAATTTTATTGAGTGAATCAAAATGAAGACAAGATAGTCCCTGCCTTAAAATATGCATAGTATATTTGTGAATAGATAGACTTGGGATCTGAATATATGGTGAAAAGCATTTCTGCAGATCAGGGCTATGGGATTGCCAAAACTGAATTACCTAATCTTAATGTAAGGAAGCATCACTAAAATGATCTTCAAAGGAGGTCTAGGAGTCAGAGAGCACAAAGGAAGAGGAATTCTAGGGAGAGGACATGACCCACAGTTAAGCAAGTGTGTGATGAAAGACACTTGCTGACTTCAACACATGGACTCAACACTGTCTTTCAGAAGGTGTTTTGTTGATTCTGACTAATGTAAGTCTGTAGAGTGTATAGGGCCATTAATTCTAGTCAATTCAAAGTAGCTGCTAATACGGGCCAGAGTATAGTAGAGACCTAAAAGAAAAGAAAGTATTGTTAATAACAATAACTAAAGTGTGTTAATAACTAATACTAGATGTGAATGTTTGAACCCAGAGGAAAAAATACGAGCGATTCATGCAACCAGAGTGGAAGAAATAGCACACGAGTGGGAGAAACGGAATTCCATCCTGTCTTGTCTCACTGCAGACACTGCCTTTGCTAGATCTTGCAGTATATTAAGAGAGACAAAACCAATACACCTAAAACAATTAAAGAGAGATACAAAATCAACATTACAGTCATAAGCTATATTGCAGTGCAGTTTCAAAATGAAAATCACTTTATTGTTTTTCTTCTTATTGTAAAAGCGATGCTTCCTCTGTAAAACAATTCAAACATTACAGGATTGTACAGTGCAAGAGATGAACATTTCCTGTAATCCCATTGCTCTACCTAATGCCAGAAATAGCCACTTAGAACTACCTTTTTGTCTTCAGCATGTGCATGCACCATTGCACAAAAAGAAATAAGCGTTTAAAGTAGTTGGATCATATATATAATGTTATTAATCTATTTTTCCTACACATGCTGAAGACCTATTTGAAGGTAAAACTGTACTTATGCTTCCTAAATCTTTGTGAATATGTACTCAATTCATTCAGACTGATAGATAATTTCTTGACCACTTGACACCCATTTAACTATTTCAAGCATGCTGCCATGAATGTACTAACACTGGTATCAGGTGGTTTTCATCTTACTCTCCATTTCCAGGTTCATTCTACTGATATCTGTCTGTATCTATGTATCTATGTATCTATGTATCTATGTATCTATGTATCTATGTATCTATGTATCTATCTATCTATCTATCTATCTATCTATCTATCTATCTATCTATCTATCTATCTATCTATAACTTTATCTATCATCTATCATCTATAGCTATCTCTGTGCATAAAACAAGTCAAGTTTATTTGGATGCAAGTGTGTCTGTAATGAATTCACCCATTTTCTTTTGTAGTGTTCAGTTACCTTGGACAAGTGTATATGGTAGTATAATCATCACAACGCTCAAAATCAAAACCTTTTTATTACCCCAAGTAGCCTTACTTCCCCTTTGCACTTGATACCCTCTTCCCATTCTTGGTGACAAGCAATCATTGATCCATTTCAGGACTTCTTTTCAGAAGTCACATAAATGTGACTCCCTCCCTCCCTTCTTTCCCTTCCTTGCTCCTTTCTTCTTTTTCTCCCTTTCTAGAAATTGACATGGTTCTCACTATAAAACTTCCTATTCTGCCTCTGGGCTATAAAACAGTGGGATTGTCAGCCCTCTCCTTTTCTCTCCCCTCAAAAAACGAAGGCACCTTAAGACACCTCTGTAACTGTTAGATTACGGACCACAAAGCCCAATCTTCCAAAGGAGACCTGTTGTATTTAAGGTGAATAGTCTTGTGTTTATTAAGGACAGGTCACAAAGTCCAAATCCTCACATCTCACAACTCAAAACGCTAACCTGGTGAACATCCCAATTGACTCAGGAAATATATTTTCCTGAGATCAGTTGTTTATGAAATTTATTCTCCAACTGGCTGATCTCTTGAACAGTAGTTTGTCATATCAGATTTTGAAGCCATATATCTCCTTTCAAGTGATGATTGTGATGTAACCTCCGGCTCCATCCATGTCGCTGGTCTGGGTAGAGCACATCGCAGCAATGAATGAAAAGAAAACCGTAGCTGTCTTATCAAATAGGACAGTCCTCATTCTGTTTAACAGTGCTGGAAATTAGTTTTTCAGGCACTGATCTTGACAGGTCAGCTGTCAAAAGTGGGTGTCTGTGGCCATAAATTCATTGATCTCATAAACAGAATTCTTTCTGCAAAATACAAGGGGAAGTCAAAGCAGACGCACTTATGTGCAAATGAAATGGTCTGCAACTGTATGACTAAGTGTCAGGACTCCTTTGGGTGAAAGGTTTTTCTGGCTTCCCATTTATCAAGGCTCCCAGCCTCATTTGACTTTTATTGACTGAAACTTTTTCCTTAGCATCTGAACAGGAGCACTGGGCACCCTTAGGAGGGAGACAGGATGTGGTCTCTCCTACTCTTGCTTGGTTGCAAGTTTGGGCATCAATTTAAAGATTTCATTTTATTTTTAAAAATTCCACTGGAATCTTTCATTTGGTCTGTTCTTTTCTCTGTGCTGGTCTCAGACCTTGAATGCTCAGAGGGATGGCCTCCCTCAGACATTACGAAGGTTCACTGCTCAAATCTTAAGATTTGTGTAAGAACACAGGGCTTTGTGGAAACAGGAGGGTACATGCAGCCTGGGGTGCTGGGCTCCAGGCTGATGGGAGGGAATAATCAACTTTCCTGCCCAACTCGAAGCATTCAGGATCCTGGAACACGGTTGCGCTTTGATGTGTTTGAAGGCAGAATTTTGGTTTCACTTTGAAGTATTTTTTTCTTTCTTTCTCTGAGTACAGCATACCTGAAGGCCAGAAAAAGAGAAGTCTATATTAAAAAACAAACAAACAAAAAAATAAAAACCTCTAAGTCTTAAGCGCTTTCACAGACAAAGGGAGGAATAATAGACTTAGAGGATTTTTGTTTTCCTCTCATGAAGTTTTACTTTGATTTAAGTAGCCTTGCATTAGGATTGTTTGTTAACTAATGTGATGTGGTGATTTCTCTCTTTCCCTTGTGTTTTTTTTTTTTTTTTTATGGAGGTAACATAGGTTTATATCATTGTATAGGCTTTCCCACCTTGGGGGTTTTTTCCACAAGGCTCCAATGACCAACATGCCCACAGTCCTCTGCCATAGTCCACTGAGCCCCCAACTGACCTTGCTCTTGCCCCTCCCTCTCTGGTAGCCTCAGTTCCATGGTCAACTTTTTAGCATTCTTAGTTTGGCTTTTTCTCACCCTTTATTTGCTTTCTCTATATTCCACACATAAGTGACACCTCTTTCTTTAAGAGAAAACACCTGTCTTCAGGGAACTGAGCCTTAGCAGTGGCTACTTCCTGGTCTCCAAACCCAGCAGGCTCATGGGGCCTACACCATCATGAATGTAGATTTTAGAATGTGGATGCTGGACAAACTAATAGTGTGCTTCTTGTAGAAGATGGGCATCCCTTGGCCTTAGTTCCTTGTAACCTAAGGATGATTTATTGTGCTCTGACTCTCAGCCTTAACAGATATCTGGATAATTTGATTCTGATTGCTCCTCTCTAGTCAGTCCTCAATCATGCAATTGCATGTGGCAGGATCAATCACCTGTGCCAGTTATTTTGATAAAAAGCTTATTTCCTTTCCATGAAATTAGTGAAAGATCTATTAAAAATATAGAAGAACATAAAGAATAATAGTGATTATTCCTAATTCCACCAACTAGTTATATCCAGGGACTACATTTTGACATTTCTTCTCCCAACTTTGCCACTGCCTTAAAAATTAAGGTTGTATTGTGCACAGTTTTCTTTCTTGATCCTTTACTCTGTGATTATTAATTGCTATCTTATATTATTTCAAAACTATTTTTCTCCTTTGAACAACCCCTTGACATGGTGGACAGGGAATGTATTTTCACTCTACTTTATAGATAAGAAAATGGAATTTCAGTGAAGTAAACATATATTAAACAAATATTTGTTGACCGTTTTCTGTGTTTCAAGAACTTTGCTGTAGAATGAGCTGTGGGAGGTCACTCAAATAAGTGGCAGATGTGAAGCTAGAACATGGGTCCCCTGACTCAACTATATACTAATTTTATACCTCCCCTAAATCTATACCAGTTACAGTAACTTGATCTTTGAGAAGAAAACATGGCATGCAAGGCAAGGTTGGAAACCCTGATGTGTGGAGTAAGGAAGATAAGACTTAGTCTGAGGGTTTGAGATGGGACAATTTATGAAGATGGAATTTTGATCCCAGGGGACAAGAAGAGACAGCTGGATAGACATCTGGATTACTGACTTAAGACCAGGATGGATGTCACTGAGATAATTTGTGAGGACTGTATCATATAACATAACATCTTAACAGGGGAAACTGGATGTATGTGGACAGTCCCTGTACAGTCTCTACGACTTTTCTGTAAATCTAAAATTATTCTACAATGCAAGCTTGTTTTTTAAAATGAGTGCGTTTACCAGACCTGGTAGAAGAGAAAGGACTTTTTAGTTAGAAGGATCTGGATGTAATGAGTCAGGAGGGAACATGATATGCGTGAGGAAGCTGAGGGATGCAGTGCAGCTGAAATGCACTGCTGCTGTGTGAACTGAAGCAAAGCTGAGAGTTGGGGCTAGGTTGGACTAGGAGGGCTTTTTTTAGACCAAGCTGAAAAATGTGAGGATTTGTTCTGTAGGAAATGGAAAGTTGTTAGGAAATTTTAATTAATATAGTTCATGTTTGAGTTTATTATTGTAAAGGTGCATATCAGCACACTGGAGGAGGAGTAAAGGACAGGTTGGGGGCCAGTGAGATGGGTAGGGAGGCTCTTGCAATACTCTGGGCCAGAGGTCCTGCTGCTTGAACTAAGCAGTGGGTTAGAAGCAGAGGGTGATGTGGAACAGCAGTAAGAGGCAGAGTTGTTCTTGGAGCTGAGCTAAACCTCTAGAACATGACTGATTGCAATCCCAATAGAAAGACTGCTAAAAATCTATCAAGGCCAAGACCCCCATTCTAGGAACATATTCAAGCCCGGGCAACAGAATCCATACCAAGGGTTCAAAATATGTGGTGCATTAGCCCCTTAAGTCCTTTTATCTTCCTTTCCCAGAAAAATGCTACCCAGTATTTTTATTCAGTTGCACAAATTAATTCTGTATTCTAGTGCTGTTTCCTGAAGCCCAATGAAGAAATATCCATGAACTTTCTTTTTACTGTTATCAGTTACCAGAATGTAGAATCTTTATGTCCTTGAACAAGATTTTGGGTAGATCTTAACTTTGCTTTTCACTAAAATGACCCTCAAATTAATAAGTGGTAGTGGTGGTGAGCCCCTGAGAGTACATGGTTCTGCTCTTAACTAAATGATTCATCACTGCCAGAGATCCCACTGGTTAGGATGGAGTAGGCCTTGGTATTATGTCCAAAGTGACAGGAGTTTTCACATTCCTTTTAAGTTGGCTCTAGGACCACACATCAGAGTTGTAGAGCCTTCTAGGTAGAATCGTGCCACAAATGCTGGGAGGCAGCCTCATAAGACAATACTTAGTGTAGAGCCCCAGTCACAGATGTCAAGATGTATCTTTAAGAGGTGTTATTGGTGAGTTCTATAGGGAACCTGGTGGCACTTTTCCACAGAGGGATAGTTTTTCTGTGCAGCTTAGATAGCGGTCTTGTGGGTTTTCCCTGATGAAGAGTAGATACTGCATGTGCAAGTCTGATTCTTTAATCCCTTGCTACTTAAGTAGTGATCCGCAGTTAAGCAACAGCAGTCATACCTGGGCACCAGTCAAACAGGAATAATCTCAGGCCCCAGAATCAGAATGTGAATATAAAATCCCTGGGTGATTTGAGTGCATATCACATTTTGAGGATCACTGCATTAATCTGTAATAGTGATTTACAATCCTGACTATGCATTAGAATTACTTGGGGAACTAAAATATCCATATCCAGCTTATCACAAACTTATTAAATCAGAAATCTCCGGGGTTGGGGTCCAGCTTTCAGTGTGTTTTAAAAGTCCTCTTAAGAGATTCTAATCTGCAGCCAAGATAGAGGGCCAGTGACCTAGAATAGCAGTGATACTCCACCAGGATCGCTGGGGGAAACATTAACACTTTTCATGCCCAAGCACTGAGCTCCTGACTAAATGGGCTTGAGATAGGGGTTGGCAGCTGTACTTTTTTTTGCATCTCACCAATTGATGGTTGAGAATCACTGATTAGAGGAATATTTCAGCATTGTTGCCCAGATCCTGTGGGGTTGCAGAGAGGGAAGTCCCAAGTGTCCCCTGTTGTTCCTGAGCCACGATAGTGTCTCTTTGACCACCTTAGGAGGCCTATGAGAGATCACTGGGTGATGGGATAGGCCCTGTACACCGAAGGGGATATGGCAGTTCCAGGTTTATATATTCTTGGTCTCTCCCTGCGTATTAGGAAAAATTATGAAGTTTGTACTATAGTGAAGATAGGCAGTGAGCCCTCACCCTGTTCACAGGGCACACCAAGCTGTACCTGGTCTTTGTTCTTTGTCACTTATTTCACTTCTGGGACTCATCCTGCCCTGGTGGCTGCAATAGGGCTCTCTGGTCTGGAGAAATCAAAAAAGTAATTAAAGAAAGTGTATACTTTTAATTTCTCAGAGTCTCAGTGTGTGGACAGAATATAACTGAACAAAAACATTTATCCTCGAGTCAAGTTTTTATCAATTGGTTTTAATTAGTATCAGTTGGCTTTAAGGACATGGCAAGTTCTCAAGATCCAGATAAGCTGATGGAAAAAGTGGAACTCTGTTCCACCTTTCTTCTCTCCCAGGTGTTAACTTGACTCTGGGTCGCAACTGCTGTCCACATACCAGCCTGTTTGAGCCTCCCAGTTAGGTGGTAAATTCCAACAGTGTGCATAGATGCCCATTCCGTCCTCACAGTCTCTTTTTCCTTCACAGCTGGCAACGTGGGACTCAGAGAAAGGCCTGAATGGCAGCCTGCAAGAGAGGCCAATGGGCAGCCGCCTGCAAGGATTGACTCTCAAAGTGGTGACTGTCTTGGTAGGGTCACGGGCATATTGGGGAGGTTTGCACGAAGGCTTTTGAGTCAGAGGCTTGTCTGGTTTCAGGCTGAACTTCAGACAGAAGAGGATCTTGAGTGGTGGCTTGAGTTTTTCTAAGACCTTCACTCAAATAATCCTGTGAATAATGAAGAGAGTGAGATTGGAGATTCTTCCCCAGGGCCTCTGAGGCCTTCCATTGGTGGCCATTGAGGTGCTCTAAGGGTGGACCATTGTTCTATTAATAGATTAATAATTAATGCTGAGCTTGAGAACAGCAGAGGTGCTCTATTTGTTCTTAGATGGAAATTGTATTTGATCTACTGGTGATCCTTAATAGAGCTTTGCAGGTAGCCAGAGATCCCAAGTGGATGCCACAAAGGGGACATTTTTTTCCAATACCCAACAACACTGATGGGCCCAAATGGCAGAGAGTGTCTAGTGAAGATGATTTGTTGTAATTTTTCTGCACATTTGTCCTGGAATCATAGACTTGACATCCTTCAGAGGCCTTAGATTCATCTTCCTTTCAATTTCTTTCTTCACCTTTTTAGAACTGTAGGAGACAGTTTAGATCTCTCTCTCTTTAGCATTTCAGACATGGTCCCAATGTTTCCCTCTGTCCCAGAAGGAACCACGTCTTAGCTCTAGAAGTCTAGTGGTAGCAGTGTTCCTGCATTCCCTGTATGATTCTACGGATAAGCATTATCCTCATGTCTCCCGCCCACCACCAGATATTAAACAAATGAAGAACATTCATATATTCTCTGGGGCTATTTGCCAAAAAAAGGCCCCTTCTTTAGTTTCACAGGCTTGTGGTGGGGAAGGCTGAGGCTTTCATGATGAATGTGTGCCCTGTGGGAGCACATGAAACAGCACAAAGTGTGTGCGAAGGTGCTCATGGGCTCAAGGACTGTGGGGTGTAATCTTATTCTTTGACTTGTTTCCCCCCCTCACTTAATTAATTAATTAATTTTTAAAGATTTATTTTTTATTTATACAATAGCTGGCGTACAGGCCAGAGGTTCAGGAGGGTGAGAGGATTCACCAGAGACAGAGTGGGGAACAGAATAGGCAGACAGACTGAAAGCACTGCTGAGTGGAGCAGCGGGCACAACAGGAGAGGTCTGCTGCACCATGTGGTAGTCTCCCTGTCCAGCCAGGAATCGAACCCGTGCTGCAGAGGCTGTGGACAGCTTCACAGCCCTGTGCTCAACCTCTGCGCCACCAGGGAGGCACCTTATTCTTTGACTTGTGATGTGACTTGGGCTCATTCATCTCCCTACTACAACCTGAAAGATGTTAACACTGTCTTCCCTTAATCTAATATCACAAAGCTTTATTGTCATTTATTATCCTGAGTGAGAAATATCCGTGCTTCTTTTTTGGGTCCTAAAGAATTAGGACACTTCCTAAGGATGGGACACTTCATTGTTACAAATGAAGGAATGAAAATAAACTCTTATACTTGGAGATGGGATTATGGTCAGAGCCTGGGATAATGTAATACAAAGCAAGGAAATCTCACTCCTCCATTGAAATGCACATTGCAGTGATCTTGTGTCCTGTGCTCAGACTGTCTGCGAACTGCTTTGGAAAATGGCAGAGAGGTTCAGATTCCAGGGGTAAATTGGGTAATGTGCTGTCCACATGTGCTGTCCACAAATGTTCTAAGTTACTATTCATCTTATTTTCTACAATACCCTGGGAAGATGTGTGTGAATGGACTTGTTACTTAATTGAAGAACAATCATGCTGTTGTCCTCAGGAAGAGCCTTTTGTGATGGTGGCTGAGAACATCCTTGGACAGCCCAAGCGCTACAAAGGGTTCTCCATAGATGTCCTGGATGCACTGGCCAAGGCTCTTGGATTCAAATATGAGATTTACCAGGCCCCCGATGGCAGGTATGGTCACCAGCTCCATAACACCTCCTGGAACGGGATGATCGGGGAGCTCATCAGCAAGGTAGGTCCCAAAGCAGCTTTATGGGGAGAGGCACCATAGTCTGTCCCTGGGGTAATACCTGAAGTTGGCTTGTTATTCGGTTTTTTATTTCGTGACCAGCTCTTCACACTCTAAGGTCCTCTCTTCCTCCAAGCCCCTCCTTTCTGCTCTACTCATTTTTGCTCTTTTATTTTTGCATTTCCTGGCATCCTGTGTTTTCCTACTGTGCCCACTGCTCTTATTCATTTGAAACCTATTCACTGTGCCTGTTCTATAAGACACCCTTTGTGAAGCCCACCCCCACACTGGAGCTGAAATAGGAAAGCAGTTCTCATGGAGGGCATGGAGAATGCTTATTCTCCTCTGCTTCGTGGTCTGTGGGGTGTAGATATATAAGGATGTGTGTGTCCTCTTTGCTATGTGTAGGTGATAGGACATTCCTCATCTCTTCATACTAACTTCAAATCATTACTCTCCCTCCTCTCTGTAGGACCAATGTACTCATTGAGATTCATGAACATGAGGCCCTCCTTGTTCCTGTATCACTGTCTTTGGGCTGTTCTCCCCTCTTTGCTCCTCTTATCCTACAACGTTTGGGTTATTTCCTCACAAAAATTGATTATGGTGGCATTTGACTCAAGTCTCCCTCCTCCCGTATTACTGTTGCCAGCAACCTTGACAGTTTCCAACTTCCCTATGGACCACTCTGGACTTCCAGGGCTTTGATTATCTCACCTCCAAGCTTAGTGACTTTCTCACCTCCAGGCTAAGTGATGTTTGCTCATGCTTTACTCCAGCACCTGAACCCATGCATCTCAGAAGCATCTTCTATGTTGCTGTGTCTATTCCACTCCCAGGACTACAAACTGTTATCCTTACTGTTATGGGTTTTTGCTCCCAAAACACTGGTCCTTTGCTTTATAAACCCATAAAAGCAGCCATGAAGCCTGGAATAGTTCTAATATCCTAATATCTCCTAAACTTAAAAACACACTTTGTTGCAGCATAATTTATATTCATACAGTATTAAAATCCACTCATTTCAGATCTACAATTCAGTGCTTTTTAGATTTCCTGCGTTGTTCAGCTGTCACTGTAATCTAGTTTTAGACCACTTCCATCATCCCAGTGAAATCCCTTCTATTCATTTACAGTTAATCCCATTCCCTGCCCCAACCTGAGGCCACCATTAATCTACTTTCTATCTCTGCAGATTTGCTCTTGTGAACATCTAATATAAATGGAGTCATACAGTATTTGGTCTTTTGTGTTTGACCCTTTCTACTTAGCATACACATTTGGGGTCTTCCTTCTCTAAGGTTTCTGTGTCTTTCTGATGCTGTAGCCTCTCAGTGCCCTCTACGATGAAGCCGACAAACCCCTGTGCCCTTCGTACCTTGTGATCCTCCATGGTTTTGATTTCTTGCTACATGCAAACCCTGAATTATTCTATTATCTTGCCCTCTGACTCTGACATCCAGGTTGCTACATGCTTTAGAGAAGAAACTCTCAAACATGTCCAGATGGATGTTTGAACAATGTGTAGCTCCCACCCTCAGCTGACTGTCAGGGCAATTCAAGTTCCTGAGCTGGCTCTTTGTTGGGTCCCTTGGATACCTTTCATAAGTGTTCTAAAAGTTTACCTTTCTCAAGTAAGCTAATAATCTTTTATCTTCAATTTAAAAATAATGATTGTGCATCTATATTAGGGAAAGAAATTGAGATTTCTGGGCTTGAAATTCTGCTTCAGTTTTCTATAAAATTCGTGTCTGTAGACATGGGCCTCACCTGGTTTCAGAGGGAGGGCTGTTTTTCTCCTGTTGCTGGTCACTGCTCCGCCTGTGTCATGAGTTGATTCCCTTGTGCTTCCCTTGGACCTAACTTCATAAATTAGTTTCTCTCCATCCTGTATTGCACATCTACCCTGCTTGCTTTCTTAGTCCGTAAATATGCTGCAAACTCGCAGAATCCTTAAAAACATCCCTGGATTTAGGTTTCTGGAAGAGAGGCAAGAGCCAGATATGCAAATGTGGTAAGTGTAAGAGAAGACCTCCAGCATAGTCACCTCTGATATTTCTTTTCTTGTTACTCCAGCTATGTTGGATTTCACAGTTTAGAATATCAGCATAACTGCCCTTCCATATCACATATGAAACTGAATTAAGTCCCTGTGTGAGTTTCCCCAATTTGAATACATGGATGGATTGGGAGGCCTAAGAATCATGATGACAAGGATCACTATATATTGTGGGGCTCTTTGCTTGAAGGGATGCATTTTTACCTGCCAACGAGATATAAAAAATCCCAATCTCCATCTTAAAGGGGTCTTTGTCTATTATAAAAGCGAAGCCCATCTTGGAAAGCAAAACTTTCAGAGGTACTTTTAAGGTCACGGTAGAGCTTGCTCAGAAAGTACCTTCAAAAATAGTTTCACTCTAGGAAGGATCAAACCATTTGTCTACAGGTCCTGAGTTGCGGGAGGTAGAGGATCAAAAGTTTTCTCTTGGTGAATTTTAATTTCTGGCATAGAGCCTGCATGTAAAACAACCAGAGGCTGATACAGTAATGAAATTCAAAGTAGCTTCTAACTCACCATATAATTTCTAAAGCATTTTCTAAAAGACAGATATCAGTGTAGGTAAATGGAGTTGGGAGAGGCTTGATGAAAAAAAGGAGTGTCCCTGTGGCTTTAAAGTATAGCACAGATGGAGCTAAGTCAATAAAAAGATTGAAGGGACTTCTTGGTAGGGCTTGCAGTGAGTGGAGGGAAATATCAGCAAGAAAAAGGAAATAACTAGTTTGCTGGGAGGAACTTTAAGAAAGTGAAGAAAAACTTAATTCATACAGGAATGAAGATGTTTCATGGGCCCTTTTTCTAGAAGAGGTGTCCAAGAGTTTTTGTGTTTGAGAGAGAAATTTATAAACATGAAGCAAAGTAATAATAGAAAACGTAGTTTTGGATTTTCTTTACAATATTAAAGGTCACAAGCTATCAACTCTCAAATACACTTCCTTTCAACAGGACAACTCAAAGGGCAGAGGGCAGACCTTGACCCTGGGTGGAAGCCAGCAGTCAGCCATGGACTGCATCTGATGAGATGGTTTTGCCTTTCAGAGAGCAGACCTGGCCATCTCTGCTATCACCATCACCCCAGAGAGGGAGAGTGTCGTGGACTTCAGCAAGCGGTACATGGACTATTCGGTGGGGATTCTAATCAAGAAGCCCGAGGAGAAAATCAGCATCTTCTCTCTTTTTGCTCCATTTGATTTTGCGGTGTGGGCCTGCATTGCGGCAGCCATCCCTGTGGTTGGGGTGCTAATATTTGTGTTGAACCGGATCCAGGCTGTGAGGGCACAGAATGCCTCCCAGCCCCGTCCCTCAGCTTCCGCCACCTTGCACAGCGCCATCTGGATCGTCTACGGAGCCTTTGTACAGCAAGGTACCCTCCTGTTTCCTCATGCGGGAATATCCCCAGGGGCTTGGGAGAACTTACCCATTAGCAGTCTTTGATGCCTTTTATTACATCATTTTAAATGCAATTTCTTTTAATCGCTAGGAGTACTAATACCTTGCTGCACCAGATCTCCCTGAATAATATCAGAGAGAAATTAAATGACATGACAACAAGGATCTCAACTTCAAATCCTGATTCTCCACTTTAGATAAAATTAACTTTGGAGTTCTGCTTTGCACTTTTCTCCCCTCCTACATTCGATTGATTGTTATGCACATGGGGCTGTCAGATGGAACTGAATCTTGTTTAAATTGGAAATCTTAATGGGGAAAAAAATTTCACAATTGTTTTGTAATCATCTAAGCAGTACTCCAGCCATTCTTGAAACACAAATTTTCCTATTTCTCAGAAGCCTGGAGAGCACTCGGGGAATTACAGGATTGAGTGGCTTTGACCTGCCATGACAAATTGCAAAGTTCTTAATGTGGGTCTTGGCCCTGTTTGCCCCATGGCAAAATATGTATCACCTGTTTGTGAAGTTATATAAGAGGAGTCAGTAAGAAGCTTTCTTCTGCTACCACCTAAGGGACGAAGGAAAAATAATTGGCCTCAAAGAAGCAGATTCTGCCTGAAAGTCACATCCAATGAATTCTGAAAATCCTGGGGAAAAAAAGTCATCAAGTGAGAGCTGAATATTAATAAAAAGGATATGGTACATCTCATTTCTGAGATTTAAAAGTAAGCTAGGGAACCCTCTGGGTAGGAGGTAAATTCCTGAGATGACTCAATGTGAATTTGAAATTGAAATGGGACCTCACATTCTGCCATAGAAGTTCTTAACATTGTGAAGTAGAATTTTCTTTCTGGAAGATTTTGTATTCATTATTCAATGTAACAACACACTGGGCATGTTAACAAACTTTGCATCACAAAAGGCCAACCTTGGATTTTCCACATTTTGTGGTTTTCCAGCCTTTTCCAAGAGTGGTGGTCTTACTGTTCTTTCCAGAGTTGACACATCCTCTCATGCCCAGAGGGAAGTCCAATCCCTGCTTCTTGGGGTACCACCATTGGCAAGACCCTTTGCCTGACCTCAAAGAGGTACCTTTCCATGGGGTGGGGATGGGAGTGAGAGGGACATGTCTAGACCAATCCACTTTGCTTTCCTCCCAAAGGGGGTGAATCCTCGGTGAACTCCATGGCCATGCGCATTGTGATGGGCAGCTGGTGGCTCTTCACCCTCATCGTGTGCTCCTCCTACACAGCCAATCTTGCTGCCTTCCTCACAGTGTCCAGGATGGACAACCCCATACGGTAAGCTCTGCTCTTGCTTCCAGACCTGGGGTCATTCATTTCTGAAAGGATGTAGAGAGAGGAGGCAGACCTGTCCAGGTCAGCCTGGCATTTTGCAGATTTGGAGATGAACTTAGATCCCAGATCTGCAGTTTGATAATTGGAATCCTTACTGCATGAAGAGCTCCACTCCTGTTGTATTTTATTTCATGCACAATTAAATAGATGTATAAATTCATTAAAATTATTTCTCCAAACATTTACATACTGCTGATATGACTAATAAATCAGAATGTTAAAGTTAACAAATTAAATTTCCTTAGACATTTAGACATTGACTACAAACTTATTTAATCATAATCTAAACATATAATTAAAACTAATGAAAGTCACAAGTCTAATAGATTTTTAAAATCCTCAAACACCTTAAGATTATTTTTAAAAACATGCCAATTATCAGTGATTAGAAAACTTATCTCACTTATTTCCACAAAAATCATAAAGTTATTAAAACCAAACCCTGAAACTCTTTCTCCATTTTACCAAAAAAGGTTAAAAACATGGCATAAAAGAGTTAATTCAAAGTAGTGAAATTACTTGGCAATGCCTTTGTTTTATCGTTAAATTCCAACATATGGTGTAAATTACAAAAAAACTTGAACAAAGTGAATGTTTGTTAGATATTTGGTTTCTAAATGACTACCATTCCTTGGGTATGAGGGTGCAATATTGGCTTCAGTAGCATCTCGCTTGGTCCCTAAGCATCATTTTCTGGGTCCCTGGCTTCAGTAATTTCTCCTTTGATTCCTTATTCTATATTGATTGTTTTGAACCAGGACCTGATCAAATCATCCATACTCATCCTGCTCACATAAGAGTTCAAACACCTTCAGTAAGATTCAAAATTCAGTATGATATTATCTAGGTTTTATTTTTTTTGTAATTGACATTTTTGTTGAGATAGTTATAAATTCACGTGAAATTGAAGAGCTAATGCAGAGGGCTCTAATGATATACTTTAATCAGTTTCCCCTAATAATTTCTTGCAGAACTGTAGTATCATGTTGCAACCAAGGTATTGACAGGAATGCAACCGACTTGTCTATTTAGATTTCTCCCTACACTTATGCTCATTTCTCTGTCTGTGTGTACATGTGCATGTGCATTTGGTTCTATATAATCTGATCATGTGTAGATTTTTATATACATCATCACAGTAAAGATACTAAACCATTTTATCCTCACAAAGTTATGTTGTTCTTTTATAATCACACCCACCTCCACATTTCTTCCTTGACAATCCAAACTGATTCCTTGGCAGCCACTAATATGTTGCCCATTTCTAAAATGTTGTTATTTCAAATATTACATGTTACTTAAGTGTAATTATACCTTTTGGGGATTGGCTTTTTCATTCAGCATGGTTCTCTGGAGGTTTCTCCGGGTTGTATTCATAGTATTCTTGCTTTCTGTTGCTGGGTAGTATCCCATGTACCAGTTTGTTTGACCATTCATCTGTTGAATGAATCTGGCTGTTTACACTTTGGAGTGTTTATGAACAAAAGTTGCTATGAACACT
Source organism: Talpa occidentalis (assembly GCF_014898055.3). Lineage (NCBI taxonomy): Eukaryota > Metazoa > Chordata > Mammalia > Eulipotyphla > Talpidae > Talpa > Talpa occidentalis. The sequence goes on from NW_023605194.1 coordinate 32,741,860, forward strand.
TGTATACAGGTTTTTAAGTGAATCTGGTTTTCATTTATACATGATAAATGCATAAGAGATCAATTGCTGGGTTATGTGGTAATTGCAATTTGAGGTTTATAAGAAACTACTAAGTGCTTTTCAGAGAGACTGTACCATTTTACATTTGTGCTAGTGTGTAGAAATGATCTAGTTTCTTTGCATCTTTGCCAGCATTCTCTATTTTTTATTTTACATTTAGCCGGGGGTAGAGTGATAACCTCATTGTGGTTTTAATTTGTTTCTCCTTGATGATAGTTATGTTCAACACCTTTTTATCTTAGTTACTTCAGTCTTCTTTCTTTTTGTCTTAGTCAATTTTTGTCAATTTTGTTGATCTTTTAGAAGAATTAATGCTGGTTTTATTGATTTTTTCTACTTTTTTATTTTCTATGTTATTTGTATCTGCTCTAATGCTCTAATGTTTATTTCCTTTCTTCTGCTAGTTTTGGATTTAGTTTATTCTTTTCTTAGTTCCCTGAGGTATAAAGTTAACTTGTAGATTTGAGACCTTTCTTCTTTTGTCAAACACTTAGAGCTATAAATTTTCCTCTTAGCATTGCTTTCCCTGAATCCTGTAAATTTTGGTATGTTGTGCTTTTTTTTTTTTTTTTTTTTTGATTTATTTATACATACAAGAAGTGGGTGTTGGCCAGAGGTGTGGGAGGTGAGAGGGTTCACCAGAGACCGAGTGTGGAGCAGAACAGGCAGATTGACTGAAATACACTGCTGAGAGGAGCAGCGGGTGAGACAAGAGAGGTCTGCTGCTCCATATGTGTTAGCTCCCTGGCTGGGGATCAAACTCATGTTCCAATGGCTGGTAATAGCTTGATAGGACTATGACTTAACCCCTGTGCCGCCAGGGAAGCCCTGGTGTGCTTTTATTTTCATTTTGTTTGTATCTCTGTATTTTCTGCTTCCTATTGTGATGCCTTCTTTGATCTACTGGTTTTTAAGAGTGTGTTAATTTCCACGCTGGAGTTTTCCTCTTTTCCTTTAGTTCTGGATTTGTAGTTTAATTCTATTGTGATCTAAAGAGATATTTTATATGATTTCAGTATTTTGAAAATGTTAAGATTCATTTTGTAGACTAATATATTGTCAATCCTAGACACTATTCCTTGTGCATTTGAGAAAATTGCTCATATTTGGAGAAGTGTTCTGTACACATGTCTGTTAGTCCCAATTGATCTATAGTATTTTCAAGTCCTCAGTTTCCTCATTGAGCTTCTGCTGGTTTTCCTACTCATTATTTAGAGTGGAATTAAAATGCACACTTATTCATGAATACTTTAAAAAACTTCCTTTATTGTTATTGTGTTTTTTTCCTTCTTTCCTTTTTTCTTTTGTATTCATATACATGTGTTTAACTTTTTCTTGATGTCTCCCATCAGGCTTGGGTATTTGATTTACTCTCAACACTTTCTTTTGTTTCTCCCTATCAGATTAGACCACAGTCTTATTTGTGCAAGCTTGAGAGTTGTCTCTCAGAGTCCAAACTGTTCTGTCAATTGAGATGTAATTAATCCTCTCATGTCTCATAGAGAATGATAATTACTTACCTTGCTAGAGGTGTTAGGAGGACCAGAAGACATAAGATATGTTAAACATACGCTATGGCATATGGCACACGAAGCACTTGTTATAATCACTTAGTGATTTTTTTAAAAAGTAACTTTTCTAAAAAAAAAATTAAATAAATAAAAAATAAAAAGTAACTTTTCTAGTTTCTTTTTCTTTTATTAATTCCTCTTTTTTCATCCATTGCTGTATTTTTAATTTCTTTTATGCCTTTGAATATTGCTTTCATTTCCATTCCTTTTAATATATGATTAAAATAAATATATAGGAAATTTGCTTTTCTGTGTATCTTGAGTCCATCTTTGCTCTTTTATTTATATGAAGTTTGCCTTATGTAATGGATGAGCTGTTATGTACATGTGTGCATCTGTAACACAACTTTGTTAAGATTTCATCTTCATTAATATGTTATCTTTTTCCAATTTAGTGTTTCATAATAGTTTATAGCCTACTTTGTCAAATGGTGACAATCTCTTTCTGATTGTTACTTTTGTGTATTTCTCTGAAAAATATTTGTTATGTTTGAATCATTATGCTTTGGGTATTTCTCTTAATATGTATTAGATTTCTGATTCAGTTATATTAATCTATTTTGTAAAGTAGAATATTTACCTACTGACAAGGTATTATAAATCTTTTTGGCCTTCTTTCGTTTCTACTTATGCGTTTTTAGTAGTTTTCATGATGTTTAGCATGTAATTATCATTGTAATTACTATGGTCCCTGTCCTACTTTCTCCTTCACCCTCAATCCTTCTAAAGTTAAGCATTCTCTTTTAACCTCCAGCAGTTATGTTTAGACTTCAATATACCCACACCCAATTCTCTTTCAGAATGAAGAATGAAACAAATTTTCATATTTCTTCCTTTGTGAGATCATACCACTTTTTTTCATTTCCCTTCCACCTGCTAAACCCTTTATATTGATAGAATCTTGATATTTTAGACCCAGTTTACTGTGGTTCTTCTCTTTTCTCAAAAAGAATATTTTGGTTTCTGTAAAATATATATTTGGTACCTAACATTCTTATCTCATCCACATGCACAGTCATTTTTTGGACTATATTCTATGTTCCAATGGTTTTAAAACTTCTTGAATGTCTCTTAATTCTATGATTTAGCCATTGTTCATTTCTTATTTTGGTGATTTTTTTTTTCTCAGCAATGTATCTAGCAAGAGTGGTATATTTTGTGAGCCAGAATATCTGAAAATCATTTTCTGTTGTGTTTACACATGAATCAAAACTTACCTGGACTTAACATTCTTGTGTCACAATGTTTTTCCTTAAAATAGTGCACTTGCTCCACTGCTCTTCATGTATGTAATGCTATAGGAAGCGTGAAAATGCCCCATTCACCTGCTAATTTCCCTCCACTTCCCTTTCCTTTCTTCTACTCTCTCTTCAGCTCTCTCTTCACATCTCTTCCTGTGTCCTCCTCTCTCTCCTCTCCTCCCTCTCCCAACAATCCCATTCCACTATCTCCACCTCCCTCTCCTGCCACTTTCCTCCTCTGCTTGCTCCCACCTTTCCCTCTTGCACTGTGCCCTCTTTCTGACACCTTTTCTTTATCTTCTTTTATCTCCTCTCCTTTTTCTTCCCCGCCACCCACTTGCTCTTTTTATGCTCTTTCTCCTTTGTAGTTAACCTTTTAAATATCATTAAATTTAAAAATGTCCTTCAATATTTAATAGTCAACTTACATGCCATTAATCATGCTTATTCAAATTCTGTGGGACCAAATAATGTGCAAAAAGAAACTTGTAGTTATCTTTTAATTTTATCTTTTAATCCCCCCCCACCATTTATCCTTGTCTTGTTTCCGGGAACATTAACTGTGAGTGCTTCATATCTATTGTACTCTGATCATTTTTGGTTCATTATTGCTTTCCTTTTCATTCTTGGAGAAGTCTTCAGTTTATCTTGCATATTTTTGACTAGATTTTGTCCAGTTTTCATATGTTTGGTAATGAGCCTATACATTCTATTTGTATATGTTTTTTTTTTTGTTGTTCCCTTAGTTCTTTCTTCTTCCCACTCTGTTTGTACCTCTTCCATGTCTCAGTCACTGTATATGGATGCCATTTTTGTTTTTTGTTATAATGAATCCTTACTATTGTGAATTATACTGAGAGTAAAACAAACATTTAAATGTTTTACTTTACTTCTCTGGCATATATTTTTCTTTTTTAATTATTTTTTTTAGTTTTTTACATCATTGTTCATTTATTTAAAGATTGATTGATTTTTTTTTATAGAGGCATGTTATTTATTTATTTATTTATTTGTTTGTTTGTTTGTTTGTTTTGTTTATATATGCACTGGGTACAGTCAGAAGCGCAGGAGGGTGAGAGAATTCACCAGAGCCAGAGCAGGGAGCAGAGCAGGCAGAAAAACCGAAGTACACTGCTGAGGGGAGCAGCGGGCAGCAGGAGAGGTCTGCGCGCCATGTGCTACCCTCCTCCGGTGGCCGGGGAGCAGCCTGGGATTGAACCGGCGGTGCAGAGGAAGCTGTCAGCTTTGCAACCCAGCGCTCAACCGCTGCGCCACCGGGGAGGCCTTAAGATTGATTTATTTATGCATACAAGAACTGGGGTATAGGCCAGAGATGCAGGGGGTGAGAGGATTCACCAGAGACAGAGTGGGGAGCAGATCAGGCAGATCTACTGAAATACACTCCTTAGGGAAGCAGCAGGCGAGTCAGGAGAGGTCTGCTGCACCATGTGGGTTTCTCCCTGGCTGGGGATCTAACTCAGGCCATAGTGGCTGCGTTTAGCTTCGTAGGCAGCATCTTTTTTTTTTAAAAATTTATTTATTTATTTATTTATTTATTTATTTATTTATTTATTTATTTATTTATACAAGCACTGGGTACAGTCAGAAGTGCGGGAGGGTAAGAGAATTCACCAGAGCCAGAGCAGGGAGCAGAGCAGGCAGAAGGACCGAAGTACACTGCTGAGGGGAGCAGCGGGCGGCAGGAGAGGTCTGCACGCCATGTGGGGCCCTTGCCCGGCGGCCAGGTATCAAAATGGCACTGCAGAGGCTGCAGGCAGCTTTGCAACCTAGCGCTCAGCCACTGCGCCACTGGGGAGGCCCCCATAGGCAGCATCTTAACCCCATGCACCACCAGGGAGGCCCTCATTGTTTATTTTTAAACAATATTTGCTTCCCCCCACCCACTCAGGTGTAGTCCCCATAGAGTTTCCTTCACCCATGAACCTGTGCACCATCACCTCAGTCCCCTGTGCTCCTCCCTCCTTCCCTTTGATCCCTCTCCCTCCTCCCCCCCTGCAGGATGTCTCTGATTTATAATTGTCTGTTTTTGCTTTGTTGTGTTTTGTACCATTATTATTTTTTATACTGATGTCTAATTTGGTTCCCTCTGGAAACAACCCAAGTGCCCAAAAATAGATGACTGGATCAAGAAGATGTGGCATGTATACACAATGGAATATTATTCAGCAATCAAAAAGATAAACTCATGCCATCTGCAGCAATGTGGATGGAGCTAGAAGGAATTATGCTCAGTGAAATAAGCCAGAAGGAAAAAGGAAAATATTGCATGGTTTCACTTACAGCAGGAATAGAGGGGAACCAAATAAGGCATCTGGCATATATTTTTCTAACAGAATGTTTTTAGTGTCTATAGTATAATATAATATAACAAATATAAATACATTTATACATCATTTATTTCATGGTAAATCCTTTCTTTATGCCTCCATGCTCTTTTTAATATATCATTTGCTCTTTCTTGAACCTGGAAAATCCATTACATAAGCAGATAGATACCTGTGAAGGGGATAGCATACTACAATAGGTTCATGATACACGATCCCCTATAGTTAAAGGATTTCTCAATAGTATACCTGGATGTAGGAAGAAACATTCTCTCCTATCTTAACCTTGGCTTGTATGTGTGGGTAGAGCCTGTGATGTAAATTTCCATTGCCATTCCTATGTCTGAGGGAAAACTTTCCCTTTCTAGTTTTGCCCTGGTGATAAATTTTCTATTTTTGGAAGTATGATTGATCTAGTCCCTACAAGAGTAATAAAAAACATAGTTTCATTTTTCTTAACCTCTTTTCTGGCTTTGCTATTCTTTGCATCAGAGACAAATGGCAGTGAACTGGGGTTTCTGCACACTGTATCCTGCAGAGCTCAGAGGAATCTGGGAGCCTTCCATTGTTGCTACTTTGAACTATTTTGGCTATGTAGATATAAAAGGAAATCCACTGAGATCACGTACTTTCAAAGCAAGACAAATTTGAGTCTCCTACTGCTGTCTCCCACTAATTTGCTTCCATCTTCCCCAAATACCTGTGAAGTGGATAGCATACATCCTTAGGTTCATGATACATCATCCCCTATAGTTAAAAAAATTAACTGGTCATTTCAGTAGTTGTCTGGAGGAATGAAGATGATGGATATCTGTCTATCTGTCCTTTCTTATTGACATATTTATTATCTAAATGATCTTCAACCTGTCGTTTAAATGCTAATATAAAACCATTTCATAATGATTGCAATTACCCTTTTAAATTTTTGTAGTTATTTTCCTGGTCTTTGGAACTTATACCTTCCTTAAAAAACCAAATAGAAAGCTGGTATTCAAGTGAGACTAAAATCTTAGAGAATAGAGATGTACTAAGCAAATTTTGACTTTTTCTTAAACATATTTGACTTAAGCAAATTTTGACTTTTCATTTGGAGTGGATATGATGTACCTTTGAGGAGGAGGGCGTATCTCACTTTTGGCTCAGTAAAAAAAGTCTCAAAATACTGTCATTACTTTTATCTCTATTTATATTATAAATAGATCTTTACCTGTAATATGATGAAAGCAGAATCATTTGAAAAAGTTACATCAGTAGGTGATTGGACACTGTAGGTATCAATGCCCTGTATTTGGGAATGTTATGATTAAAAATCTTATGTAGGTAGCACCCAATTTTGAGAGAGGTCACATTTGGTCTAGGGGCTTATGTTGGAAGACAAGAGCACAGTAGCTCATCTAAGAGAGAGAACATATCACAGACACTGAAACTTGACTATCAGGGATCAAATCATTTTCCCCACATAATAGTGTGTGATCTTGGGAGGTTACATTACCTCTCTGTATACGTCACTTTTCTCATCTATTCATAAAGGTAAGACTAGAGTATATCTCTAGGGTTATACTAGAGGGTTATATAATAACCCTATACACCCTATATATTTCTAGGGTTATTATAGGAGAATAAGCAACATTTGTTAGAATTTAAAACATTACCTAGCACAGGGCCTTCCTGGTGGCGTAGTGGTTGAGCGCTGGGCTGCAAAGCTGCCTGCAGCCTCTGCAGCACTGGTTCGATCCCCGACTTCTATCGAGGGTCCCACATGGCATGCAGAACTTGCCTGCCGTACCCGCTGCTCCCCTCAGCAGTGTACTTCGTCAGTCTGCCTGTTCTGCTCCCCGCTCTGGCTCTGGTGAATTCTCTCACCCTCCCGCGCTTCTGACTGTATACAGTGCTTGCATAAATAAATAAATAAATAAATAAATAAATAAATAAATAAATAAATCTTTAAAAAAAAAAACACACATTACCTGGCGCATAGGAAGTGTTATGTAAGACTATATACTATCATTGCTGACAAAGACCTTGGTAGTCAAAGGGATATCCCTGATATCAGGAGTCCTAGACAAGGGAAAGCAGCATGGCTAGGAGGTGAGAAAGAGAAGAAGGTAGTTTAGGAATTGGGTAACTCCAGTTAAAATTGTCACCAGTGACTGTATGGTATTATTCACTTGCTTTTTCTGATTGTTAGTTTCCTTATCTGTAAAATGGGGAGTTTGATATAAATAGCTCAGTTATGGTATTTAAGATGATAGTTTGTCTATTCATTTAGTTTGGAAACACCAAATTTATAAATCAAAATGAGCAGTCTTCCTATGGAAAAATTCTTATGCCAAATTAGGAAATGGTAGGCAATCCATAATAAGAGCTTTGTCTTATGCCCACACATACACAATTTCAGAGTGGAAAATAAAAAGATTGAACTTATAGGAGCCTAAATGCCCAGATAATTATCCTTTCAGTTGTCTAGATGTAAAGAAATAGCATTCATTACAATAAAACTTGGTGTTACCTTTTGATTGTAAATAATTTATCATTATTTTCAATGTTATGGTAAACAGAAAATCTAGATCACTTAAGGTTTGTTTGGTAATGTCTTAAATATAGCACCAAACCACAATCAATGAAAGAAAATTTTGATACATTGGACTTTATTAAAATTAAAAATTTCTATGGCAGTGAAATAAGCCAGAAAGAAAAAAGAAAAATACCAGATGGTCTCACTCATAGCAGGAATTTAGAAAACCTAAATAAGGGAGCAGGAAAAAGACTAATTACAATAAAGTAAAAATCAAAATCAACAAGCAACAAGCAACTATAAACCAGAGACACACTACAGGGGAGGGGGAGGTGGGAGTAGGATCAAAACAAGGGGGGTGGGAATTGTATGGGGACTATAACCAAGATGAAAATGCATGCATTGTGCAAAAAAATGAAAAATTATATAAAAAATATATAAAATAAAAAAGGGAATGTAAAAATAAAAAAAAAATCTGTGACAAAGACTGTTAAGAGAATGTAATAAGTCACAGATTGTGAGACTATCCTTGCAAAAGACATATCAAATAAAGGATTAATATCCAAAATATACAAAGAACTCTTAAATAATAAGAAAACAAACTACCCATTTTATTTTTTTATTTATATATATATATATATTTTTTTTTAAGATTTATTTATTTATTTATACAAGCACTGGGTACAGTCAGAAGCATGGGAGGGTGAGAGAATTCACCAGAGCCAGAGCGGAGAGCAGAACAGGCAGACCGATGAAATACATTGCTGAGGGGAGCAGCGGGCGGCAGGAGAGGTCTGTGCACCATGTGGGACCCTCGCCGGTGGCTGGGGATCGAACCAGTGCTGCAAGAGGCTGCGAGCAGCTTCACAGCCCAGCGCTCAACCTCTGGGCCACCAGGGAGGCCCTATTTTTATATATTTTTTGTATCACTTTTCATTTTTGCACTATGTATGCAAAATTTTTGCACAATATATGCAAAAAAAAAATTCATCTTGGTTAGAGTCCCCATATAATTCCCACCCCCCTTATTTTGACCTTAATCCCTCCTACCTTTCCCCCCCCTAGTGTGTCTCTGGTTTATAGTTGCTTGTTGATTTTGATTTTTACTTTATTATAATTAGTCTTTTTCCTGGCCCCTTATTTATATTTCTAAATTCCTGCTATGAGTGAGACCATCTGGTATTTTCCTTTTTCTTTCTGGCTTATTTTGCTGAGCATGATCCCTTCTAGCTCCATCCGTGTTTCTGCAAATTGCATGAGTTTGTCTTTTTGGATTGCTGAGTAATATTCCATTGTGTATATGTACCACATCTTCTTGATCCAGTCATCTAGTTTTGGGCATTTGGCAAACAACCCATTTTAAAAGTAGGCTTAATATATGGACAAATACCTCACTAAAGAAGATATACTTATGGAGCACGAGTATGTGAAAAGATCTCAATAGCATATATTTATAATTAGGAAATTGAAAAAAAAAAAAAAAACCTTACCTATTAGAATTACCACAATGCAAAACAATGACACCACCAAATGGTGATTATGAAGAGCAACGGGAACTCTATTTCATTGTTGGTGGGAATTCAAATCGGTACAACCACTTTGGGAGAAGGTTTGACAGTTAATTACAAAACTAAATGTATTCTCACTAACAACAGTTTTTACCCAAATGAATTGAAAACACATATCAACGTAAAAAACCTGACGTGAATTTTTAAAGTAGCATTTATAATTTCCAAAATGTGAAAGCAACCTAGAGGTCCTTAAAGGGGTGAATGGATAAGTAAATTGGGTGCTTCCAAGTAATGAAATATTATTTGGTGCTAAAAAATGAAATGCTCTCTCTTTCTCTCTCTCTCTATATATATACATAAACATATATGTATATTTCTATCCCTCTTCCCCTCTCTCTCCTCTCCCTCCCTCCACACACACATATATATGTACGTACATATATATGTGTGTGTTAACACACATGTCAGGTTTAAGATAAATTTATATTTGAAGATAAAATGGGGAAAATATGAACTGAGCAGTTAGTTGTCAATTACCAGTTATACAAAATGAGTCCAATTTATCAATTTTTCTTTAATCCATTGTGCTATTGGTAGTGTAATTACTCAATCACCTCCAAACCCAGTGCTGGTCAATTGCCCTTTGTAGCTTGAACTTAGAGTCTGCTTATCATGGATAATTATGGTTTGGTTGTCAGGATTCATTCCACTTTTAAAATTAATATATGACATAACTACATTGAAAAGGAATCATAAACAATTGGAAATAATCTGAATTTACCTCTAAGCTTGTTTTGCAGGCAGCATGGTGTTTTAAATATTTAATCTTGAACACTTTTGGTGGTGCTAGCACTCTTCAGGTTACCTCTGGTCCCACCATTCTGTTCTATTATACCTGCCTGCTTTACACTCTCACAAAGCCACCTTCCACCATGAAGTCATTCAAGTTGGTGACCTCCAATACAGAAGACCTGAATGGCCCTATGTGAGTTAGCAACTCCTATAGATCTTTGCTATTCAGTGTGTACATGCAGAGCAGCATTGTTGGCATAAATTGAAATCTCAAACCTTACCTCACATCTCCTGAATCAGAATCTATGTCTAATTAGGTCTCCAACTGATTTTTATTTACATTAAAGTTTGGATAGCACTGCCTTGTATTAGAAAAATGACCTAAAATATTCTAGTAGCCTGAAGTGATTGAATGCATCTAACAAATGCATTTTAACAGAGTTACACTTCAGTTCCTGCCTTTGGGGTACCACAAACTGGAAAAGGAAGGCAGTGCATATTGATAGTACTCTTACAAAAGAATCTGACTTTCTCTATATACCATGATGGAGTAAATGCCATTGAACTAGACCTCCCATCATTAACAATGATAAAACTGGAAAAATATGCAATAAAGCTTTTTTTTATTTTTTGTTTCACAAAATCTCACTTTATTATGCTCATACTACTTATAGACTCAATGAAAAGTTAAATTAATGTCCTAGGAATGTGACCTGTCTGAAAGCAATCTGACGGGAAACTTGTGCAATTAATTGGCTGTGCCTTGCTTGTGTTTTTATTTTTTTATTTTTATTTTATTTTATATATTTTTCCATCATTCTTCATTTTTGTACAATGTATGCTTTCTCATCTAGGTTATAGTCCCTGTGAAATTCCCACCACCAATTCATCCATGTACCATCACCACAGTCCCTTGTGTTCTTTCCACTCCTGTTTTGATCCTACTCCCCTCTCTCCCCTTGTAGAAAGTCTCTGGTTTATATTTACCTGTTGATTTTGATATTTACTTTATTATAATTACTTTTTTTCCTGATCCCTTATTTGGATCCTCTATGCAATAAAGCCTTTTTTTAAATTATTTAAAGATTTATTTATTTATTTATACAAGCACTGAGTACAGTCAGAAGAGCAGGAGGGTGAGAAACTTCACCAGAGCCAGAGCGGGGAGCAGAACAGGCAGACTGACGAAGTACACTGCTGAGGGGAGCAGCGGGTGGCAGGAGAGGTCTGTGCACCATGTGGGACCCTCGCCGGAGGCCAGGGATCGAACCGGCGCTGCAGAGGCTGCGGGCAGCTTTGCAGCCCAGCGCTCAACCGCTGCACCACCAGGGGAGGCCCTGCAATAAAGCTTAAGAATAAAGACACAGGGGGGAATAAGAGGGAAAGGGAAAAGTATGCCATACAAACAGTAAGCATAAGAAAGCTGGTCAGGCTATCTAATGTCAGGCAAGATAGATTTCTTTGACAAGGAATAAAAAGGGACATTACATAATAAAAGTGGCGTGTCACCAGAAAGACAGCAAATCTTCATATGTATGCACCTAATAACAAATCATCTAAGTGTGTGATATAAAATCTGATCAAAATCTGTCTCCTATGGGAGACATAGAAAAATCTAAAATAGTCAAATTTTAACTTCATTTTCTTAAAATTTGATATAACCAGTAAACAAAAGGTCAAGAAGACAACAGAAGATCCAATAATATTATCAAGTAATTTGATATCATTTACATTTATGAAACTATACTCAACAATTTCAGAATACACATTCTTTTCAAGTATACATGGATCATCCACCATGACAGATCACTCATTGGGCTAGAGAGTTAAATCTCAGTAAATTTCAAGTGTGAAATCTTAGAGTATTTTCTATCACTATATATTTTTTAAAGTTAGATATCAATAAAAATAAATAATCTCAAAAATCCATAATGAAATGTAAATACCACAATTTGAAATATATGTGTCTAAAGAAAAAATGTAATTTTTTTTTCTATTTAGGTAATAAGGGAAATTAGTGGAATGTAGCTAAAATAATGTTTATATGAAAGTTTGTAGCTTCAACTGCTTACTTAAGAGGCAAAAATGCTTAAAGATTTTTAGTTGTCTTAAAAATATAGAAAATAGGGCCTCCCCGGTGGCTCAGTGGTTGAGCGCTGGGTTGTGAAGCTGCCCACAGCCTCTGCAACGCCAGTTCAATCCCCAGCTGCTCCCTGGCCACAGGAGGAGGGTGCCACATGGCGCGCAGACCTCTCCACCCACCCGCTGCTCCCCTTAGCAGTGTACTTCAGTCCTTCTACCTGCTCTGCTTCCTGCTCTGACTCTGGTGAATTCTCTCACCCTCTGGCACTTCTGACTGTACCCAGTGCTTGCATAAATAAATAAATAAATAAATAAATAAATAAATAAATAAATCCTTTAAAATATATATATATATAAAATAAAAATAAACTAAATTCAATATAATCTTAGAGGGAAAAATACAATATATGTTATAAGATAGAAAATTAGCAAAATCAAAAGCTGGTCTGATAAGTTTAATAAAATTGATAAACCCCAAACAAGAGTAATAAAAAAAGTAAGTGAAAGAAAAATTGAAATTGCCATTATCAGGAATGAAGGTGGTAGTTTCACAATAAGATCTTTTACACATCACACAGATAATAAGATAACATTAAAAAAATTCATCAACTTAGATGAAATGAATACTGTTTAAAAAAACAAGTTACAAAAAACAATTTAAAAACAGAAAATCTGATTATATATCTATTACAAATATGGGATTTATGAGCCTTGTCACAAAAGAAATTCCTAGTCTGGATGGCTTCTTGGGACAGTTCTGTCCAACATTCAAAGAAATAACACTAATCATAAGCTCTTTCAGAAAATGCAGGGGGAGGAAAATGTTTTTTTTTTTTTTTTAATTCATTCAATGAGGGCCTCATGTGTGGCGCAGCGGGTTGAGCACAGCTCTATGAAGCTGTCTGCAGCCTCTGCAGTGCCAGTTCTATTCCCAGCTGGCCAGGGAGATGCCCGCATGGCGTGGCAGACCTCTCCTGTCAGCCCGCTGCTCCACTCAACAGTGCCTTCGGTCCATCTGCCTGTTCTGCTCCCTGCTCTGTCTCTGGTGAATCCTCTCACCCTCCCGCGCCTCTGACCTGTACCCCAGCTCTTATATAAATAAATAAATCTTAAAAAAATTACATTAAAAATTCATTAAATGAAACTGCCATAACTCTGATACCAAAAGCCAGAAAGGATATTATCCCCCATAAACCTAGACACAAACATCCTTAAAAAGATAGTAGATAGAATCTAGTTCTCTCTCTCTCTCTCTCTCTCTCTCTCTCTCTCACACACACACACACACACACACACACACACACACACATACGTGAAAAAATAATACATCATATTTAATAGAGTTTTATCCCCCAGGATACAGGCCTATTTCAATATCTGATAACCAGTCAATATGATTCACCACATTAACAAAATAAAGGACAAAAATCCTATGATCATCTTACGTGATGCGCAAAACCATCTGATAAAATTTGACTCCATACATGATTTTTAAAAATAACAAAAGGCAAGCTTCTATACCTTGATAAAGAGCACAAGCACAGAACTGACTTCTAACAATATACTCAATGATGGCATCTTGCCTGCTTTTCTTCAAGTATTAGGAATTTTGTTTGCCAGTTTGTTGCCTGGCAATAAGCAGTAAAAGAAATAAGCAGAGACCTGAAAGGAAGGTGGGACACTGTCTTTATTTTCTGATGGCATTATGGCTTTTGTGCAGAATTCTTAACAATCTTCTAATAAAGTTTAATAAATATTCATAGGTTGCAGAAAACAAAGACAGTATATGAAAATAAATATATACACATGTACACACATATATGTGTATGTATTTGAACAACTGCAATAGAATCAAGAGCATAAAATTTTTAGGAATACATTTTTGAAAGATATGTAAGAATTATAACTGTAGTGGAAAATGTTACGGACCAAAATTTTAAAGGGCCCCAAATGAATGGAGAGATATCCAATATTCATGGATTGGAACACTCAGTATTGCTGAGATGGCAAATCTTTCTATTTGAGCTATAGATTGAATGCAATTTCCAGAAAAATCCCAGAAGATACTAATAAAAAACAGAACTAGATAAGATCCTACTAAGAAATTATATATACATGCAAAATATAGGGGAAATTAGTTTTGAGAAAGAACAAAATTTAGAAAAGCAGCATTACTTGGTTTTAAGACTTTCTCCAAAGCTGTAGGAACATTCTGAGTGCTCTCCCATCTGGCTTTATCTAATCTTATCTCTCAGTGCTCTTGCTTTATCAAATATCCCCAAATGTCACAGGTAGTTTCCTGCTCTGTGGGCTTCACGAAAGCTAGTCATATTTTTGAAGCATTATTTTATCTAGCCAATTCTGACTCAGTCTTCAAGTCTCTGCTCAAATTTTACCTCAGAGTGAGACCTTCCTTGGTATACTTCAGTTTAAATCATCTTAATTTTTTTCCCATTCATAGACTCTAATACCTTTCTCAGCAATTATCACTTTTGGTTTCTTTGTATTTATGTGCTAACTTTTTGTTTAATGTGCATCTATTCTCCTAGATAATGAAATCGTGGATCCAGGTTGTATAGTTTGTCCCCTGTTGTATAGTGCTTAGCATAATGCCTGATACAGCTCAGCTGCCACAACCTAATAACAGACTGGGACTTAAACAACAGAAATTTATTTCTGACAGTTTAGGGTCTGGGAAGATCTATATGCAGTGAATTGGTACTTGCCGAGAGCCCTCTTCCTGGCTGGCAAGTCACCACCCTTTCACTGTCATGTCCTCACATGGTAGAGACCCCGGGTACCTCTTCTTATAAAAGTCACTGTTTCCATTATTGGGGAACCCTCTTGGGAACTCATCTAAACCTAGTTACCTCCCCAAAACCCCGCCTCCAAATACCATTGCATTGAGGAAAAGGGCTTCGACATGTGATTGGTGGGCAGGGGGTGCACATTAGAATTCTTCATTTAGAATGCAGAATTACTGAAGGGCAATTTCTTCTCTTTGTTCTATATCTATATCTATATCTATATAATTCAGAAATTCAGATGGGAACATCCAAGATAAAGAGTTAGCTCAGAAAAAAATCAAAATATCCTTTCTTGGCATCAGACCGGTCTGAATAGCATATCCCTGGATGTGTGTCTGTAACAGCTGGGTGTTTACAATGCCTCTCTGAAACTCTGAAGTCATGCATGTTTACTGTGTTCTCTTTTCTTTGCATCACACTTTGCTTATATCTCTGTATACAAGAGTGGAGTTGGCTTTGTTTTGCTTTCCTCTATTTTCATTTTGAGGGCAAATTCTTTTGTTGGGTATACATATCAGTCTCCTGCTGGACAAAGTGTTGACAGTACACCTTTTTCTAAAAGATCAAATTGGAGATTTTCCACATCTTTTGATTTTTTCATCCTTTTTATTCTTCTATTGCTCCTATATTCATAGATGCATTAGAATCTATGAAATTCAGTCTGTACTGTTTTACATTTGAACTGTGAGATTCATGAATTGTAAACCTCCAGATTTTACAGTTGTGATAAGTCATCCATATGCACAAACTGGCTGTAAAATTTGTATTCATACTCAGGGTTATGTCTCTACAATATATTAGCAAGAATTACATAATTCAGGAAATCTGGGTTTGTAATGGGCAAATGTGTCATGCAACTCCTGTGAGGGGTGCATGCTCCCTTCTCTCCTGTCACATCTAAAACTGCAGCCTCCTGTTCTGAAAGTAATGTCAAAAACATAAAGTACAGCCCTCTGAAGCAGGTGTTGCATTCCATAGGAACTACAAACTTCTCTGTAGACTGTATTCAAAAAGATGACCCTCCACCATGACTAATCTAAAGTTGACATGCCCAAGGTGTTGGGAGATTTCAGATAGGTATTTCTTCTACCTCCTGTTTTTTAAAAATAGATGATTTTCTTGAATAATGTTAGACTTGCAGTGAAATTGAGCAGAAATCACAGAGTTCCTATATAACCTATTATACCACATTCCCCTATTATTAACATTTTGCATTAGTGTGGTACACGTGATGGACCAACACTGATACATGATCATTAACTCAAGTCTAATTTACTTAGGACTCACTTCTGTACAGTCCATGCATTTTGATAAATGTATAATGATATGTCTCCATCATTATAGTAGCATAACCAGTAGTTTGTACTAAACGTCCTCTCATGCTACCCATTTTTCCTACCCTTTCTTTCTTCAAACACTTTTTTTCACCAAGCAGGGACTCAATCATTCTGAATACCTACCTGCTCTACACTCTCCAGAACTTCTCTGCCAATAGATTATATCCATTCTCCTTCCTACATATTTCAGATAAGTGTCATTTCTCTATTTCCTCTGCCAAGGCCAGTCTTGATCATCAGTTTGTCTATTAAACACCTTTCTGACTTTCCTTTTTATCTCTTTTCACTCCTTCAAACTTTCTCCATGTTGCCAGCAAAATCAGTTTTGTAAAATAAATTTTGATCAAGTCAGTTCATTGTCTATAACTCTCCAGTGGTTTCCCATGACTTTCAGGTTAAAATGCAGTTTCCTTAGCACAGCATCTTTACCTGACCTTGGCCACCCTTCCAGCCTTACTTTTAGAACATTATGTATATTCTGTACTACATCAAATTGCTAAGCCTTATTATGGATCTCAATATACTTAAGAGTTGATTTCTTTTCAAGGTACAATTTTGTTTTGTTTCTAATTTTGCGGAATTCTTATTCTCTTACTATTTTCTATGGAAACTTCTATTAGAACTTCTTAAACTGAATTTTGACTGCATATTTATTTGTTCTCTTTGTGTTTCTCTCATTGGACTTATGATTGAATATAATAATTTCTGTTCATTTGTAAGTGCTTGCCTTCATTAGAATTCTTTGAGGCAGGCACTGTGTCACATTCATATTAGAATTTTCCATGGTAAGCACAGTGCTTGGCACTTAGCTGGTACTTCCTAGAGATTGGGAAAATGCACGAATGATTAGACTAGAGAGAGTGAGATAACACAGAGGCTAGTCTAGGGTTAGCAGGAAGAGAAATAATCATTAAATGAACAGTGAAAACTTGAGAAAGAAATGGGTGGATGTACAGAGAAAGTAGCTTCCATGGGGTGAGAAGACTGTAAGCTGCTGAGAATAACCACCTCATTGGGCTTGTATGAATTGGAATATTTGGATGCCAGAGAAGTTATCCCAAGCACTTCTTCTGAGACAAAGGAAAAATTTACAGTGAGACCTCCAGCGTGTGGCAAGACCCTGACTCTATATCCTCTGACGTAGTAGCAAGGCAGTTTCATTGAGTTGGCCATTGCTTTTGATGGTCAGTGACTGTGGAATCATCTATCTAGTTACCCCAGGTTTTCTTGGTCTTCAGTGACTGTCTTCTAACCAGTCCCTGCCAAATGTTTGGGAAAACCACCAGGATATTTATGGTAAAATTGGGGCCATGTGGCACTGTTCTCATTTTAATAATTTTTTTGGAAAGAATAATTTGTTTATAGTGCAAGTATAGGGAAGTTTGAGGGGAAGAGAAACTGTCTTATTATTATTATAGACACAAAGTAGAATGAAGAACAAGGTATAATGGCAGTTAGATCAGACTACAAAAAGAAGAGGTCTAAAATTTAAGAGGGAAATGTTTTTGATGATACTAGCAAGTGGTCTAATCACAAATGACCCCAGTGAGGAAGGGGCAGCACGGGGATACCCAGGGACTTTCCCAAGGGGTCAGATAGCTACAGAACAGGCACAAAAGTTGGAAGGTGGTATACAGGGTAATACGACAAAATAGGAACATCCAATAGAAAATGTGCTGATAGGACCAAGTTATAGAAATAGCTTCCACTGGGGAAAAATCTGAAGAAAACAATTTCAATGTTTTGGAATTAATTTCCAAACTAGACTTGATTTAAAAAAAGGTCACATGGGAGACAAAGATCAGTGCTGAAGGGATACTGGGTGGTGTTAACAGATCATAAAGCAGAATCACCATTGTACTATAAAAATTATTGGATTCAAACTCTGTGATAGCAGAATGACTATCTGTGTGATTTTAGATGGTCACTTCATGGATCTGAGCCTTACCTTTCTCACCTTCTACATGAACACAAGCCTAACCATTCAATGATGTATTCTGTCCATTAATTAAATTAAACTTCATAAAATCCAGTGTGGTCTTAGAATTCAGTTGATTCTCAGTAAATAAACAAAAATACATCTTTCCCTCCTGGATAGATT
This sequence comes from Talpa occidentalis, assembly GCF_014898055.3. Classification (NCBI taxonomy): domain Eukaryota; kingdom Metazoa; phylum Chordata; class Mammalia; order Eulipotyphla; family Talpidae; genus Talpa; species Talpa occidentalis. The sequence goes on from NW_023605194.1 coordinate 32,760,222, forward strand.
TTAAAATCTTGCTTCCAGATTCATTTGGAAAGCTATCTTAAGACATTAGAAATTTGTAGATATATATTTAATTGTACTTTTTGTAATATTTTTAAGTGGGAATGGTGTCAAATTATTGGTGATAATTAAATAACTTTTTTGAAAAACATTTGAATTTTGATGTGGTGTGGCAGTGAATCTTCTGTTACTGTGGCAAAATTTATAAATGATTGATTTGAAAGGAGAATCGTGAATACTTAGAAAGGTAAAAGTGATCCCTAGGAGGTAGTACCAATTCCCTAAGAACAAACTATGCTGAGTTAGGCTAACTGCTTTCAGTTTGTTTTTGTTTGTTTTTGATAGCTTATTAGACTGTTAAATCAGAATAACTCCACAGACATAACATCTCCTGATTTGAATAAAATAGCTGATGGTTTTATGCAGAAATCTTAGGGGGGCATGGCTTATAGTTATATAGATTTGCAATTGGTTAAAAATTGTCCCAGAATAGAATATTAATAAAGTAATGTTTGCTTCAGCTTGACCCATGGTACCTAGTTGTAGCATAAATTTCTGGCCTTGGAATCATTGGGTTTAATAATCATCGAGAACTTGTATAAATATAGCAAAGGCTTGCCAATCAGTTCATAGGTGATGTAAAATTAAAGGACGTTTAATATTTCTTACACAAAGTTTATTACTATAAAAGTACATGCCATTAAAGACAATTAAATGCACAGTTCAAAGCACAAAAATATAAAATTGCATATTTCAGCATTTAATTATTTTGCAGTTTAAATAGACATGACTTTTTAAAAACTTTCTCCCTAAGATAATTTTGATAAGTTTGATGTACTTGCTGATAATTTTTGAAATCATTTATATAGCTTTTCTATATTTAGTTTCTTACTTTCAGCTTAGCTCTTGATTATTTGATGTATGTTTTAATAGGTGTTTCCAAACAGAACATAGGCATTTTCTTTTCTAAACTTAATTTCTGCAGATTTGTTTCATGTTTCCTATATGTGAAAGAGCTGGTTGGATTCAAGTTTATGATTCTTTAGTATGTAGACTACACAGGAGATGAAGGACCACCTTTATATTTCTTCGTTTGAATTTCTCCCCTCCATTGTCAAAGCTTGAATTCCTTAAGATGGTCTTGGCAGATTTTTGTTAGTATATCTGTAAGTAGTGTATGATTCTATTAATTGGACTTCAGTTTTTTCCAATGTGATGAATCATTTCAATTTTCATGTGCTCCTATATTTTGCTGTTTTATTATATTTGAGGATGCTTTTCTTCAATTATAAATTTGTTTATCATTTTTATTATGATTGTTTATATGTATCTTAGCAACTCCTGTACTAAAGGGTGGTGCTCTTCAACCTCAGTAGCTATCTTTTAAATTTCCATTTTTTTGTTCTTTTACTCTGGATTCAGAGGCAGTTTTTGAAGTATGTGTTTCATGTGATTCATTCAATTTTCTCTACTTCAATGATCATTAATTTGAGCAACTAAAAATTTTTCCCTATAGTTCTTCATTTTAGTAACTATTTTTCTTTACGTTATTCATTTAAGTGTTCACTTCTGACTGTTTCCTTCGTAGATTTTCTGTAACAATTCTAAAAATTTTTGTAAAGAAATGGTACATTTTATTACAAAGTTGTAATCTTTGAGTGATTGTATGACAATTTATTCTTTTTATGGTTATTTTATTAGAAAGTTGGGAGAGTAGTATAGGCTACACGGGAACCTCTTTAAACTAGAAAGTCTGGGTTAGTTAATCTTTTGACTGATAGAATCAAGATAGTAAATGATATCAACAGATGGAACAAAGTGCTGAAACCAACAAGATGGATATATGAAATCTGACAAGGTGCCTAAAAATAATCAGAAACTTAAGTGCAGGACAGGATAGAGAATGCCTGAGTTGGTGTGTTTCCAACCTTACACATTTAGCTCACAGCTCAGCCTACTCTCTTGCCCTTCCCCAGGGGTCGCATCTACTCTGAAGGATTCAATTATCACAAAATGCAGAATGTGTGACATCTGTGGCTCCAGTCCAGGCCAGTCACCTAAACTTAACTTATTCAACACTGAGCTCATTAGCTTGGCCCCCAAACCATTCAACTAACATTCATTACTTGAGAAATATCACCATCTACCTGATCACTCAGCCATCCTGACCTAGACTGTCTCTGTTTCCCACAGGAAATTATTTGCCCCTATAGATTTAATATTTCTCAGAATCTTCCCTCTTTGCTACACTTTTGGAGCAGGTGCTCATACACCTGGATTACATCCTGGCTGCCTTTGGAAGTATTTAACACTGAGCTAAAAGAGGAAGAAATTAAGAAAATGATACCATTTACAAACCCCCACTCCCGCCCCCACCACACCACCCCTGCCAAATACCAGGGAATAAACCTAACAAGGAAGGTAGAGAATTTGTACATGGACATGTTTAAATCCATATTTTCTGCTTTCATTTTCCCAATTCTTCTGAGTGTCTTTTGAAAAGTAAATTTGATCATGCTATTTCCCAGCATTACTCTCCTCCAAGTAAAAGTCCATTAATGATGCTTTGCTAGCAGAAGTCTAAGTTCTTTCAGAAACCACAGGAAGTAATAACCTTACAGCCCCTGTCTACCTTTGCAGCCTTAACCTTCTCTAGTCCTTCTCATGCATATTTTGTATTTTTATCACAAGTTGTCTCCTTGCTGTGCTTTTATAATTTTTTATCCTATTCTGGGATACCTCACTCCCCTTATCTTCCTGGAAAACTCTTCATTTGCTATGTGAGTCTACACAAATGCTCTATCCTCTGTGAATCCTTCTGTGATCTATCAGACTCGCCCAACAGTCCATGTTTCTGTGCTTTCATGGCACTTTTCACATACCATATTAATACCAATTCCCTCTGTTGAAATGATGTCATTAATATACTGTATTCTCTGCACTTTTAAATAGTCATTTCACTGTAGTAAGCTGGTCATTTTCAGGTTGTTCCCCTCCTCTATCCAACACACAGTCAATCCTTCATTTCTTTGCCGTGTTTGCTATTCCTCCAGGTCTGGTTCAACTTGCTCTGCTTGAATTGTCCTTGCCATTTTTCAACTTAGTTGATGCTTCCATCTTCAAAATTCCTTGTCATGTTGTATTAGTTTCTGGCATGTTGAACTCTATTCTCATTAATTATGATCCTTTAAATAATAATAGTTTTGTTCTTTTTTCATAAATATCTCTTATTCTCATTGTAATAATTCAAATACAAAAATAAATTTATAATTATCAAAATTCTTCCCTTCCTCCCAAGGTTATCAGTATATTTATTTGCATTGCAGAAAATAATTTTAGGTATCTGGCTCTGCATATTATGGGTGGTTATAGAGAACTGGTCTAGGAAACATGGGATCCTATGATCAATCCTGTTTTCAGTAAAATCATTGCATTTATTTTTACTTGACTTTAAGTAGGAAAAATGAATAAAAGTAAAACTAAAGATGTTACTGAAATCTGATAGATGTTTCTTTATGACAGAAAATATTTGTTCCCAAATCATACTTCCATAGCTATAAACTCAAAACTGAAAATGTATTTTTTAATTACCTTCAATTATTTACTTATCTGAATCTCTACTATGGATGGAAAGGGAATCACCACAATAGATATCCTGTTTTCCCTAAGCATCACTTTCTCTTTTTTTGTTAGTTATTATATATATATTGTGTAAAATTATGATATTTGCATTCCTTGTGTGGAACCACAATAATGCAGAATTGTCATATATTCATTCTATGAGTAATTGAATTCAGGACTTGCTCAATACTTATAATTTTACCTCAGTTCATATCTCATTAGTTAGCTTTCTTTTTGTATAGAACATTTAAATGTGACAATTAAAAAATAATAATTTAACAAAAACTATGTCCACCACCCACATGTAATAAATATAACTTAATCAATTTGCTTGAAATTATGTTTTTCTTTTTTTTTATAATAAATTTTATTTTTATATTCCCCATACAATTGCAACCCCCCCATTCTGACCCCAATCCCTCCCCTCCCGCCCCCCACCCCCCAAAAAGTGTCTCTGGTTCATAGTTTTTTGTTGATTTTGATTTTCACTTTCTTATAGTTATTCATTTCCCTGGTCCCTTATTTAATTTTTCTAGATTCCTGCTATGAGTGAGACCATCCGGTATTTTTCTTTTTCTTTTTGGCTTATTTCGCTGAGCATGATCCCTTCCAGCGCCATCCATGTTGCTGCAAATTGCATGTGTTTATCTTTTTTGAATGCTGAGTAATATTCCATGGTATATATGTACCACATCTTCTTGATCCAGTCATCTATTTTTGGGCATTTGGGCTGTTTCCAAAGCTTAGCTATTGTAAACAGTGCTGCAATAAACATAGGTGTGCAGGTGCTCTTTGGAATTGATGTTTCTGTGTCCTTTGGGTAAATACCTAGGAGTGGAATTGCTGGATCATATGGAAGCTCTCTGTTTAGTAGGTCCAGAAATCTCCACACAGCTCTCCATAGTGGTTGGACCAGTTTGCACTCCCACCAACAGTGCAGGAGAGTTCCTTTTTCTCCACAACCTCGCCAACATTTGTTGTTGCTAGTTTTTTTAATATGTGCCATTCTCACTGGTGTAAGATGGTATCTTATGGTAGTTTTGATTTGCATTTCCCTGATTACAAGTGAGGTTGAACATTTTTTCATATGCCTGTTGGCCATTTGCATTTCCTCTTCAGAGAAGTTTCTTTTTAGCTCTTCTGCCCATTTTTTGACTGGGTTATTTTCTTTGTTGTTGTTGAGTCTCATCAGCTCTTTGCAGATTTTTGTGATCAGTCCTTTATCATTAGTGTTGGGTGCAAAAATGTTCTCCCAGTCAGTGGGGTTTCTCTTTGTTTTTGTTATTGTCTCTTTTGCTGTGCAGAAGCTCTTTAATTTGATGTAGTCCCAGCTGTTGATCTTTCTCTTCACTATCACTGCTTTGGGTGATGTGTCTGTAAAGATGTCTTTGAGGTGCATGTCCTATAGATCCAGTTGAGTTCACATTTGATCCTATAACCCACTTCATTGTTTTCTATTCTACCCAGAATTCAGAGTGTGCCAAGTTCACAAACATATATATATATAATATAATGTATATCTATAAATAAAATGTAGGATTATTTTAATATATTTAGTATCTTAACACCTTAATAGAGTCAGTATAATATTTTTGATATCCTCAAATGTATATAAATAGTACTGCACATGCCTGATCTATATACAGTAGAAAATCTTCTCTGTATTTTCCTTTGCCATCAATATGTTAAATATAGAGGTCTAGTCCATTTATGTAGATATCATATAGTGGGGTATATTTTAACTATACAACCATGTGTATTTACTTATCTTCCTACTGCTATTTGAATTGTTTACAGAATTTGATGGTATTGACAGCACCACAGTATGAATTTTATATGTGTCTTGTGAACAAATAGATGTAATTCTTAGGATACATATTTGAAATAGAGTTGCTGCCTCATTGGCATAGATTTGTTTAATTTTATTAGATGTTGTGAAATTGCTCTTTAATATGGTTTTGCAAATTTACATTCTTGAGAGCTGTCTGAGAGTACCTATTGTTTATCAATGTTGTGAATATTTGATGATTTCACACTTTTCACTTTTGAAATCTGATGGGTAAGACTTGATATTTTATGACTATTAATTTGCAGCTTCTTGATTACAAGTGAGGCTAAGCATTTTTTCATAATTTTATTTCTACTTAGGCTTATTCTTTTGCACATATCCTGTTCATATTGTTTGCTTTGTTCAATTGGGGTATTTGTTTTAATTTATCAATCATGCATTATTTGTCATATGTACAAACATTTTCATCCTCCCCGTGGCTTGTATTTTATTTCTTTACTGTATCTTTTATTGTGAAGAAGATTTTAATATTAATATAGTCAGCTTTATCAGTTATTCCCTTTAGGGTTTGTTCTATTTATGTGTTATATAAACATATTATTCCTAACTCCTGGCCATATAATGTGTTTTTAAAATTGTACAGCATTGATTTTCACTATAAGTCTTTAATCCATCTTGAATTTATTTTGGAAAACACCATTTAACCTACATGAATAAACAATTTTTATAGCACCATTTATTGAAGAGTCCTTGTGTCCCCTTTGATTTTTTTCAAATAATCATTCTATTTTAGAATAGTTTGTTTACAGAAAAGTTGCACAAATAGTAGAGAGAATTCCTGTGTTCTCCTCACCCAATATCCCTTATAGTTAACATCTTATTTTAAGATGTGGGGTAAGACCTATCTCTCTGATTTCAGTGGCCTGGAATGACCCTTCCCAGCTCCTTGGGGGTGATGTTGCCCTTGAAATTTCTTTGTCACAAGTAAAATCCAACATTAGCATATTACTATTAACTGAATGCCATGGGTTTATTTCACAGTGTCTTTCATCTGTTCCAGGATCCCACCCACAATGCCACATTATATTTGGTGATTCATGTCTTCTTAGTCTCCTCTGGTCTGTGATCATTTTTAAATTTTCCTATGTTTCACCGTGTTTGCAATTTTGAGTTATGCTGGTCAGATATTTTGTAAAATGTCTCTCAAATTGGATTTGACTATTTTTAGTTCATGAGATTTTAGAAGACCATAGATAAGAAATGGCATTTGCATAAAATCTTATCATTTTTATATTCTATGGGTATTACTTACTACTGGTGATGGTAGAGTTATTTACCTGGCCATGGTAGTGTTGGCCACATTTCTCCAAAGTGAAGCTTCTTTTTCTTCTTTTCCATGCTTTTAGAAGTAAGTTATCCAGCACTGCCAACACCCAGACTAGAGGGAGTATTAAGTCTTACTTCTTGAGTGTGGGAATATCTAGATAAAATCTAGATAAGTATTTTGAAGGAAGAATTCACCCCCAGTTATTTATTCAGTCATTATATTTGTATGAACTTATGAATATTTTTCTTTGCATTATAATTCCATGGTATTACCGTATTTGTGTTTTGCTTAAATTACTTCAGCTTAGTCTCTTGGGAGCTCCAATATGTTGGCTACGGTATGCCTTTGGCACATCCTAATTTTTTCTAAATTTTTTTAACATTCCCTTAATTTCTGGCACCATGAAATGCTCCAGGGTCATCTTGTTTATTCCCTACCCCATTGCTAGAATAAGTCATTTTTCCAAGGAGTCTGGTTCCTTTTATTTGAAAATGGTACTAGGATCTAAGATATGGAATCTTGATGTGCTTGTTGTATTAGAATGTCAATGATCCTAGACTCTGTCAGAGGTTAGAACTAGGAATACCTTGTATGTATGCTAACACATTTATCTATAATTGTGTTTTTATGTATTCATCTATATCTTTGCTAAACCAAACATGGATTCAAACAGCTGTCTCTGATTCTAATCCATTACCACATTTCAGTCATATCTTCCTTTTGCTTGTCTCTGATTTTCCTCCCCAATGAGTCCCACTATCTCACTATCCACCATCCATTTACTTATTATTAAATCCCAGTGTGTGTGTTTGACAGGTTTATAGTCATTAGCCCATTATTCTATTAAACACTCTTTTACTGACTCAAGCACAGTCCTTATAAACAGTTCCTTTTGTCTTTAGTCCTATACTTTCCAGCTAAACACCTTTTCCCCAAATTTATTTAGGTTCAGTTATTCTTTCCCAAGTCTTTTAGTGGTTTGTGCTTAGATTCTCATGACACAATTTACATTTCTTTTTTAAAAAGATTTATTTATGCACACAAGAGCTGGGGTATAGGCCAGAGGTGTGGGGAGTGAGAGGATTCACCAGAGACACAGTGGGGAACAGAACAGGCACTGAAGTACACTGCTGAGGGGAGCAGTGGGCGAGTCAGGAGAGGTCTGCTGCACCATGTGTGTTGCTCCCTGGCCAGCCAGGGGATCGAACTCATGCTACAGAGGCTACGGATAGCTTCATAGGTTGCGTCCTAACCCCTTGTGCCCCTAGGGAGGCCCAACACAATTTATATTCTATATTGGATTCCCCCTGAATGCCTGGTCAGTTTTAAAACATTTGTATACATTGAAGTTTGCTCTTCGTGTTATGAGGCATTAAGGTTTTGACAACCCTCTGATTTCTAATGCTCTTTCATCACATAAGGAAGGTATGTATTTCCTTCAGATTCTTTCTGGGGCTTTTTTTCTCTTCCAGTGATCTACTTGTCTATCCCTATGTTTTATAATACTTCTGAAATTGCCACACTCACTTTAGTTTTTCTTTTCAAGAAATGCCTTGAAGCATTATTCTTTAATACGCATTTTAAAATCAGCTTCTTAGATATCACACAAAGTCATGATATATTTGTAGATAAAATTTTGGATGATTGGCACCTTTATGACATGAGTCATCCTATCAGTGGACATAGTTTATCTTTCCATTTATTTTTTCTTCAATAATGTTTTGTGTTGTTTTCTCAATAAAGGTCATGCACATCATTTTTTAAGAGATTACTATATGTCAAAATAACTATTTCATAAATATGAATAATATATTTATATAATATATATTTATATATTTATATATTATATATTATATATAAATTATATATTTTATATATTATTATATAAATATATTTTATATATTATATATTTATTTTATATATTTGATATATTTATATATTATTTATATAAATTATAAATTTATATATTTTATATTTTCTGTTCATTATGCTATTCCATCAGAAAAGGATTATCTTTCCCATAGTACATTATCACCTTTGTCATAAATAAAACGTCTGTATGTTTGTGAGTATGTTTCTAGGCTGGCTGTTTCTTTTCTTTGGTGTGTTTAGTTAGCTTTGTAAGAAACTATATTCTTTTAATTTCTATAACATTATAATTAAACTGTTCTATCCATTTCTCCAACCTAGTTTTTCTTCAAGAGTTCTTTGGCTACTTCTGTTTCTTTTATTTCCATATATATTTTTGTAATTATTTTTTTTTATAATTATTATTTTTTTTTTATTTTTATTTTTTTAGAGGCATGTTTTATTTATTTATTTATTTGTTTGTTTTGTTTATACATGCACTGGGCACAGTCAGAAGCGCAGGAGGGTGAGAGAATTCACCAGAGCCAGAGCAGGGAGCAGAGCAGGCAGAAGGACCGAAGTACACTGCTGAGGGGAGCAGCGGGCGGCAGGAGAGGTCTGCGCGCCATGTGGGACCCTCCTCCGGTGGCCGGGGAGCAGCCGGGGATTGAACCAGCGCCGCAGAGGCCGCGGGCAGCCTCGCAACCCAGGGCTTTACCGCTGCACCACCGGGGAGGCCCTCCATATATATTTTTGGATCAATGTTTCAGGCTTCATAAAAAATTACTGTGACTTTATTGATTTTACTGAACTTACATATTGATATGGGAATAAATTTCATCTTTACAATATTACAATATTAGATATTCCTGTCCATGTAAGTGGCATACTACATTTATTTATGTATTTTTTTCTCTCAGGTTGATTTTTCTCAGTAATGATTTTTCCATAAAGACATAGTCACCTTTTTAAAGATTTATTCTATGGTACTTAAAATTTTCATGATATTTTTATTGGTATTTTATAATTTTAAACTTTATTTTATATCTTTATGTTGGTAGTATATGGCAAATCTATTTTGTATGTTGATTTTAAATCTAGTTACATTTCTGAACAATCTATTAATTGTAATAATTTATTCTCAGAATTTCTGTCATTTGTGAAAAGTCAGGATTTTGTTTATTTTTTCCAGTATTTTGAGTTTTATTACCCCCACTTTTAATGCACTAAATTTGTCATCCAGTCCAACACTGTATAAAGGCAATATGTTAGTTGGTGTTGTGGACCAAATTGTGTCTCATCAAAATTTGTATTTTGAAACCCGAACTTTCATTGTGACTATATCTGGATATGATCTTTAGGAGATAATTAAGTTAAATGAGGTAGCTTATAAAGATGGGATTCTAATTCAGTAAACTGTGGGCCTATAAGAAAATAAAGAGAGGCCTCTTTCTCTCCCCACTCTCTCTTACAACTTCCAACCTCCACAACTATGAGAAAATAAATTTATTTTAAGCCACCTAATCTAAGTTATTTTGTTAGGGTGGTCTGAATTGACTGATACTGATACTGGTACTGAGAAGTGGGTGCTGCTGTACTAAATTCCTGAAATTGCTGGAAGAGTCCTGAGGTATATGGTAGAAATATGGATGTTAAGGACAATAATGATGATGTCTCAGATGGAAATGAAGAACATGTTATTGGAATCTGGAGGAGAGGTAATCCTTGGTACACAGTCATGAAGAACTTGACTGAGCTATGTTCTAGTGTTTTGTGGAAGGTGAAACTTGACAACCAATGAAATTGGATATTTAACTGAGGATTTTTTTAAGCAAAGTGTTGAAGGAACAGCTTGGTTCTCCATGACTGATTATAGTAAATTGTGAAAGGAGAGATGAGTTGAAGCACAAGGGAGCCAAAAATTGAAAACTGGGGAAATTCTCAGGCAATCCATATTGCAAAAAATGAGAAAGCTTGGTTTGAAGAGAACGCTTAAGATGTCACTGAACAAGTATTTAACTAGAACAACTGTTTAATAAAAGAGATCAGGGTACAACTCATCGGCTTAATCAGCCATTTCAGTAGAAACCAGGAATAGAATGGGATTATACCAGCCAAGACATTGCCAACTTAAAATATAGAGAAAGTGGGATGGAATGAAGGAAATCAGTTGGACTTCTTGGATTCTATAGGAGCCAACCTGAGAGCTAGGTGACTGTAAATGTGTGCTATTTTTGAAGGGTACTGAAGGTGACGCAGAGATCATCCAGGCTGTCACCTCTACCACAAGCTCAGGAAGCAAAAATGTTTTCTCCCAGGTTTCAAATGGTAGGACCCTTCTCTCTGATTTCAATGGCCTCAGTTGCCCCTGCTCAGCGCCTCTGGGGTGAAGTTGCCCTGGCAGAAAGTCTCAAGGGCAGGGTGACTCTGTAGTGCTACTGAGGTGACAATCTGCCATGGAGGGCAGAATATTGAACCAAAGAGATGATTCTTCAGCCTTCATATCTAATGGAATTTATCTTACTAGGTTTTAGACTTGGTTGGGATCCATCATCCTTTCCTTTCTTCTAGTTTCTCCCATTAGAATGGGAATGCCTATCCTTTGTCAGCACCACCAATGTATTTTGGAAGCATGTAATTTGTCTGATCTCATAGGTTATCAGTAGGATAGGAACTTTGCCCCAGAATGAAACATACTTCTAATCTCACCCATGTCTGACTTGGATCTGAGTTAGAGGAGATCTTGGACTTTAGACTTTAGAATTGGTGACGTTAAGTTCAGACTTTGGGAGTTATTAGATGGGATACATGTATTCTGAATACAACAAGGACATGAATTTTGGCAGACCAGGGATTGAATTTTTGAACTGAATTGTGTCTTTCCAGAAACAGACCATGATCTCAGACTTCCAGTCTCCAGAATTGTGGGGGAGAAAGTTCTGTTGTTTAAAACGCCTTCTCTATTGTATTTTGTTATGGCAGCCAGAGCTGATTAAAGTAGTGGGTATATTCATGTTTCTTGTTTCAAAGGGAAAGCTTTCAGTATTTTCCACTTAGAATGATGTTTGTTATGTTTTACAGATATCTATTATTAAGAAATACCTTCATTTATAGAACTAAGATTTTTTGGTTTTGTTTTCTTAAGATTAGTAGATTTTATCTTTATTAAATGCTTTTCTACATCTGTGAAGGTGATCATAGGTTTTATTTTGCTTCTTTAATATATTAATATGGTAAATTATGTGCTATTCTTAAAGCCAAACTATCTTTGTATTTTGGAAAGAAATGCAATTAGGTTTATCTTTAAATATATATATATATACACACATAAAAATATATGTCTGTATGTCTGTATATTTGTGTATATATACAATATATATTAATTTTCCATATACTTTGCTTAGTATTTTTACATTTATGAGTAAGTTTGACCTGTAATTTTCTGTTCTCCTATTATCTTTGTCATATTTTGTTATCAAATTTTGCTAGTTTCCTAGATTAAGCAAGGGGTAAAGTTTCCTAGATTAAGCAAGGGTACATTTGTCAGGTTCATCAAAATGTCTTCATACAATTTATTATGGCATGCATGACTGTCCCATATAGTTCAAGTGATTCTCCTTGACATGGGGATGAGTAGGATGTATAGAATTTGTACATATTATAAGTATCTCATATTAAATGTGTGGTTTCTGAGGTTGCTATGGAAGCAGAAAGAATATATGGACTCAAGATTTATGACCTAATATGCAATTTTTATAGATAATTCTTCACATCTGACATTAATTTGAATTGAACCAGATGACCCCAATGTAACTGCTAGGAGGTCTGCAGAATGTATTGTTCCATTGTGTCCAGTAGGAGGAAATAGGTTTAATGAGCATGTACACTCTGTCACAGGGGTAAACAGTGGATATTATTTGTAAGAGTTATTTTTAGACTGGAAATTCTTAGCTCTTCAATATTTGTTAGAATATTTCAGTGAAGTTTTCAGGGCTAAGAGTTTTCAGTGTGAGAAGGTTTCAAAATATGAATTTAGTTTCTTTAATACTTGTAAGGTTTTTCAAGTTTTCTATATTTTTTTTGTGTCAGATCTTGCTAGATATTTTCAATGCATTTCAAACCATTTGTTCATGGCCAGTGACCATGAAAAGCTGCAGTCCAATGGATTGCATGACAATTTTATGCTGCTTCTAAGGAGGGAAGGAGGAAACATGTTTGCTTTAGAGTTGTTTTCTTGACCTTTGCATAGTCTGCTCCCTATGTCTCAGATCACTAGTCCTCAGAACACTGCCTATGCTCCATGTCTATTCCTTACTAAGAACTCTAAGAGTCATTCATATTTTCTTTGTCAGATGGAAACTTTCAAAAATTCCCCTCTTACAGTCTGTAGACCTTGTGTCCCTTCCATTGTATTTTCACATTATCATTGAGAGACATTTGGAGCCTGCCCGAGCCACTGACACACATTCCTCAGAAAAGGTCTTTAGAAGGACACCAACTTCACTATTGGCCAGTGAAATCTCTTTCACTATTTTGTTTTCTGCATGCCTACAGCAAACCTGTATAACTTCCTGTAAATAGAGGGCTTTCGCATTGTGTAAATTTAGGCAGAGATAGAAGGAATATCTGTTGGAATTGTTGTTTATCTTGGAATGAGCTGGGTGTGAGGGCTACCGTCCCAACATGCTTCCATGGGAACAGAGTATCATTAAGTAACAACTGTAAAAAAAAATCGTGTTACCAGACTGAGGTAAACTAAGAAATACAGTTCAATTCGGGGAAATGTAGGATGTTCTTCATATCCTTGAAAATTGAAAAGGGCCCACAGCTGAAAGACTGTCTAGCCATGAACCATCTTCCCTAGAGCAGGATGCTAAAAGGCTGTTCTTGTGTATTTGGAAAGAATTCTCAGAACAGGCAAACAATGGTTTTTTTTCCCAGCACCTACATTCCATGAGCTTGGCTGCAGTCCTACTGCCATGCAGGCAGGCTTGGAGGAGGCCTCAGTCTCTAGTGGGTTGGGTGCCTGATGTCTCACTCCCTTCTCCACACCCATTTGGAAGTCATATTTGTTTTGTTTTCTTTCTTTTTTTTTTTTTAACTGAATAGAGAACTCTGTGTTTATAGGAAGGTGAAGAAAATGGAAAATGGAATTAAGTTTTTTGTGAGACACAAACAGAATGCTAGAGATAGCTAGCAATAGTTCAGTGACTTCATGTTGTTACTTTAAAATTAGCCATAGTGGGAATATCTATATCACAGAGACTGGAAAACTCTGCAATTCAAAGCTGTTTGTTATTTATTCATTTACATACTTATTTTTGAGAGCCTAGTATTCATCATTCATGCTAATGACCATAGACCATAATCCCTGCAAAACCAGTCTCATCATGCCAGCTCTTGGGAGATAGGTACTATATTATTCCTATTTCACTGAAGAGGAGACTAAATGTAAGAAATTAAGAGATTGGGCCTCCCCGGTGGCACAGCGGTTGAGCACTGGGTTGCAAAGCTGCCCTCAGCCTCTGCAGCGCCAGTTTGATCCCCGGCTGCTCCCAAGCCACCGGAAGAGGGTCCCACATGGCGCGCAGACCTCTCCTGCCACCCGCTGCTCCCCTCAGCGGTGTACTTCGGTCCTTCTGCCTGCTCTGCTCCCCGCTCTGGCTCTGGTGAATTCTCTCACCCTCTGTACCCAGTGCTTGTATAAGTAAATAAATCTAAAAAAAAAAAAAATTTAAGAGATTTACTCATGGATTAGATTTACTCATTATTTAACAATTCTGGTCCTGGGCATTATCCTGTGCCCTTTTCATGTTGACTCGTGATCTTTTTTCTACACATCTTCAAGGCCTTTTCTGGGACCATTATCTTTTTTGAAGGGAGGGACACTGGTTCTGGGAGCATCTTTCTTTCCTGTCTTCATCACATAGAACCTGTTGCTCTTTACTGCTTCCCCCCACCTCAGAGAATACTCCAGATCATGATGAGGAGGCATGGGATGCTCTCCCTGTGATTTCTAGTGTGTGAACTCTGCCAGAAATTGCATTGAGATCATGCTTTTGAATGAATTTCTTGGGGGTACTCTGGCATTCGTTCAATTTCAGCTGAGCATTAGCTCTATGTAGTCACTGTGCTGTGCTTGTGTGGGAAGAATGGCATATACACTGTTGTCCTTGCAAAGGACCCTCCATTACAGAGATTGCTGTTTGACATGGGAAATAAGAGAGAAGCAGAAATGCTAGAAGAACACACCAGAGTGATGTGTCAGATGCGTGGGCCAAAGGCAGTGTGGAGGAAATAATTATTCTCAGCTGAGGTGGCAGGAAAGGAGCCGGGCTGTGAAGGAGGTGTAAGATTTAGAAAGTGATGGGAAGCAGGGCATTCCAGGTAAAGGGGCAATGCATTTTGGGTAGAGCAGAGGTGGGAATCCACAGTGTATTCTGGGAAAGCATCATGTTGGAGTGAAATGAGTGAGGACGTGGAGACTGTCAGACAAAACTCTGAGTCCTGTTGTAGAAATTAATAAACCTGTGCAAGTTAACTTTTCTGATTCTTTTTTTCCCACAGAAATAAATTAAAATGCCATTATCTGCCTTATGAAGGTTATTTGGATTTTTCAGAAATCAAATGCATTGAAAAGTATTAGATGCTATGCTAAACTGGGTAGAGGTATCCAGAGAATTCATTTTCTGCTCCTTTTCTCTCTTCCTGGGCTCATATTAGGTGGAGAATAGAGTTAACTCATTGGTGAGCCAGGGGAGTAAACTTGGATCTGAGACTGAGTCAGGTCATGGAGGGCCTTGCATACAAGATCAAGGATTTCTGTCCTTAAAGAGTTGAGTGAATTCTGTACTTAATGAACAGGGGAGTGAATCAGGAGTTGGCCATCCTCACACTGGCATATTTGAAAGAGTTTGTATGGACAGGCTGAAGAGAGAAGCTGTGAATTCATGGGCTAGGGGAAGGTTGAAGGTGTGGTCTCCAGGGTACAGCCCTGGTAGAAGCACCATGGGAGAAGATGTGTCAGTGGCTGACTTTAGGTTCCAATGGATGTAGCCTAGAAGGTAGAGGAGGTCGAAGGGTGTTGTTTGATCTTTCTGAATACACCTGCTGCCTGGTTCCACTGTGGCATCCTGCACCCCTTCCCACTCCAGGCACGCTTATTCTCACATTTACCCTTAAGTATTTTTGGGAACTCTAGGAATTCCTTAGAATGGCTGGAGGAACAGGCTTGGGCATGGAAGGAGGAATATGTTGGTGATGCAGCCAGCATGTGACCTGACATGGCCACGGTGTGGGAGATACTGTGGAGCCCAAGCTACCTTCCTAGAGCCACCTTGTATAACTACCCACACAGACTGTCCTTAGACCGTCACAACCATCACCTGCTACTCCTCACACATCAGGACCTGGAGTATGTTAATGTTTCTACAGTAACACTTGCAAATGGTTTGCTATAAATTAATTTATGGATACTTTCTGTCATTATTATATCACTAGATATTCTGCTAGTTTATTTTCACTTAGCCAGGTGCCATTTTCTCTGAAGAAAATCTTGCTTCAAGAACTTCCCTTCTCCTGCCAGTGACATACTTTGCTTAGCAGATGAGGGACTCTGGCTCTGTATGCCTTGATATGCATTCTTATCCTTCTCCCTGGATAGCCCTTCTCTCCTGCTTCTCCAGGACACTGCTATCTATATCTGTCACTTGAAACTCAGTTCAGTTGCTATCTCCTCCAAGTGGCCTTCCCAGATCCCTCTAGGATGGGTTGAAGAACAGCTGGAAATAGGCACAGGATGGTTTGGGAGAAATAGGGGATGCCAATCCCAGAGCCTTCAGTCTCCTGCCAAGTCACGGACTTGTTATTTTGGAAGTACATGGATAACCAAGGGAGGTACTATAGACTGTAAAACCAAGAAGGCCTGGACAGAGACTTGGATGGGAGTCTCATGTAGTCTATAGCAGAGGAAGAAGAAGGAAGCCTGTGGTTAGGGATCTGGGAGAGAGGGCCAGGGAGCTAGATTGCCACAGAGTTCCAGAGATCAGGCATGGCAGGGGTGCAGCACAGGTGGGAGGTGGTTGTTCTGGAATCACCTGGGGAGTTGGAAGCTTCACCACCATCACTGAGGATCTTTGCCTTGACAAGCTTTGTTGCCAACAGGAGGATATTCTACCCATAGGTGTGATAGGGCATGTAAGACTAGAAAGAAGACTGGATTAAATGACAAATTAAGTCATCAGCATTTTTGAGAGCCTGTTTTCTCTTATGGCAGGTGTAGATTACCTATAATGATGCAAGTTAAGCAGCAGCGTGGGACTTGGCTGAGTGTAGATCCCTCTCCTTTATCCATTGAGAGAGAAATTCAGTTGCATGCTAAGGGTGTAATTTAAATTTCAAGGAGTATAAACCAGAGTTGAAGTAGTAAGGATATATTTTTATTGAGAACTTTAATGGTGAGAGGCAGTAACTTGCAGATGTGGTGTGGTGGTGGCAGGGTGGGGGTGTCCAGGGAGCTTTCATGTCATAGTTATTGTTTTCAGAGGAAGCCAACCTGATCACACTTTTAGATTGAGAGTCAGCAGGGTTAAATATGTCTGCTCAAGGGGAAAACATCTTTAAAGAGAGTTGGTGAAAATTAGGTGAAAGGTGGGATTCAAGTTAGAGAGGGGAATCAGAGAACAAAGGCCCTGTTCCCAGGCCACGAGCTGCAGAAGCAGCCAGGTTTCCTGCCCCTCTTCTTCGGGTACTGATCCTTCTCAGAGTCCACTGCTCCCAGTTTATGATTTCTACTCTAGGACTGAGAACAGCAAAACGGAAGCCTGGGGTCATAATTGTCTTTGAACATGTTTGAAGGAGACTGGTAGAGAAGTAGAAATGAATGCATTATGTTCAGCCTTTGATCTTTTCCTTTAGGACATCAAGAAGAAAAAATCCTTTGCTACTGAATCATGTCAGCTGAGGTTTCTCCTGGGACACCTTGGTCAGCAGGAAGGTGGTCACTCCCCTTGGCCCTGAGCCTCCTGTTCCATGGAGGCCTCGGTTGAAAGGCTGATTAGGGATGATGCCATTCTTGCCAGGAAACCTACCCAAGGCCTTGCCTCAGCACTGATGGCCTTACAGTTTGAGTGCACAGGCAGCATGGGGAGTGCTGGTGGTAGAGAAATGGAATTCTTGGCCTTTGAGTGTCGTGAAACTAAATGGTGAGAACCAGCATCTTTTCTGCACTTGTCCTGATTAGATCCCTTTTGTGACTCTGGTGCTTTCTTAGTATCTGAAGAGGCTCTGGCACCACCAGGCTTTCAAGCTTGTTGCTTTTTGTATTTCAGGATGCAGCTCTTGCAACTGAGTTCTCTAATCTTGTCTGCCTGCAAATTATATCATGTCCTTCTTTACCCTATCATTGTCTATGCTCTCCCTACTCCTTGGAGTGCTCTTTGTCATTATTTTCCCCAACATTCTGCTTATTCACAGCTCGGCTCATGAGCACGACTTCGAAGGGGACACTCGGGTTCAGGCCCAAGACTCCATACTCTCCTGGGAAAGTCTCATCCAACTAGGAATCCAGAAAAGTATTGAGAGTAGAACTGTAGTGAAAGTTACCCACAGTAGAACTGTGGGTGAATGTTACCTAAACTTTAGTATTTGGCTTCTGTTTCATTGGGTTCTCAGAAATATGAATCCCTTTCCATAAGGCTGTTGAAAGGTTAATAGAAAGTACTATGTACAAACATCTAATACACAGTAGGTCCTCTGTTAAAATTGCTGCCTCTCTTTTCTTAAATTCCTAATTCCTGATGCAACCAGGAACACCCTGAATTATGATTCCAACTTCCCCCTATACCCCCAAATCACAGAGGTGATTCAGCCAGACCCCCTCCTGCTCACTTCCCCTTGTGCTGGGCAAGTGGAGACTTACCCTTCATTTCTTAGTCCCACTTTAGCCCTTGTCTAGTTGAACATTTTGGCTCTTGAGAATGTATTTTAGAAATAGACTCCAGGTTTAATAGTGAGGTCACCTTGGCTGTTTGGGGGGTCAGGAAGCCCTGCTCTGAAATTATTAGAGAAGACCTGTCACACTGTCCAAAATTATTAGAACAGCTTAGAATGTACAGTTCAAACATGGCAGTTGAAGAATTGGTTTCCTGCAAACAGCTTGTCTGCAAACAGCAGTGACTGTGGAGTCAGGTTTTCTCATAAGACTTATTTATTTTATTCCTTCCCCAAACTGAAAAATGATGTTTCTGATAACTCTGCCTGCCATTAACTAATGGCAAACTCAGTGACTAATTGTGCTTGAATCTGATGAGCTACTGAAATTAATTGTCCTTGCAGAGACGGGCTCCTTAGGACTTAGGGAGAACAGAAAAGCAGGCATGCAAAGAGCCAACCATATAAAAATATGGAGTTTTATACATCAAGTCAGACCTCTAGGATTAATGGATGCATCATGTGTGCTCAGTTCTGTGCCTCATAGCTTTCTATAACTTGGAAGTGTGTGTCTTTCCAACTTCCATCTGCCAGCCTGGGGCCTGGAGAGGCTCATCAGAATCTGTCACTATTATATATTTGATCCCAAAGCACCAGGCTTCTTGCCTTTCATTGACTTTCCTACAAGAAGAACTGGAGCCCAGGATTCTTGCACAAATAATTAGGGACAGTATGTGTGTGTGTGGGGGGGGTAGGGTGGGGAGGGAGAATCTCAAGAGAAGCAGAATGAGAGAAATAGGATAAACTGAAAATTGTTAACCAAGGATGTGTTATCAGGTGAACACTAGCTACAGACTAATCCTGCAAGAACTCTGGTGTGTAAGCTGTCCACAGAGTAGGTGCTACCCTCAGCCAGTGGGGCTGGCCTTTTACAGTCCCATGTCATTTAGTTGTTGGCTGTGGGATGCCCCTGCAGTGAAGATGAGGGGCTCAGGTCTAGGGGACGCAGCTCCCCTCCATGATGGATGATGCTCCTTGCCATTAATAGACAACACTTGCAGAAGGATTTGGTTCAGACGTACAAAAAGATAGTTAGAAAGGAGACCAACAATATCCCCTGATTGTCTGCCTGATTTACCTCCTGTGCTCAGAGACATGGCAGTACTTTGCTGCCATGAAAGTCTTCCTCCTGTAGCCGACTCTGTGGCATTGCACATCCTTTTTAGTATAACCACACAGTGGCAGGCAGGGTAGGAAACAGATTTACCAGCTGCTCTTTGACCAAGCCCAGGTGGCTGACTGTGGAGCCACTACAATAGTCGTTTCCCCTGCAGGTCCCAGTCCTCAAAGGCTCCCTGCAATGCTCACTGTCTCCCTAATATCAACTCCCTCTTGGCCTCTGACTTTGCTTCATAGGTCAAGAACAAAGCCAGTTCTCCCTTGTGTACACTTAAAGTTGACACCTGCACTTTCATCTGTGCAGGTTGATGGCCTATGAGGTACCTAAATATTTTTGTACCAGGGACACTTCTTATCCATGAAGTTTGAATGCTGACTTCATTTAGCTTATGATCTTCCTCTATTTGGGACAAATAAAGATGGGGAGAAAGGGAGGGTTCTTTTTGCAACATATGAACACTTTTAGTTGACTGATGTGTCAATATTTTAGTTAGCTCCCTTTATCATTCTCTCAAACATCTCCCTTAAGGATCTTGAACCATAGTCTATGGGACTTGATCAGGGAACCCCCAAGTGGCAGGTATACAGTGTCATTCTTCATGCTAACCTTCCCACCAAGTCATCTTGTGTCCCTTCTCTAAGCTCAAACTCCTCCTGCATTTGCCCAGATTTTCATTGTTGTCTACTGACCTGGATAAACATGGGTAGATGGGGGAGTTTAAGGGGAGGGCACTTGTATATTCCAGACATTCCAGACCATCCATTCAGTGTCACTAACCCTGCTGTTTGCATCCCTCCCTTCTAGCCACATCTCTCATATGTATGCTGCCCCAGGGTAGACACTAGCATTAAGTTTCTTCTAGACCCTCTACTACTGTGAATGATTTCTGAGAACCTTCCCTGGGCTAGGTTTCTCTTTTACCTGAGCAATTTTCCTAAGAGCAAATGACACAAACTTGTGGCACTGAGCCTGATGGACGGTCTCTTATCTCTTCCGTAACAGCTGTAAAGCCATTGATAGAGCATTGAACATGAACCCAGAAATGAGCTCTAAAATATAATTTTCAATAAATTCCAATGAAATATATCAGCAGTTTAGGCAGAACAATCTCCATATTTCCAAGTTTCATGTCCAGGGTTTGTCCTACATCTATCTTCTCCAGGCATGAAGGATCTAGTGTGTCTTTGGCTATAATTTGCATTAGTAATGAATAAGCCTCCCATTTCACATATACTGGGGGTGTCAGTGGTGTCCAATTTGCAGTCTTTGCTATGAATGGATTTATGTAGCACTAAAAAAAGTCTACAATGTCAACTCTGAACATCTCCTGTGCTAACAGGTGATAGGGACAACTTATTGCTCTGTGATCCTGTGATCCTCACAGCACCTCCATTTCCTCATCTTTCAAAGAGAGATAAGCAATTGCAGTGAATTTCATAGGATTTCCATCTTGATCATTAATGAAACTTATGTGGTAATTTCTGGAATTGTAAAATGTCAAATGAGATATAATATATGTCTTTATAAATCTGTTTATCTGGGAAACAGGTCTTTTATAACTTGTATTTCTAGAGCTTTAAGCTATGCCACAAAATATGTTGCAACTGCCCTCTTTTATTTGATTTCTCCTTAATGCATTTTTCCTGCATACCTGGTCTGTAAAATCTTCCTTAGGGACACCTAGAACCAAGTGGAAAAGTTGCAGATTTTTTTCCTTTGGTGAATACAGGGGAAGAACAGACTTTGGAGCTATTGAGCAAGTCATACATATGAGCCAGAGAAGAGACCCAGAGAGAAGGCCAGCCTCACACATCCAATCTGCAGGAGTAATTGAAAGGGTGGAAGGGAAGTTGCATCTGATCTGTGAACTAGGTCAGGTAGAGATATAGCAAAAATGCATAAACAAGTGTTACTGTAAGAAAGGGTAAAAATGGATCTACAAATTAAAAAGAGTGATCTGAAATCAATTTGTGGCTGGACTAAAGAGATCCTAAAGCTACTAGAAGAGTGGAAGTCTAAGAGGAGAAAATAGCAATAGCTGAGTGACAAGGAAATAACTGCACTAAATGGTAGCAGTAGGAATGAAAAAGAAAGGGAGGTTGGCAGTAGAATTCTAATGATTAAATATGGTAGATCTAGAAAAGAAAACATATTATGAAACAGTCCTAATACTTTCTGTTTGGGGGAAATAGAGAAGTGAGAAGGTAGAGCTGGTTTTGGAAGAAGAGGGTTGAGTGATGAAGTTCTCAGAGTGGAAGATGAATGTTTTGACATCCTGGAGGTGCTTGTTGCAACCCCATGAGCTAAGGAGAGTCTGAGGGATAAGGGAGAGACAACAGACCATCTATAAGTGCAGACATGACGAGGACGAGAAGATGGATAAGGTGACAAAGAATTTGCAATCAGAGATGAAGGAGGAAAAGTAAAACAGTATGTTAAGGTAGGCATCCATGTCCAAGGCAGTTTCCAGAAGGTGGTAATCTATAGGGTCCCCTGATGTTTGAAATGGGGGACCCATTGGCTGAGAGGTGGGAGCAGAAAGTGAATACTCATGAACTAAGGGGATGCAGGGTATTTATACGTGCTTTTTATGTCCTCATTTGTCCTCAATTTGCTTCATTGCACTTTGTGCTCAACTATAAAGACCCCAACAACTATGTCTTTATATTTTCTTTAGCACAGGTGAATTGGTGAAGGAAATTCTATGGGGACTTTATCTGAGGGAGCTGAAAAAAAAGCAAACATTGTTTAAAAATGAACAATGATGTGAAATATATATAAATAAATAAATAAATTTAAAAAAAAAAAACTTCTGATATTGGGTTTGGTTTTCTTTCTCAGGTATCTTCCTCTGGAGTCTCTTTCTGAAGCAGCAGGGATTCTTCAGTTGATTGTTTAGGATGGAAACACAGTGTACTTGTAAAAGGGAGAAAAGTCTTGAATGTTCTGTTTCTTTTTTTTTTAATTTTTATTATTTATTTATGTATACAAGACCTGGGGTCTAGGCCAGCGGTACAGGGAGTAAGAGGATTCACCAGAGACAGTGGGGAGCAGAACAGGAGGATCTACTGAAATACACTGCTGAGGGGAACAGTGGGTGAGACAGGAGATATCTGCTCTGCCATGTGGGTAACTTCCTGGCTGGGAATGGAGCTCAGGCCATAGTGGCTGGTGATAGCATGATGGGCTGAGATTCAACCCCTGCACCACCAGGGAAGCCACCAGGGAAATATATATATATTTCCAAAAGTGAATTAATTGTAACTCCATTTTCTCAGATAAAAAAAGCTTGGCTAAATAACATCAAAAGTTTTCTCTGAAGGACTTCTCAGAATCTTTCCTATGTTATTACGCATCATAAGTCTCCAAGAGGGAGCCATTGTGTTTAGCACTTCCTAAATGTATTTTATCTTACACTGTCAAAACAAACAAGGATGTAAAAAATGACACTTCAATAAAAAAATAGTTTTCTCTTTAAAAGAGATGAAAAAGACAGCTCAGTAAACTAACTTGATAGAACTATTTTCATCACATTTTAAAAGGAATTTGATTTTTTTTAATTACACAGCTTTACCAGTATCCCTTACAGTAGGCCAAAACACAACAGATATGACCTTGCATGAAAATCAGAGAAAAGCCCAGGTTAGTTTGCTTTCACCAAGCTGCAACCATTGATTGATTGTGCCTTGGGCTCAATTGCCGCGGACCAGCCCAGCGGCGGCGGGAGATCGAGACAGTCTCAGGGATTGAGAACGAGCAAAAGGTGGTCAAAGGAATTAGGGCGGGGGACAAGAAAGAATGACACACAGACGCACTCAAGGGATAGTGAAAATCTGAGTGCAATTTATTAAAATCAACCTTCTCTTTTTATACATTTCTGTGACAATTACCTAAGATTATTTTTCACAGTTTGTGGTAAATCATACATCAGATATGCAGTGAAACATAGCAAGAATTATTACATATTGTTTTTCACCTAAATTCCATTTAAGTACAATTATCGATGAATCAAGCACTTACTGTAATTTACTCAGAGGAGGTCTTTGTTATCCTAACCTTAACTTAAATATTACCTACATGATTTTTATTATGATCATGTTTCATATATTTATCATAACATTAGTTTTTAATTACCACATATTATTATTTGTTATTAGCATTTACTATAAAATCACAATGATTACTTTTTCTTAGTCATATATTTAAGCATGTTCTAAAAGCAGCTAGACCAGTTTAAAGCACACAGCTGGGCAGTGCAGCACAGGGCTATTGAATTGTAAGTTAAAGATTAACGGTGTGTGTCTCAGTGTTTTCAGGCAGTGTTTGTTGGTTGCTTATGGCGCCGATGCACAGCAATCCTTTCCTGTAACATCAGAGGAGGTCTTTTCTGCTTAACATGAATGCCAAAGTTTATTATGCTGAATCCCCTTGGGGACTGCGCCTGTTTAGGTCGTCAGGAGTCACAGACATGAGGCTGGCCAGTGCCTTCTTTAGTCTGCCCCCGATCTTACCCGTCATTGACTGTCCAGTCCAGCGCACAGGGGAAGGGGGTCTTACGTACTCTATTTGTGAGCATCCACAGTACAGCTACTCTTTATTTCATCCAATTACTGGCGATCAATGGTGGCAACAGTGGTATTGCCAGCCATGGAGGCAGGAGCCGCCACACTCAATTATAAAGTAAACTTGGTTACAAGAGCTTCCATTGTAGTTTTCTGAGTTACTGCTGGAACTACTTGCTGGAACAGTAGTTACTACAGTTACTACAATTGGAACAGAGATAGTGTTTTTCCACTTTAGGGTATACCATTTGGTGTTTGGCCAATTTTTCCCCCTTGTATATTAGGACCCTCCTTTGAAAGTTTTGTTCCAGGAGGTAGTGATTTGTGAAACCCACTTTAGGAAGCTGCAGGATTCTAACTTCCAACTTTTTGCTTTTGCCCACAAGGCTCTGAGAGGTGCCTTCCATTTGGGGCATGATACAGGAAAGGGCCTCATCTGTCTGGGAGGTGGGGGCCCAGTTTTTCCTTAGCAATTTTGTGTAATGATGGTGAAATTTAGGACCCATGAAGAAGAGCTAAAATAGGAATTCATGAGGAATGTGGTGGAAGTCAAACTAGAGACTTAAGGAGAAGCCTTAGGTAGAAAATGGGTCAAGTATCAGGTGAGGGGGTGGAGGGTGAAGCTAGAAGCTCCAGAAGTGTGAATATTATTGTCTTTGGGTATGGTTTGCTATTTATTATCCCGAGCTGACTGTGCACTTTGGAAATGATTTGCCATTTAGCTTCTCCTCTGTCCCTCAGAGAAGCCCTGGAAGTCATCTCATACTCCTAGTTCCCTCCTCTGTGAGATAAGTGGCTTCCCAATGGTGTCCTGATGGTGACGAGATATGCTATCTGTCAAGTGCTCTGCACAGTGCCTGGCACATGGGGGTCCTCAATAAAGAGGAAAACCCCACCATCTTCCACCTCTACTTACCTCACTCCCCCACCAGTGGTGGAGATAGTATAGTTAGAGAAGAGGATGCCTTGTATTTGGGGTATGGTCATGAAATTGCCTTTGGCCATAAAGTTAAGTCCAGGTTGGTTGGGTCACATGCTTGTTCAGGCCAGAAATGGGGAGTTCTGTGACCCAGTTTTGCCAGTGCAGACCCACAGTGGTTACCAGTGTGTCCTCTTGGTCACTTCTTTGCCCCCCAGCCTGAGATCTGGCCTCAAAGACCACACTCCATTGTCATGACTTGGCTTCTGGACACACCAGAAGCATCATGAGCTGCTGAGAACACACTAACCGTGTGACTCTTCCATGTATCACATTGAGTGGCCTAACTTAGGGAGTTTTGTGTCATTGCTGCTGCTGAAATGTGAGGCAAAGATTAGCTTTGAGCAGTGGCAGTTTCAGCAGCAAGCCGCAGGCACTGTGCAAAGTCTGCTGAGTAGGGGCTGAGAGCCCTGGCTGCTGTCCAGTTTGTGTCCTTGGAAAAGTGACTTACCTTTCTGGTTTCATTTCATTGGCCTCTAAAAGTAAGGGATTTTACAAGTTTTCTCAAGTTCTTTCTTGCTCCCACAGTTGTGAGCCTATCAAGAATTTAGCTCTAAGTCTGGTCTTACAAAGTAGTTTCTATAAAAACTCTCAGAAGTAGTTTCTCTTGACATAGCCTATTAAGAAAGCAGGCTTCCAGGTAGGGTCAAGAATGGACACAGTGTCTTCCCTCTACTGCAGAGCTCCACCTTGAAAGGACACACATCAGCCAGAGACACCCATTCAGGCACCCCTGCGCACACACACACACACACACACATACATACACACACTCACATATGTATACACATGTCCACATACCCATGTTATAACCATGTGCTCTGCCAGCTTACATGGGAAGGAATGTAGACTTTTGTGCATTGCCTTTTTTAACTCCCTTTCTGTTTTTGGCTGAGAAGATCAGGGCCAGAGCTGCATTTCCCTCTCTAGGATTCTTCCTGGAGCCTCTGCGTGGGAGCAGCCCCGACTCCTGTGTCTGACAGGCTGTGGGGGGTGTGCCGGGTGCTTTCACATGCCTAATGTGCCTTGTATCATACTAATGACGGTCAAAACACACAGCAGGTTAGCACAGACATTTCCTCTGAACATAGGGAGAACTCAGCTGGCAAAATGTGTGTGATTTGTAAGGGACTGGTCTCGGCCTGGGGCTTAGCACTGGTGGGAATGGTGAGTGCTTTACAGTGAGAACGCTGCCTTGTCCTAAATGGAAGGAGAGGTGGAGAAGGAGGAGACACCATTTCTTGTTGGGGATGGAAGCCAAGTCAACATCAAGCCATGAGCAGTTTTGGTTGCTGAACCATTTTGTGTGTTTACAGAGATGACATGCACCGCAATAGGCTGGCTGCATGCACCCACCTGCCCACTTACCAGCTCCTTGTTGATTACCTGCTACCTGCCAGACACTGCTCCATGCTGGGGACAAACTGGGGAAGAATCCAGACCTGTAGACGATTTTCATGGAGCTTGAAGTACAGACTCATAGTAGGAATGAAGGCTAAGGAGCCAGACTGAGCTTACATTTGGAACACAATATTTAGGTGTGATTTCAGGTAACTTAATTAACCTTCTGAGCCCCACATTCCTCTTCTGTGGGTTGAGAATAATGGTAGTCCTGAAGTCCCAACATAAAAGGGCTGATTTGCAAATACTCAGAATAGTGATCTGTACATAGTATGCAATCACTAATAATCTTTTGTTTGCCTTTTGAAAAAATAACAGATTGTTAAGGGAGCAAGCAAGTATGAGGCAATGTAATATAAGACTTGGGTTAAAGAAGAAGAGAGTACCGCATATCAAGATGCCTGCCACATCCTTTGGGGGGAGTCCCAGAGGATGTGGGGGAGTCTACTTTATAGCTATTAGTGAGATTCAGCCCTTCTCCAGTTATCTACTCCTATCTGCTTCTGCTTAGTTCTCTTCTTATATTCCAACATATAGTCTTTGAATTTCCCTGAACTAGGGCAATGGCTCAGTTGGAGGGGGAGGGAGATATGAGAAAAACTGAGGTCACCTTGATCATGCCTTTTGGAATATGACAGATGGGGAAATGCTGAAGAGTGGAGGCAGGGCAGCCTAGGTCCTGGCTCGAGGGCCTGGGTGGCTGGTGATGTCCATCCCTGACATGAGGTGGACAGGAGAGGAACAGGCTTGTGTGGGCATGACAAGGAACAGTTGGGAAACAGATTAGTTTTAGATGCTCGTGGATGCCCACGAGTTGATGCCCAACAGGGAATGACAGTAAGGGAGCTCAGGATGAGCTGAGGTCACATGCCCTATAGGATCTGAAATCAGGGCACACAGCACGGTTGGCTGTTAAAGCTAATTTACTGACTACAGTGAAATTGACCTAGATAAAACAATGCCAACCTGAGCCTCAAAAAATCATCCACATCCCCTCACGCCCTACACGTTAACTCCCACTAAATCTCATGCTACTCCACCCAAGGTTGCTAGCACCTGCCCTCCCTCGGGAGGAGAGCCTCCCTATCTAGAACATTCAATTCTCATTATAACCTCTGCTGGTGGGAAGGGCAGCAGTAAATGCAAAGGGAAGTTTTGACCTTGGAGGGATGGCACCCAGGAGAACTGTCCCAGGAAAGTTCCCCTGGACAAAGCCTGCTCATTCTACCCTGGTCTTCCATGCCTCTTGCTTGGTCAGCAGTGTGGGGAGTGATTTTAGTGAAATATGGTTGGAATTCTGGCTGATCCATTGACTAACCACACTGGTCTCAGTTTCCCCATTCCTGTAATGGCACCACTCTCTCTGTCAATATATTGTAAAAATTAATTGAATGCATAATAACAATTCATTAAATATGTTACTCCCAAAGCTAAATCAGGGAACATTTATAAAAGTGACGGCTGAGTTCCCTACCATGTAGGTGAGATATCTGATAGATAGTCACTGTCTAGTTTCTCTGTCTAAGCTTGGAAGGCATTTGTAAGAACTGGAGCTGTGACCCCTGGGGGTGATCATTTATGCTCCTTGCAACCCTCCCCTTGGTGCAATTATGCTGATCTTGCCCAGCAACATGCCTCCCTCCCTGAGACAGCCCGGAGATGCATATTTATGTATTTCTAGTCATCACCCCAAGAGCTCAGATTTTCCTGTCCTTGGTGTCACTTTAATTAATACACTCCCTTGTGCTGGGTGACAAAATTAGGTTGCAGGGGTGGCAGGCGTTTATATCACGAAGGGAGAGAAAAAGGTGTTTTGCACCATTTTCTTTCTTCAGCTTTGTTATTAATCTTTGCAATCAATACTCCTTTATTTTTGGCTCCAGGAGGTGGTGGGGTAGAATCAGACTGTCAAGCAATTTAAGGCCACATCTGCATAAGTAATAGAGATGGTTTGTTACTTTCACTCTAGGTGAGAACATGTGTCCCTGGCCAGATGTGGCAGGACCAGGCTCTGTGATTCTCATGCCAACTTTATGATATGTTTGATTTAGGTAAAGTGCCTGGAACCTGCTGGGACTAAGTTGTTATTAAACACCATCTGCAGTTTTCACTTTAATTAATATCATAAGAATTAGGATCTCATGCTTTAATTACCATGTTAACCCTTTAGAATCATGGGCAGAAAGAGAGAAAATGGTAGTGTGGTCCAGGGTGATTTGCTAGAGGTCTTCGCTCTTTGTGTTGAAGCCTTCAGTGCAAGCACCAAAGTTCTGAGCCCACGTTATAGACTGCACACTGCCCAGTGTGTTCCTGGGGCTGCTGGGCTTTGCTGATAGGGGAAGGAAACCAAAGCACATTGACTTGAAAGAGTATGTCTACTGAAATATCAGTCATGCCCATTTCCCTGACTCTGTAAGGGAAATTTTTTCAACAACATCTATAATGATAACAATAGCTACTGTTATTATTATATAAATATAATGATAACTTTAATGAGTATCATATATGGAAGAAATATTAATATTTTACTATATTTTACAATGTACTATAAAATTAACACTTAAATAAAACAGGGGTTAGGGTGCCAATCTCTTACTTTCAAAAAGCTCCATATAACTTTTGATTCCCCTGAAACTTAATTGTAGTAGACATCCCTTGATTTTAGAGGATTGATTTCAAGACCCTTACAAATACCTATGTAAATAGAGGCCCAAGTCCCTTATAGTCAAGTCCTCCATATCCCATGGTTTTACATCTGTAGATGATTGACTCCAAGAATGCAGAACCCACTGTTATGAAGGCCATAGTGTTTGTTGAAACCAACCCCCAAATAAGTGGGCCTGCACAGGTCAAACCTGTGTTGCTCAAGGATTAACTATATACACATGCACTGTGTTATACAATATAATTATGCGCTAGGAGTTGCTAAATGCTTACATAAATTTTATCATATTGAGCTGTTATTACTGATGAGGAAACTGAGCAGAAAGGCAATCCACACTATTCACATGTTAGCAGAACCTGGATTCAAATGTAAACTTGTTTGAATAAAGCCAGTGCTTTTCACTGACATCTTTTAATAAAATATCATGTTGAAAAGGTGAAGGGACAGTCTCGAGGTTGAGAAGGGACCTATTGTGGCCTCCTGATTCTCATTTCCTCTGGGGAAATGAAACTTCAGATTCTAATATTGCTGTCACCACCACCTCGAATGTACCTATGGCTGTAACTTCAACCTCAGCTCTCAGTAAAGAGACAGAACTGATGGCTTAGGTTTTCTAAGCACAACTAAGGTTGGCTGGGACTTTGAATATGCTTTGTCAGCCCATATAGGTTGAAAAACATGAAGATATTCAGTCATTACAATAGAAAAAGAATTTAAAACATCGACTGTGAAGTCTGATATGGAATCCTCAAATTCCAAAGGGACAGCATTTGGACAATTCCAAAGGGCTTGTACCCTTCCAGCCCCAGGAGCACAGACAAGTCACTTCTCTCTATGTCCCGCCTTCCTCACAGGAAAATGGAGACATGCATACTTGGCTTTCTTGAGCTTCATGAGGATATAATAAGGTGCCTGACACCCAGTAGTCATTCTAGCAGCATTAGCCCTCCTGCTGGAGATTCCTATATATGGACTCTCAGACTAAGTGCATAAAAAGTTTGGATTTTTGACTTCCACTTAGGAGCTCCATAATGGGTATTGCAACATCTCTGTTTTTTGGCTATTCTGCATATCAAGTTGAGTGAGAGTTTCAGGTGGCTAGAATTTTCCCAAGAAGTACGATGCCAAGAATGAACTCACGCCAGAGATGAAACTGTGCCTTCTACGTTCTGGGAGGGCCCAAGTCTCTGTACAACTTGCTTGACCCATTTATTCATTTATTCATCCATCCAGCAGTCATCACCAACATTGGACTGGGCATTGAGTTCTGCATTAACCTTGCTATGTAATCGCATAATGACCACACTGCAAGAGTTGCCATAATCAGGGGTCATCTATTTCATCTTACATAGTCATTCATTCAGTCATACATTCCTACAACCAAGAGATCATTTGCTCCTATTACATGTTTGACATTATGTCAGTCTAGTTATTAAAAAGATGAGTGAAAAAAGGTCTCCCCTGGTGGTGCAGGCGGTTGAGCGCAGCGCTGTGAATCTGTCCGCAGCCTCTGCAGCACGGGTTCGATCCCTGCCAGCCGGCGAGAATATCCCACATGGCATGGCAGACCTCTCCTGTCTCGCCCACTGCTCCCCTCAGCAGTGTATTTCAGTCAATCTGCCTGTGCTGTTCCCCGCTCTGTCTCTGGTGAATCCTCTTACCCTCCCACACATCTGGCCTTTACCCTGGTTCTTATACGCATGAATAAATAAATCTAAAAATATAATTTAAAAAATTTAAAAAAAAGATGAGTGAAAAAACACAATCTCCACCTTCATGGAGTGGCAGTTGACTGAGGAGCAGGTGGGCAGGTGAGTCAGTGCAGTATAGTGCATTGATTATTAGAGCGTATGGGTCGTGTGCTAGTGTGGCAGGGAAGCTATACCAGAGCACTGCAAACTGGGGGACTGAAACAACAGACATTTATTGTCTCACAGTTCTGGAGGTGGGAAGTGTGAGAGCAAGGTGTCAGTGGGATTAGCTCCTTCTAAGGGTTGCGAGAGAGAATCTGTCTCATGTATATCTCCTGGATTCTAATGGTTTCCTCGCAATCTTTGGCCTTCCTGCTCTACCTTCATTTTCACATGGTGTTCTCCCTGTGTGCATGACAGAGTCCAGATTTCCTCTTTTTTAAAGGCTATCAGTCATACTGAATTAGGAGAGAGGTGGGGCTCCTGTGGGAAGGCTGTGCTTTTCTCGGTGATCACTCACTGGGTCCTTTAATGTCATCATTTGGCCCATAAACCTGTCATGCTCCCATCCAAGCTCTCTCCTACCTAGTAGTCTCCTCCTGCCAACCTTCCTCCAGTCCAGGCTGTCTGGTCAGTCTTTGAAGGGTAATTTTAGAAATGCCTTGACAAAAAGCAGAAAGCATCCCCTGTTTATTTGCTTGACAAGATCATACAGAAGAGAAGGAAAGAAAAACATGGATGGGTATCAGAGGCATGTGGCTCATCCATCATCCATTCACACAAATTGGAATGCACCATTTACTGAAGAGTTCTTTTGATGTGGATGTTAAGGTCCAGGTACAGCTTGATCCTGGCCCACCAGGTCCTGAATCCTGGGAGACATGGGAGGTGGTGTGACCTCTACCCTGCCTGGCCAGAGGCTCTTTGACTGTGGCAGGGGGAAACATTTCGGGGGACATATTATTTTTGAGAGACAGTGATCTAGAGGGACCTTAGGCACCGGGATACTGCTTTTGATGAACATAGTCTTTGAGGGATCCCAGGGACCGATTTCCCAAGGGACTTATTTCCCTTGAAAATGGCAGGAAACCTCCTACTGAAATTTACCATCAACTCTCTATTGAAAGATCCTCTTGCCCCACTCAAGGTGGTGTTGGCTTTTCTTTGGGTTTGTGGTTGGCTTTTGCACATTGAATTTCATCCCAAGACACAGAGTGGATATTTTGTTAAGGGTCAGGAAAGCACACAGAGACCTGATGCCTTGGAAGGTGGTTAATTTGCTTTTCTATAGTTGTGCTGTGACCATAGACTTGGTGTGACTTGGAGACAAGCCCCTGTGGCATCTGCTTCTGGGAAGGTAACTGCAAGTACCCCATAGGGACAGACTGCTGGCAGCTGGACAAACTGGATTGTAATTACTAGAATACTGTTTTTTTTGTGAGATCCTTCCCATGGCAGCCCTGAGTCCCAACAAATGCTGCAAAATGAGATTCCAGTTTTCAGGGAAAACAGTCATGTTTCAGAGAAAATTGTCCATGGTGATGCTTTGTCAGATGAGAATCTTAAATAAGATAAGGTTTGAGTTCTAGCCTAGATCATAGATTCATGAGCTATCACAGGTGGGAGGAGGGAAGGACCTGAGTGATCTTGTCCACTGGTTTCAAATGCAAATGTCTTCAGGACCAGGCAGAAAACATTAATGCACTTTAGAGTGCTGGCACTTATGATAACCCAGAAATCACATGCCCAGGGTAAAATACTCAAATTCAAGGCAGACACTCCTCTAGCCAAACCAGCCACCTCTGGACCTGTCATGAAGACTGGCATTTATAAGCATGACATAGCATAGTTCTCTCATTGAATAACTGGGGTAACTAAAGTAACCATTTACCGAATGGCTTCCATGGGCGGGCACCATTCTCAGGCCTTCACTGAAACCACTTAATCTGTGAATATCTCGGTTGTGTAAATGAGGAAACTGATGTACAGAGAGGCTGAGTCACTTGTCCGAGATCACAGAGCTTGCAGATGATAGAGTTTATTCACAGCCACAGTCTGAATTAAAGGCTGAATTTCCATACCCCTGCTTTGTCCTGGCACTCTGATATGAATAAAGAGGCACCCTGTTTCTGGCCCAGAACCCAGTCCCTAGACTGCCTATATGAGTGTCAAACTGGACTGCATTGGTTCCCTAATTTGCTTCTGCTTCACAAGAGGTAACAGGTGAAGGAGTAGAGCCGGGCTTTGTAGCCAGAACAGACATTTGCAAGTTCAACCCTACTGCCAACCAGCTTCCCGTTCCTGCAGGATGGTATGAATCTCCAGTTCTTGAGGAAGTTAGCTCACTTATTAGTGAATGAAAACCGTGATAACTTCTTCCTAAGGCTGTTAGGAGGATCCAATAAGAGGAAATAGCTCTAAGCCTGCCCTCTAAATACATGTCCTTCTCTTTGTTTATCTGAACATAGTAACCACTTTACCAAAAACTTCTCTCAAGAGTGGTGGTTTATCTAGCTCACAGCTGGGTGTTTTGCTCCTGTTAGTCTACTGTTGGACATTCACAGTGTTATTCTGAGTGTTTGTGTTTTACCCAGTTCCTAAGAAGTTAATGGAATAAATAATTACCTTAGAGAATGAAAGGCAGGGGCATGCGCAGTTCTGCCAGCACCCAGGTGTTGCAGCTGCAGGCAGCATTCCCTGATCAAGACATGGGCTGTTCTGATCGTGCACACCTAGGGAGTTCATCAGATAGTCTCTGTCACCAGTCAGAGTGCCAGGTCAAGGCTGTCTGGCTCCTGGGGAGGTGTGGCTGGCACCTGGCATTGCCCATGGACCCAGAAGAGCCTCTTACGTAAGAGAAAACCAGCCGTAACAATCATCCATGGCAAGGGCATCTTCCTAAGCTGGAGCTGATTTAGGAAATGCAGACCTGGAAGAGTTCAGCATTAAACAGACATGCAAACTCAACCTTGCCCTAACATGGTTCTGCTAAAAAAAAAAAAACAAAAACAAAAAAACCCTCACAATTTCCTCATCTGTAAGATGGGGTGAATATCTTATTTCAAAGATTGGTTCTAAAGAGGAAATGAGCCTCAGTTGCAGCATTTGGCACAAAGGAGGGCCCATTCCATACCCCAAACCCAAGCAAG
The DNA here is from genome assembly GCF_014898055.3 of Talpa occidentalis. Lineage (NCBI taxonomy): Eukaryota > Metazoa > Chordata > Mammalia > Eulipotyphla > Talpidae > Talpa > Talpa occidentalis. The sequence goes on from NW_023605194.1 coordinate 32,794,361, forward strand.
ACTCATCAATAATACAACATACCTTTCTCCCTGCTCCCTTCCCTGCTGCTTTTCCATCAGTCTATATTCTTGTTGAAGTGATTTTTCTGCAAACTCATTGAAATTGGCTAGCATCTTGTAGCTTCACATTTGATTACAGCTGGCTTTGTATTGTTCAATACTAGGCTTGAATGTGCTAGTATTTTCTCCATACCTTTCCGACTTGGGAAGGGTCTGAGTCTTTTCTTGCCTTGAGTGTCGACCACCGAGGTCCATAAACAAGTTCAGGTGGGATGGTGTCTGCGTGCTGTGACTCCTGCAGTGGGGTCCCTGCAGTGTGTGCTGCTATGGTTGATTTCTTCACATAAATCTGCCCTGCATGGGTCCCCTTTCTACCACTGAGGAACCCATAGCTTCTCCTTTATTTTAAAGTCTGTCATAGCAGGTGGCATCCCTTGGTCTGAGTGTCCGGAGCCTCCAACAGTTCTCCACACCCTCTTTCCTCTCTTTTCCCTGCTCTGAGGCCTTCCACGCACACGTCCATCTCCTGAACACAGGTGCACACACATTTACACACATGTGCAAGTACATGGACTCACTGCTGCCCCTCAGCCCCGCCTTCTAAAATGTGTGTGGCCGCACAAGCTGTCCAGGGTCCCAGAGGTGCCAACCTGCTTATGTCACATGTGCCCAGATCCTGTGATTGCCTAGGGAACACTAATAGCTCATTTCCCCATCATTTATGCACTCCCATTCCATTGCACTATCCTCTAAGCATGTTATGAGTATCCCCTCCATTGTAATCTTAGAGTTTCTTAGTTATTTACCATTTCTGCTCTCTCATAGTAAATTTAGTAGTTCCTGGAAAGTTTCACTCTCTTAAGACATTCTTGGATTGAAATTGCTGTCACCTTTGTCCAGATCATCTCTTATTCCTCTCCTTAGTACATTAATTCCTGCTTTATCCTTAAGTCTCAACTTAAGCCTCACCTTTCCCGCTAACCACCCCCAGTCTCTCATCTGCCAAACTGGGACAGGATCAACATTGTATTCTGACAACTCTGAGCCTGCTTCTAGCAAAGCATTGTGCATGGTATTTTTGATTGTCTGTTTACTTGTTAATCCTCCCCCGCTTAGCTATGGGATGTTTAGCATCTCTATACACAGTCAAATGTGTGGGTTTGGCAATCCAGCAGTCCTCAGTGGGGAGACAGCTCTTCTGCTTGCTCCTTCTGTAACCTTCCATAAATTACTTAATCTCCCTGAGCCTTGATTTCTCCATCTGTAAAATGGAGGGTAATAGAATTTTATGTGAGAGTATAGCCGAGGTTAAATGAATCGCTACCAAGGAAGTATTAGCACAGTGTCTGGAAGTTAGCATTATTATAGCTTTCTTCTAGCATATCAAGCGACTGCCTGCCGAGGAAGCTGACATAATAGAGGGTCTCGGTCAGACATCTCAAAAGAGAAGAGGGAGGGGAGGAGGATAAAAACAAAACCCAGCAGGGAGCATAGAGACTTGGGCTGTTTCTCTGGTGCGCAGGTGTCTCAGGCTGTGCCAGGAGGCAGCAAGGCACCTTCATAACCTTCCCAAGGGCTGCTGTTTGGATTTACATTTCAGTCACATTTATGACAACCTCATAATGGATTAAGAGCCCCAGCACCGAAATATTAAAGGTTAATGGTGCATCCTGCTTTTGTATTGATTTGTGGCAGCAAATATTTGTGTGTGTTGATTGCTGAGAGCCAGTCATGTTCTTGGCATGGGGGTATTGCTGCCTGGTGGGGCTGTTTGTGCAGAGCTCCCGGAGAGTGGGAGGGGCACAGGAGCTGGGGAAGCCAACAGTGGCTGTTCACATTCTGGTCTAGGAACATTCTCTCTGCCAAAGCTGATTTCTGTTAGCTCTACCAGGAAGCTAGATTTTGAAACTTCAAAGGCCTGTGGAGGAGCGTGGGGAGAACTGGACCTGATCCCTGGATTCCCTGATTTGCTCCTAGGTTGGTTCAGCCCACAGCTGTCCTGAAGGAGACTGATCAACCACAGATAGAAGCTCTTCCAGCAGAATATTCAACCTAGATGTTTGGAATACAAGCAAAAGGCTAACTCATTAATATATTATTACACATGCATATAATCCAAGTTCATTAGAACATCTACTATGTGCCAGGCACTGCTTTTTTATAGGTAGGAACACAAATTATTTTGATTTGGCTGGAACTTTCCTGATTTTAGTACTGAAATTCCTGTACCCCAGAAAATCTTTCTGTCCTATGCCAACCATAAGGATTTCCTGCCATTGTAGGTGCTGGTGATGTACAATAAGCCCAATAAGCCAACCACACAATTCGCAGAAGAAAAATCAAGATTAAATGATATGTGATATGGCATTTTCTTTGTTTTTATTTTAGAATTTAGGGAGGGTGATATTTATACAGTGTTGTCAGCAAAAGCCTCAGCTGGCCAAAGACCCACGTCATTGAGGGAGTAAACCAATTAGAGATTTGAGCAATGGGTATACCAGGCTGAGGAAAAAGCAACTATAGGAACCCCAAGGTAGGAAGGCAAGTGAGCCAGTGTGGTAACAGTAGAAGGATTGGTGTCCTAATCTTGTGAGACGTTTCAGGCCAGGTGGGATTTTTGTAATTAGAGATTACAAACAATTGAAGGGTTTTGAGAAATGACATCATGTGATCTATATTAGATTTTAAAAATACACTCCACTTGCCTCCCAGGGAATAGATTATAGTGGTTATCAGTGGAAAAGTGAAAAGCAGGGAGACCATTAGAGAGATGGTCTCAATAGCATGTAAAACACAGAGTTATTCTTGGTGAAAGTGATGAGAGAAATGATCTGATTCTGGATCTTTTTTCCCACCTGGATCTATCTTTTTTTTTTTTAAAGATTTATTTATTTATACAAGAGCTGGGGTACAGGCCAGATGTGCAGGAGGGTGAGAGGATTCACCAGAGACAGAGTGGGGAACAGGACAGGCAGACTGACGAAATACACTGCTGAGGGGAACAGCGGGCGAGACAGGAGAGGTCTGCTGTGCCATGTGGGTTTCTCCCTGGCTGACTGGGATTGAACCTATACTGTAGAGGCTGCGGACAGCTTCAGCTTCACAGTGCAGCGCTCAACCACCTGTGCCAAAGGGGAGGCCCCCCTGGATCTATCTTGATGGTAGAAGAGATCAAATAGACTGAAGAGGGGGCCTGGCCCCTCATGAGTTGTTACTGAGCCTGGAATTTGAAAGTGCAATCAGACTTGGGATGCAAAGGAGACTGGTGCGGTACCCCAACCTCACCTTTCTGGAAGGTGCTGGTAAATATTGAGTAGGTGTTCCAGGTAAGAGAGGTTCTGCTCCTAAGGATGAAGGCCAGGCTCCACCAGATCTCAGTGGTATCCCAATATCTCTCCTCTTTCTGTCTCTAGCCCAGTCCAAGGAAAGGTGCTAGAGAAATATATCCCCTGATGTCAACTCCAATGGCTAAAACGTATCTCTGCATACGTTTGTATAATTACTCCATAATGCTTACTCTGCTATGTTAATCCTCTCTGCACTTTTCATCACTGGACATGATATCAGTGGTCAGCCAATGTCCCCATAGACCATATCTGGCCTGTAGCCTATTTTCCAGCAGTCTGCATGCTAAGACTGTTTTTCTTTTATGCAACAATTTAATATAACACAAAATCAAGGCATATGCGACAGAGTGGTATATGAACCTCATTGCCCATTTATGTACTGCCAGTCCCTTTCCAGAAGGTTCATGGAATTACACAATTATTTGTGTTTTTGTTGTTGTAATTCATCTGTTTGTTTCTCTCTCCCCAGCCCCACCACATACATGACATTAAAGCAAGAATTTGTGCTGTTTTTGTCATATCACTGGTCCTAGAACAGTGCTTGGTATAGTGAATACAGTGAATGCATAGGAAATAACCCTTTGAATAAATGAATGAATGAGTGAAGCATCTAGTTATTTCTCAGCTGTCACCTGAAGTCCTGTCTACCTTAAAGAACCAGGTCTAGGGGAGAAGAAAAGGGAAATGTGGCAAACCCCAGGTAGGAGAATCCTGCAAGGGAGAAGTACAAGGAGAAGAGGGACACAGGGAGGAGCCTGGGAAGAAACCCAGGAGGGGAGAGAAATGAGCAAGGAGGAGGGAACACTGTGTCAGAAGGTTCTGCAAGCAGGGCGTGGATGCTTAGCTAGGCAATCCCAACTTCTTGTGAAACATCACTTAGAGAGTCAGACATGAAAGAAAAGAGAAACTGTTGGAACAATGAGAAAAGCATCTGTGGCTGTAGTTAAGTAGCTCCTAATGGTGAGGATGAGCAGCCTCGCCCTCCTGTGCCTTTTTTTTTTTTAGATTTATTTATTTATGCATACAAAGGCTGGGGTACAGGCTAGAGATGGAGGGGGTGAGAGGACTCACCAGAGACAGTGTGGGGAACAGAACAGGCATATTGACTGAAAATACACTGCTGAGGGGAGCAGCGGGCGAGACAGGAGAGGTCTGATTCATCATGTTGTTTCTCCCTGGCTGGCCGGGAATCGAACTCACGCTGCAGAGGCTGTGGACCACTTCATAGTGCTGTGCTTAACCCCTTGCGCCACCAGGGAGGCCCTCCTGTGCCTTTTGAACCATGCTACTGCTTACTTTTCTCCTTAATAAATAAGAATAGGACTTTGGGGTTTAGATTTATCAAACCCATGAATATGGCAACCCCACAATTGTTGAAATCTGTTTTACATACACTGTATATTGATTCTTCTCTTGTTGCAAGTGTATTTATCTCCAATGCCAATGTAAATATTTCTGTAACATGCAAAGATGTATTTATAAATTCTGTATTATTGATTTTTCTCATTCTGCAAACATATTTATCTCTTTGTTAATGAAAATGTATCTAGGAAATAGTAAGATTGATTTATGGAGATAGGTTTGGGAAGGAAGGGAGGGAGGTGATGCTGAGCTGGCCAGGCTGTCCTTGACCAAAGCTGAAGGAGACACTGGGAGACTTCCAGAAGGTACAAGTTTAATTGCTCTCAGAGACAAGGGATGCTTACAGAGTCCTTTGCAAGGCAGTCTGATGTGCTCATAGGAGTCATCTATGCTTTTAGATTAGAGAGCCCCCCAAAACCAGCAATGCAGGTCAGGAGGTACAAAGAAGCAGATCCCATTGGTTCCGAACCTGTTTTCAGCAGAGCATGATTGAGTATAAGATACTGGCTCAAAAATCAGCTTGGAAGAGAGGCGAAGCTTTGCTGTGGGAGGATTCTGACACTAAATGTTGTTAAAAGATGAAATAAGGGGATAAGCAGCAGGCCACAGAGATAGGGGTGAGCTGCAAAGTGCACATGCTTGTATCATGACACTCAATTAGCGAATCCAGATCCAGGACAGCCTGGGAATGATGCTTTTAAAGACATCCTTTCTAAGGACTTTCCCAGGTGCTCCCCACTTCCCCAGGCAGGCCTCTGCTAAGTGGGTAGCATCACAGTCTGCAGAGCACATGTCAAAATTGTCCCCATGCTCATCCCGGATTCAGATTTCCTCAGCTGTTCACTTTCGGTTTCCCTGGTACCTAAAATGTGTACTGTTCACAAGGCAGCAGGTTGGGCTCTGATGGGGAAGCATGTACCTTGGCCATGAAATGAAACAAGAAGGTAGCCCTCAGGCTCCTTCCTGGGTAGGCAGATGGGCAGATGCCCAGACAGGCATCAGTCACGTGAGCCTGGCAGCTAAGACATGCTGTCTGCCCAGGCTTGCTTCCATCCAGGTGTGACCGCCCCATCCTGTCACCCTTGACTGCTTCCCTAGGTTCCGCTGCTTCAACCATTTGAACTATTTATTAACAGCCTAACAGAAGAGCTAGCATTTATTAAACATGGACTGTGTGCTGGGTATTTGTCTGTGAATCTCAATCTTCATCCATCCTGTGAGACACGTATGAGCTAAGAAAACTAAGCCCTCAGACAATAAATGACTTGACTCAGTCAGTGATTCCAGAACGTGTGTGTACATCAGAATCACAAGGAGAGCTGGAAAACACAGATGGCTGAGCACCACTTTCTGCTTCAGTGGATCTGGGGTGGGACTCAAGAATTTGCATTTCTTATAAGGTCCCAGGTACTGTTCTTGCTGAAGCTTTGAGGACCAATTTTGAGAACTGCTGGTCTACCTCAGAGAGCTGAGGTCTTCAGAGACACAGTCCACATTGATGTCTACTTAATTGGAAACCTATGTCTTTTAAGCTGATGTGATTGCTCCATGGTGTATATCCAAAATAAGCCCTGTTTTCTCACTCCAGTGAGAAGGTCTTCTTAGGTAATTTCTCCTCCCCTATGGCCCCCCCCCTCCCTCTCCATTGGGCTACTTCCACACATTCTACATGACTCAGCATTTCCTCCTCTAGGACATCTCTCTTTAGCTCTGGTCCATGGACTAGCTACCCCTCTGTGCTTCCAGGCTCTCCCACACAGAATTCTATCTTAGTCCCTCTCGTGTTGTGTAGTTATACTGGTCTATTCTCTGAACATGTCTCCACCCCTTTCTGTGGATGCCAGAGGATGCCCACCTCTCATTACTTGCTCCAGGTGCCACTGTGCCTTCCCTGGCAGGTATTCAGTAACTGTCAGTTGGAGAGCTGTTTAACTCAGCTACTTGCACCATGCATGATTTGGGTTCACAGAGACCATACCCGTAACAGACAGTGCGCCTTCATCTCTCTGTGGTGGGGGCACCTGGGACACTTCCTAGCAGTTGTTGCCCAAGAGATTCATTTGGGAAACATGCCCAGTGATGGGAACAGCTAGTGCCTCCTTCTCCAGGCTAAGCAACCCTCACTTGTCTGGGTGGGTGTCCCATTGGATGTGATATCTGTCTTCGGCTGGCTGCTAGTGTTGACTTGGAGCCTGCCTGGCTGACCACCACCTTCTCCTTTATTCCATCCCGTGTGTCCCTTTCAAAACTGTGCACTTGACAAGGGTATGAGTGCCCCAGAGATATGGTGACTTTGGGGTGTGACTAGTTGGTGCTGTTCAAACCTCCAAATAGCCCTTTGATAGGTGTATTCACCCTGAAGTGTCATGGCAGTCCCTACTGTGTCCTGAGCCTGTTAGTAAGCTTGGGAAACTTCTTTGGAGAAAGGAATGTGCATCTGAAATGGGAGAGCAAAGCCTCTGTGCAGACTTATGGCCATAAGACTTGATGGATGTCCTGGAGAGCAGGCCTGGGGCTGGCACAGAGAAGAGGGAGGTGGTGTTTTGGGTGGAAACAGTGGCTTTGCTGGGACAGAAATGGATATGAAGTGGTAAATCTTTGGACTGCCTACTTGTCATCCAAAGATGCTCCCTGAGCCTCTGACCAAGGGCCCAGTAATGAATACATACCGAGAGGACAGAGGAAATCTCCATTTCAAATGTGGGGCTGAAACCATAGTGTGGAGCCCCTTGTCAGTTACACATTCATTCTACAATCATGGAAGCTGCAGTAATTTAGAGCAGTTCAGTATTTAGACTCAACTGGGTAATTCATCCTGATGTATCCCATTCATCAAAGCCTTGTGTTTGTTTGTATTACCATGAGAAAAATAAAAAATGTGGAGAAATAAGAATTCCCCTCCTTTCAATACAGGCAAATTATGACAGAGTTACAACCCTTGGGGCCTTTCAAGCAAAGGAACATCTTGCTTCAATTAGATATAAATAATGAACAATAATTAGGAAAATTTCTTCATCGGATTTGTTATTTTAGATTTCTTTTCATCTGTAATGTATTGAAACCAATGCTAAGCTCTGTTTCTGGACCGTGTAGTGGATCCTGAAGGAACACCATGGAGTGTGTCTCCAAAGCAGGGGAAGCAGGCTGTGAATCTCATATCAGCCTTGGGCCCGGCACTGAAGACGCAAAGACCCGGCAGCTTGGGCTCTAGTCCTCCAAATTCTGATATTCTACTGGATGACCCAGACATACGATATTAGCACAGAATAATTGCTACTGGTCCCTGCTTTGCATCAGGCGCTGCTCTAAGAACTGAACACATACCACCCGTTGACTGTCCACAGCAGCCCTCTGCTGCAGCCTCTGCTTCTAGCTCTATTATTAAAAGTTTAGGAAATTGAGGCACAGAGAGCTTAGCAGACTTCGCCAGGTTCACCGTGTTAGTGATGGTAGAGATGGGAGGCAAGGCAGGAAGTTGGATTCCAGATTATCTTCCTGCCTGTACTCTGGCATGATGCTCTTTTAAGCCATAGTGAGAACAGGCTGAAAGGGATGACACAGACAGGAGAGGGCTGGTAATGGCTTCTGATGGGGAGAGGCAGCTGCTGGCTCTTCAAGGGGTGTGTAGAAGTATATTGGTGAGTGAGAAGTGTAGAATGAGAAAAAGGGATTCCAAGCAGAGGGAGCACCATGGCTTGGTGCCATAGGCTGCAACTGTGTGGGATTTCTTGCTTCAACATTGGCTATGGGCCTGGTGGAGGGGAGAGGCGAGACCAGAAGGTGGAGAGTTGTGTAGATCAGGTTGGGAAGATTGTTTCTCCTCATGGTGCTGATGACTCAGCGAGGGGGTGGGGATGATGATTTGGCTTGATAAAGGAGAGACAGATTTCTACAAGAGAAACACAGAGCTATCAGGTCACAGTCTGGAGAGAGGTTGGCTCACTGCTGAGCTTTGCATTTCTTGCAATTCTGTTCTGCATGTGCCATTCTCTGAACCCTGAGTCAGGTATGATCATCCCAGGGCAGGTACGAACTTTGTATCAATTGGCCCTTCCTGGTCCCCTTCCCCAAAGAAGGCTTTCCTCCTCCGCTCCAGCTCAGACATCGGCTCCTGGGCCTCTGCTGCTGGGCCTTTCTCATGCACCTCCCTCCCGCACACCTAGCCTGAGCTACCTGCCTCTCCTCCATGTATCACAAACCCAAGGCCCTCTGAAGTGTTTTGCTGTATCATCATCATCTTTAAAATAATTGTCAAGATTTGAAAAACATGCTGCAAGGAGGTGCTCAAAAGTCAGTGATAGGATGGAAACTTAATATGACTGCAGACTTTGTGGGTGATGTGCCCCTTCATCAGCACAGCCCCTGAGTATGTCTATCCCATTCTCTGAGTGTCCGATCAGTTGGCATTGTTAATATCTCCCAGCCCCTCTTTCCTATTCCAAAAGCATTTGAGTTGGAACCCTTCATATGCAGCCTGTCCTGTGGCCCTGGTTCTTGCATGTGATTGTCTGTCTGTGCGTTTCTGCAGCCAGACACTAAGCTCTTTGAATTCAGCGATCATGTCTTTATCCTGTTGTCTCTTGGGCTTAGCACAGATTCTGGTTTTAGGTGCTCGGTGACCTTATAGAATTAACCTACACTGAGGAGACATGTCTGTGAAGGTACAAGGCCCTGGCAAGTCTTGCTCTGGGCTGAGGGACTTGTGCTGCTGGGGGTGAGAATGAAGAATGTGGCTGGTGGGCCACAGCCAGGCTTGGACCTGAGGAGGGCCCTGCAGCCCATTTAGCTCCCTGCAGTGTACAGCACACACTCACATTTCATTGTCATTTTGAATTTCAGGACATTCCAAGACCTCTCCAAGCAAGTGGAGATATCCTATGGCACTGTCCGGGACTCTGCTGTGTATGAGTACTTCCGAGCCAAGGGCACCAACCCCCTGGAGCAGGACAGCACATTTGCAGAGCTCTGGAGGACCATCAGCAAGAATGGAGGGGCTGACAACTGTGTGTCCAGTCCTTCAGAAGGCATCAGGAAGGTAGGCGGGAACAGGCCAGGGACATGGGTGCTGCGACAGGTCATTGGAAGGGCATCTCCTCTGAACACGCTGTTGCCTGCAGGGTGATTCCTCTTCAGCAGGTTAGGGCAGCACTTCTTACTGGCATGTAAATGCCAGGTGGAGACACACCTGCCCATTCTTGGGGGTAGAAGCAGCAGAAGGGCTGCTCATGGGCTACCTTCTAAGTTTTTGAAGGGACAGTGAAGCCCAGGCAGATGAAGTTCAAGAGAGGAACTGTCCTCCTCAGGACCTCATAAGATGGTGGCCCACTGCTCATCCCCTGTGGGAAGACTCAGCAAAAGCAGAGGTTAGAAGTGGAGGGAGTAACAGGTTTAGGAAGAATGGGAAAGACAGGGGTTTTGATGGGGATGGCCGCACACAGGCAGAAGGTCCAAAGCCCGCACTGGCCAATTGAGTTGGGCACATCTGTGGGACTGTGGAGAAGTCTGTGTGCCTGGGAGATGGTGGGGTGGAGAGCGAGACTGGGATGGAGGATGTCCTGGGGTAAAATGAGGGAGGACAGGGTAGGAAGAAGCCAGCATCCAGGAGAACAAGGACCGAGAAAGTCATCATTTTCTTCCGAAGGTGGTTAGACGTTCATTTATTTCAATTATTAATCACCCACAATGGCCCAAATTAAGCATGATTATCACATTATACAGATGAGAATCAGAATCATTCCTGGTCAGGCTCTGACACCTGGAGCTTCACACTGGGGAGTTGGGCATGAATCCACCATTTGCTGTGGAGATGAAGGCTGAGGAGGAAGAAGCTGGTGAGATGAAGGCCGGTGTCATAAGGATGCCACTGGCAGTGGTGTCCATCTGTCAACTGACTCTCACATGTGATGGTGGCTACTGTTCTGGAGGCCACTAGTCAATGATGTGAAAAATATGTGCCTTGTGGCCAGCATTGCTGCCTCTCTGAGCAGACTGGCTACCCAGTATTTTCAGCAGGTCCTCTCTTCTTTCCTACTTTACCTACCTGCCATCTCTGTGCAACCTTCACATACACACACACACACACACACACTCTCTCTCTCTCTCTCTCTCTCTCTCTCTCTCTCTCTCTCTCTCATACACCTATCCAGTCAGCCTCAGCATCTCCTTTCTTCTATTCCACCTTCTATCCATCAGTTCCACTTGTGCAATACACACACACACACACACACATATGCACACACACCACCTGTTTCATATCTCTAGCCATTGATGATCGCTTGGCTTTATTACAGTGGGCAGTGGACATAAAGGGGAAAGTTTGGGGTTAGTTTGGGACCATCAGGCCACATCACCCTGATGTACATGAAGAGTAGAGTCCTTTGCAATCTGCTGGTCCTCCCAGGAGAGTCCAAAGGAGGGAGAGAGGCAGGGGCTTGAATTCAACTTCAGAAGCAGTGAGACATTAAGGCACATTAGGCCTCTAACCAGTGGAGACCACAGTTCCTGGCAGCAGAGCTTTGTATGGGAGCCTGATGGGCTCATATCTGCACATGGCAGTTCACTCTGGATGGCCCCGTAGCCACACTGAACAGCAGAAATTGTCTGGCTCTGGAGTGAATCCCAGCTCCACTACCCACCAGCAATGTAAAACTGAGCCACCACCCTTCCTGTCTGGAACCTGTCAGAGTTGAGAGAGTCCTGGAAACTTCTTGTTTTTTGGTCTCCTTAGATACTTAAAATATTTACAAGTACATGCTATGAAACATGAATGTTTACATTTAACCAGTTGACACCTTAATAAAAATCACATGAGGCAACATAGATGTGTTATACCATGCTTATAAGATTTATTAAACCTCTTAATTTGTAGTACACTACAAAGGATGGTACTCTAACCTGAAGCTGCCAGATCTTCTTTCATCTCTGACAGTGAATCTTTGTGGCTATAGGTGACCTCATTTGGAGATAATGAATACAAAGTTGATTTAAAGCCTTTTATGAATGTTAGGCTTGAGCCAAATGGCCTTTGAGTTTGCCTTCTCTGCTTTCTTTGTCTCTCACAGAGATACAAAAATTCCACACACATAGGAGTCTCATGAAGATTCATTGAAACAATGCTATAGAAATTACATCTTACAGAAGAAAAGGTAGCTGCTCTTGACTTTAACAAACCTCTGTTCATTACAAGACACTTTAAAGAAAATAAAAAGTCAAGTTATGCACTGGCAGGGGATATTTACCCTGTTTATCACCAATACAGGATTAATAGTAATATTATATGAAAAACTTTTACAAATCAATAAGAAAAGCTTGAGCAATTTAATAGGAAAATAGGCAAAAGACTTGCACAGGCCTTTTATAGAAGAGGCAATGCATGTGGCCAGTAACTATATGAAGAGAGGTTCAAAATCATTAATGATCCAGGAAATGCAAATCCAAACCATAAAGATATGTTATTTTACACCAATTACACTGGCACAAAATGGGAGGTGGTGGAGAGGATGGGAGTAACAGGTGGTTAATGGTTGGTGGGAGTGTGCTCAGTATAACCATTTTGGAAAGGAGTTTGTCATTCTCTTATAAAATAGAACATAGCATACCCTATAGCCCAGCAATTCCACTTCAATGCATACACCCAAAATAAACTTCCACAGCACTCCAGAGATGAGAAAGACCGTGATAACATCACTTACAGAGCTCCAACCCTGGAAACAATCCAAATAGGCATTAACAAGGTAAAAATTGTATGACCTACCATGAAATGAATGGATGAATAGCTTTGTGTAATAGTATGGAGAAATCTTAGCAGTAGATCATTAACAAAAAAAAAAAGACAATTTAATTTAGCCCAACTAATAGAAAATAGCATATAACATAATACCCTTGAAAATGTATAACACATGATTCCACAGTGATGATAAAGTACAAGATCCATAGTACTACAGATAGGACAGGCAAAGCAACAGGGAAGAGAGAGAGAGTCTTGGATTCAAGTCAGGGTAATGTTATCTTTAGATTTACGGGCCTTGAATTATTTTCTTATTTCTCATTATAATAAATAGCAAATGAGTCAATTAAAAGGACAAAAGGACAGGTGTCCTAATCAAAGTGTTATGATAAATTCCCTTTTGTACACCTACCTACTCTTCTAAATACATAAGTCCAAAGCAAGCCAGATGGAATTTGGCACCCACAGATGCCACCCCCTTTTACCCTTGCAAGCTCCTATGTGCCTGCCTATGCTGACTCCTGGTGTCCCTCAAGAGGGCAAACATCACCCTTAGAGCCTTCTGGAGGGTGATAAATCTGGAGATGGTCATCAGGGAAATGTCTTCTTGTCCTCCTACTTACCCCTAGCCCACTGCTGGCACATAAGAAATCATTCACCCTCTGGTGATATTTAAGGTCTTACTCATGAATAAAACAATACAAAAATAATAAGTAGTGGAAATGCAAATAAGGGATGCTTTATAAATGTCTATAGCTCCATGATACAGAATCTAATCTTTTTTTAGTGCATAGGATGTGTTACTTTTATGACACCTTCATTTTATAAACCCCAAACCGGCTTTGGGGTCACAAATCTCCCTCGTGCGTTTGGCTCTCTAGGAAAAAAAAAAAAATGTCTACCAGCACTAGACAAATATTAAGGGTTTTATAACTAGTGTCATAAAAGTGAGTTTATAGTATTGTCAGAAAATGGAGTGCACTGCATTTTTTATTGGGAGAACTCAGATTCACTCTCACATCCTCCTTTTTCCTGTGCCTGTTTGGATGGCTACTGAACCTAAACGCTTGTTTGAAAATTTTCCTGACCCCTCACCTTATGAAGCTGCCTCTCACCCTCAGGCTCCGTCCTCAGAAACCTCGTGAATACCTGGAACATTGCAGACTAGGCTGAGGACAGTCATGCCTATAGTGCAGGCCACATCCAGAATCCAGAAATCAGAAGGAAAAGCCCAATAAGTTGGGAAATATTTGGGGAGGAGGGACTTCTTTAAATTCTAAATAGCGCCTGCTTCTGTGCAGTGCAGACAGACCAGCAAAGGTGAAGACAGGACAGTCCCAAGGGATGTCACAGGAAACTTCTTTAGCAAGGAAACAATGACCCCAGTTCTAATTTTCAGTTACTCTTTGGTGACTCTGGTTCCATTTCCGGAGACTGGGGGGTAGCGGAGTGATATCTAATTGCTAATAAGTCAAGGAGCTTGGTATTGAGGGTAACCTCGGAGAGCTGCTATTATTTTTAACTTGGGAGTGCTGCAGCTTTTAATGACTTGAAACCAATTTAGGTGGGAAATTGCTTAGCAAGAGGTGATCACTGTTCCACAGTATCAGAACCTGGGAAAGGGATTATGTCATGGCTGTCCCATCACTGTGACCCATTCAGACAAGGAGAGGGCAGCCCTATGTAGGCCCCAGGGAAGAGAGCAGACAGGAGTTTGGAAGGGCAGGGATGCTTATGTATTTAATATGAGCCTAAAACATATCCTTTTTTTACAGCAAACCTTCCTGGCACCCTGTAAATCTCAATAACTATTGGATTATCCCTGAATGAATCACAGGTTTCCTGTCTGAGCAAAGAAACATAAAGCGGGAATGTAGTTGGTGCCATCAGTTAATGGATTACCCTCCCTGGTTTCTGTGATGGAAGAGAGAGGGAAGTAGTTTGGGGGTCTCTTTCAGGCTTGTCTTTTTATAGCCTTCTCTTGGGGAAGAGTTCCTGCTAGGCCTCTGAGAGAGGAGAGAGGTGGCTTTCCTTCTTAGCCACGCACTCCTGTCGGACCTGAGACAAGGCTAGGGCAACAGTTGGCAAACTATGGTCCAAGGGCTAAATCTGGCCCACCACCTGTTCTTGTAAACGACATTTTACTGGCACGCAGACATACCCATTCCTTCACATACTGTCTAGGACTGATTTTCCTGCTGCTTCTGCTAAGTGGAGTCTTTGAGGCCATGTTTCCCACAAAACTGAAAATATTTATGACCTGAACCTTTATATAAAAAGTCTGATGATCCCTGGTCTATGGCAGTGGACACTCCCTGGCTACTGCCCCGAGGTCGCTGAAATCTAATAGCCTATAGTCACCTCACCTCTAATAACACACAGACTCACCCAGGAACACAGCAGCTCGTCCTCCATCTCCAAGCAAGCAAGCATAACTAGTAGTGGTTCCCCTCGCTCTTCACCAGCTGGTAGCACACCAGCTCTGTCCTTTCTGATCTTTTTCAGGTCTGAATCAGGCCCAGAGACATCTCCCTCAGTGCCCTGGGACCCAGAGTTTTTCCTGGCTTGGCCAAGCCTCCTGTGAAATCTTTTGAGCAGTCTCTGTGTGTCAGGCACTGTGCCAGATGATCTACATGCATTATTTCTTTCTTACTAAGCAAAACTGCTTGATTATTAATATCTCCATCATGTAGAAATGGGGTCTGAGTCTGGGAGAGAGTAAATGGCTTGCTCAAGTTTACACGAACGTGCATAAATGTGGCAAAGTCGTGCCTCCCTGGTGGTGCAGCGGTTGAGCGCTGGGTTGCAAAGCTGCCTGCAGCCTCTGCAGTGCCGGTTTGATCCCCGGCAGCCGGCGAGGGTCCCCCCCCCCAAAAAAAAGGGGCAAAGTCCCCCAACCTTGCCTCTTCACATAGGGTAACACCCCATTTCTGTGCCTCAGTGTGCCTTCTTGTCCTTGCATAATCTTCATCCCCCTTCCTTTGTACTTTGTACCAAAGTACACAGATATATGCTTGGCTTCATTTTTAAAAGGCTTGCTCTTCTTCCCATGTGTTATAGCAAAGGTTATTTAAGCCCGTCGTTTTATCTTTGGATTTCCAAACTATTAAAAATATCAATTAGAGAAACTTTGAGATGCAGAATTGAACTGGCAAGTGATTCAAATTTATATGATAATAACTTTGTCATATGAATTTAGACTTTAATATTGTTGATAGGGTTATTTTATTTTTCTTCTTTAGCTTGCTAAGCTTTCCCCAGTAACATCCAGCAGAACCCAATCTCTGTGAAGTGCCAGGGCTGACCTGGACTGCCAATTTATTAAGCCTTTCCATAAATCAGACCTAATATTTAATAACATTGTCAAATAGAGTACAGTGTTAATAGTTTAAATGTCAATCTTGGGCCTCCCCAGTGGTGCAGTGGTTGAGCGCTGGGTTGCAAAGCTGCCCTCAGCCTCTGCAGCGCCAGTTTGATCCCCGGCTGCTCCCTGGCCACCGGAGGAGGGCCCCACATGGAGCTCAGACCTCTCCTGCCGCCTGCTGCTCCCCTCAGCAGTGTACTTCGGTCCTTCTGCCTGCTCTGCTTCCTGCTCTGGCTCTGGTGAATTCTCTCACCCTCCTGCGCTTCTGACTATACCCAGAGCTTCAATAAATAAATAAACAAACAAACAAACAAACAAATAAATAAATAAATCTTTAAAAAAATGTTTAAAAAAATAAATGTCAATCTTCACAGCTCATTGAGCTCTTTGAATAAATGGACAAGTACCTTGTTTCAGACCCTGTGACTGACGATAGTATTTTTCAGAAGGAAGTTACTTTTGGAAGTAACAATCCTAACAGAAAGTGGTTTTTCCCACACAGTTAATATCACTGAGATCATAAAGTGTGAAAGCAAATGCAAGAGGAAAACAGGACTCACAACCCACAAGTCTTATTTATTTTCACACTGACCTACTTCCTGCTTTGCCACCAGACTGTGTGTGGTTACCGCCCATCAGCACCTGCATGGACTACTTCCCCTTGCTCGCTACTCTGGGACATTTGTGACAAAGCCTGTTCTCTTATCACATGCTCCCTGCCAAGTGTATGGAACCAACCCTTATGGCAGAAAAGATGTCCCTAGAAGGATGACAGCCTTCTACAGGAACTTTGGCGTCCTGCAGCCGACTCCATTTGGAAGGATCTAGATGACAGAAGATCTTGGTTCCTTGGAATGTTGGAGTGTCTAGTGAGGAGGGGAAGAGGCTTATATGGATGGCACACCATACTTGGGCACAGTAGGTTTGATGATCAAGAAGGCTTGGCCAAGTTGATGAAAGTGGTCCTTGACACAGGTTTGAACCTCTCAAAAGGGGCCTGGTATGAATGAGGGGGTTCTGGGTGGTGGAAACCAGCAAGAGTGCTCTATACATAGCCCTGCATCCTCCAAGACATGTATTCTGTCCTTTCTCTGCTTCCAAGTAAATGTGAATCAGGAATTCTATGACCCTTCTTCCTGCCCAGGCACTCATGTTGGATAATCATGCATCTGTATCTCTTTTGTATTTGTTCAAAAGGCACCATCTCCATTTGACAAATTGGAGACTAGCTTCTCCTTATTTATTCATTTATTCACTTATGCATCCATTGAAGAAAATAGTTTGAATACCTTCTTTCTAGGAGTATGGAGATGTGAACTTAAGTTCCATTATTGACTTATTTTAATCTGTGGCTTTAGTTGAGTGAATTCACCTCTCTGAGCTCCCTGAGACTGAGAAAGCCCTGCCCACAATATTGTGAGTTTTCCAGTGCATAAAGGGAAAGTGTCCAGGATAAATTATAGTGCAAGGTTGACATTGAGTCAGCAAATTGTGTTAGTACATACCATATGTTAGGAAAAGAAGGTTGTTAAAATATAAAGACAAATAATGCTTAGTCTTTTATGAGGTTTAATTGATAGGCAATAAAATGCACTTGTATTAAGTATTTATTTCATGAGTTTAAACGATGGTATACAATTGAGTAATCACTACCAAAAACAAGATACAGAACATATTCATCACTTTGGAAAGTTTTCTCAGGTCACTTTGTAGATAAATCTCCCTAATCCTAGATACAACCACTTACAAATTTCTAGTACTACTGGTTAATTTTTTAAAAATTTTTATTTATTCATACAAGAGCTGGGAACAAACCAGAGATGCAGGAGGGTGAGAGGATTCACCAGAGACAGAGTGGGGAGCAGAACAGGCAAACTGACTGAAATACACTGCTGAGGGAAGCAGTGGGCCAGACAGGAGAGGTCTGCTTCACCATGTGGGTTGCTCCCTGGGGATTGAACTCGTGACGAAGAGCCTGTGGATTGCTTCATAGTGTGGTGTTTAACCCCTTGTGCCACCAGGGATGCCCACCACTGGTTGAATTTACCTGTCCTATTATTCATATACATGGAATCACATAGAATGTATGTGTTTGGCTTATGTTGCATTTTACACAACTAAATGTCTGAAAGATTTAGTCTCATAGTACAGTGTGAATAGTAGTACTTTTCATTTTTTTTTAGTAGTATTCCATTGTATGAATAAACCTTAATTTATTCATTCTCCAATTGACATGGATTTTAGTTATTGCCAATTTAGGGCTACTATAAATAAGACAGTATGATCATTCTTAAACAATTTTTTTTTAGAGATGTTTCCATTTTTCTTTGATAAATACAAAAAAATGGGCTTTCTTGTCACAAGGTAGAGTTGCATTTGCCTCTAGAAGAAACTGCATAACAACCTACAATGTGATTATGCTATTTTACATTCCCTCTAATAATATACTCCTGACATACTTGTTAAATTCTAGTTGCTGGACATTCTAATCAGCATTTAGTGTTCAGTCTTTTTGACTGTAGACAACGTAGCAGGTGGAGTGTGAACAGTTAGTTCATTGTTTTAATTTTGCATTCCTTTGGTGACTAATGATGTGAGCACTTTTTTAAGTGCTAATTGGCCATCCACATATATTCTTTTAAGAAATACGTGCTCAAGTCTTTTGTTCACTTTTCCTGAGCACTTCAACTTTATCATTGCTGATTTAGATGAGTTTTTAAAAAAACTATATTGTAGATATGTGAATCATTGATCATTAAAAGAACTACAAATATAATGCCCAGTCTATAACTTGCCTATTCATTTCTTAATGGTGTTGTTTGAGCACAAGAATTTATTTTACTTTGATAAAAACCAATTATTTCAGTTTTAAATTTCTTGCTTTTCTTTTACAATTAATGCTTATTGTGTCCTAAGAAAGTTTTTCCCCACCTTAAACTTGCAAATTTTCTTCTAGGAGTTTTTGTATTTACATGTACATTGCATTTCAAATTAGTTTTTGTGTATGAATTGAAGGAGTGGTCCAGGTTTACTTCTTTTTACACATATAAGCAGTAGATCTACTGCCATTTATTTAACATATTCATTTAATACATAGATGAGATGTTTGAGTAAAAATTGGCTGTCCATTATGTATAGGGCTATTTCTGGATTCCCTGTTCGATTCCATTGGTTGTTATATCTTTATAATATTTCCTTAAATCAGGTAGTTTAACTCCTCCAATTTTGTTCTTTTTGCTTGCATTTCCATTGAAATTTTTGAGTCATCTTGTCAATTTCTTCAAAAAAGCTTGAGATTTTGATAACTATTATATTGTATCCATAAATCTTGGGGTAAGGTAGATATCTTTACAGTAATGATTCAACTGATCCATGAACATAGTTGTTCCCTTCAAAACACCAGCCTATGACATTATTGATTTTCTCTGTTGTTACATTTTATTGATTTCAGCTTTGTTGTTAATTTTTTTCTTCTATTTACTTTGGTTTTAATTTGTTTTTACCTCTTCTGTCTTCTTAATGTTAAAACTTAGATCATTGATTTTATTCTTGTTTGTATTCCTAATAGAAACATTTCAAGCTATAAATTTCCCTCTAACCACTATTTTAGCTGAATCCCATGGATTTTTAGATGCTGTATTTTCATTATCATTCAGCTCAAAATATAAAGCATCAGACTTAGTCTTTTCCTTCAAGGTATCCCTACTGAGTTCTAAGGATAGCAGAAGGCTGTGATTTAATGTGGAAAAGGTTATGCAGACAGAAAGCTGAGATTGATTCTTAGTGAGGTTAAAATAACCCCATTCTGCGCACACATTTCACAATCCAAAGCCTTGATTTCTTTTCAGTTTTGAAGATCCTAATATGCGAATGTTAAGGAAAACTGGCAAACAGAAAATAAAATACATAGAAAAATAATGAAAACTCAGAGAGGAAATGAAGTCAGTTGAATTCCATATAAACAAAACCCATTTTATTTTCTACTAAATGTAGGGAATGAAGGAGGTTGTGTTTTTCCTGCTTAACAATGACTGTCTACAAAACCCTTTCGTGTGGTATTGGGCTTTGGCCATGTGGTTAATACACTTGAGCCTTCTTCACATTCTCTGCCTCTGTGATCCAAGTCAACTTCAACTGTACTAGGTTAATATCCTGTAATTCATGTCAATTTTAAAAATAACAAGAGGTGTTGAGATGAACTCTTAGATACAGTTGTCATTTAATGACCATAGAAAAGTTTAGAATATTCGTCCTAAAAACATACAGAAAAGAACCAAATATGTTTTTTTAATCACCTCAATAAGGTCATAAGAATTCATGTGTTTGTGTATGTATGCATGTAGTCTTTTGAATCTCTATAAAAATGTTATACCCTATGCTATAGAAAATATATTTTAGCTTGCATTTTTCTGACACTATTATAAAACTTTACAAAAAATCATTTTAGTGGCTAATTAATATTTCATCAAGTAGATGTAAAATAATTTATTTAGACATTCCCTTCTTGATTGTCATTTGGGTCATATCCAAATTTTCACAAATATAAATAATATAATAAAGATACGCTTGCCTTATGTTTTTTCAGTTACTACATTTATTTCTTCAGGTCAAAATTTCAAAAGTAGAATTATGGTGTCAAAAATGGATATAAACATTTAAAGCTCTTGACAAAACATTATTATGTATTGCCAAAAGCAGGGCTTTGAATGAATTATATTACTATCTTTGGAATCAAAAAAAGTACTCAGGCTTTAGTGTTTTATTTTAAATCAAATCCTTGTGGATTTACCTTTAGTAGTAGAAATCTTTTTACAAGTTGGCATTTTTTCTACCTTTCTCATACCCTTGATTGTGATTTTTTTTCTCTCTTGTTCTTTATTCTTGTGTAGGCATTATGTATTTTTGCTTTATTATTCTGGAGACTGAAGTAGAACAGAAGTCACTTTCTTTTCAACTAATTTTTTTCCTTGGCCCACTTTAAGCATTGCCACCAGTGATCTATGAATTTTAATGGGCTTGAGGAAAGTGAGTAAGGTCATGGCTCACTGTCTTAACTTTGTTCAGTAGTCAGAATTGATATACAAACTCCTTCCTCAGATATGTACTTCTGCAACACTTTACAATTTGAAGTGTTTGGTCTTTTTTCCATTTATTAATCATTCACCTGTTCATTAATCAACTCATTTGCAAGTGCTGAGCTTAGTTAATATGTACAAGTGGACTTGATATTTTCCACTTAAAATGGAGTTAGAATTGGTATAAAATCAAAGTCAGGAGACTAATTTTGGACAATGTGTTATTTCAAAATAAATATTTTTTCTTATTTTAGCCAGTTTTCCTTCCTTCTACTGGAGCTTTGTGTTAATGCTTGTGCTACTAGATGAATTAAATCACAATAAATAAAATTGGAAAGATCTGGGACAGATCAGGTGTTGTGTTAAGTTCTACCATGCATTAGCTCAATTGTGCTTCAACACACCTCAGATAGTAATGAGGAAAAGGAAGTTTGAAGAGGGCAAGGGACTGGCTGAATATCCAGCTGGAGTCAGTATTTGACCTAGGTTGTGAATGGAATAGTTTTCTCACTCCTGCATCTGTATTGTATTGCCTTGTGATACGCTGCAGAAGTGGAGGAGAAGCAAGAACAAAGTGAAGCCTCAGGTCCTGCCTGCCACTCACCTTTTCTTCCAGTCATGGGAAACCTGAGCAGTCTCTGTACCTTTGTATACCTCTGTACATGCTTCTTAGAACATCATTTCTTTGTCTCCCAGGCTGGTTCCTGGTTACCGCTACAGCCTTGCCAAAGCCTTCACTCTTCCTGAGCTCCCCAGAGCTCCTCCTTTCTCCAGTTAGGGCCAGGGGCTCCCTTAACACACCTGACATCCCAGAGCATAGCTACGTCAGATATGTCTCCATCCTCAGTGCCTGCTCTGTTGCATCCCCCACTGGACATGGAACCTGTCTAGGATCAGACCTGTCTCTTATTCATTTGTTTGAGCCGGGGCCTAGAGCTGAGGTAGGCACAGGGGTAAAGCACATGAACAAATACCCATAGCCTTTTGTCCTTTTAAAAATCAAAGTAAATGTTCAATGTATAAGAAATAAAGTGTATGGAATGCAGCCAGATGCACCTTCCCTCTATGTGAATGGACAGCATTTCTGGCACCCAGTTGCAGAGAAGGCCAGAAGGGGTGAGGAGGATCAGGGAGGACCTGGGGCTGTTAGTCTCCTCCATCAGGTTCCCATACAATTGACTAAGTTGGTGCCTTCCTAACACCCTGCTGCTTAATTCCATTTGATGATGATTAGTTTGGGATAATACAGTCCAAAGATCACAGAAAGCCCCCACTGTGTCTCCCTTATTAAATTATTTTGCTTTGGGTTTTGAGCATTGCCAAGCAAATCTTGTTATGAACTCTTGAATTACTTTCTTTTGCGATTTTTATAATTTGGTAGGGTAAGCTCTGGAATCAAACCAATACCTGTGCCATCATGCTAACTTTGATTATTTTCAAATTCCTCACAAGAGGGGTGGGAGGGTGTTCATTCCCCTTCAATCTGAATTTATTTTTCAGATTTCCTCTGCTCCATAATTTGCTTTGTACCCAGGTCTCATACACTTCACCTTAGTGCTGGCTATAAACTTGGG
Organism: Talpa occidentalis; assembly: GCF_014898055.3. Classification (NCBI taxonomy): domain Eukaryota; kingdom Metazoa; phylum Chordata; class Mammalia; order Eulipotyphla; family Talpidae; genus Talpa; species Talpa occidentalis. The sequence continues at coordinate 32,816,809 of NW_023605194.1, forward strand.
CAGATTCCGAACTATTTGTTCCACTGAGTAATATTGCTTTGGGTTTTATGACTTAAGTTTTTGCATTTGAAGGAAATTGTTTTGTGATTTGATTATATTAAAATCAAGAAGCGATTACTGATGAAAACAATTTTGATTTATTGTGTCAACCAGATTGTTGGCAATTTTTGTTTAGCTTATTTTTCTTTCCATTTTGTTAATATTAATGTTGTTTGTCTAGGAACAAAAAGGGCGTAAGGGAGGAAGGAAAATAACATTTATAAAGAGTCGTTGTGTTGTGGTATTGTGATTATATCCTTTTTCTTTTCCAGTGAAGGTATTTTTATTTTGAAAATGAAATTGCAAAACTCAAAAACATTAAATAGTTTGCCCAAAGATCATCAACTTATTCTACCTTCCATGTATTTATTATTATTATGAGTTTTTTTTTATCATCACCATCATTGTTGTCATCATCAACAATGTAAAATCTATTTGAGTAGAAACAGTACTTTCTATTGGGATAGTTGTTTTTTTTTTTTAATGTGTCTATTCTATAAAACTTAGGAACCCTATAACTTAACACCTACTTGTTTTGTTTTTCTTTTTTTTTTAAGATTTATTTATACAAGAACTGGGGTACAGTCAGAGGCATGGGAGGGTGAGAGAATTCACCAGAGAGAGAGCAGGAAGCAGAATAGGCAGATGGACCAAAGACACTGCTGAGGGGAGCAGCGGGCAAGACAGGAGAGGTCTTCCACGCCATGTGAGTTTCTTTCTGGTGGGTAGAGAATCAAACCCGTGCTGCAGAGGCTGTGGACAGCTTCAAAGTGTGGCTCAACCCACTGCACCACTGGGGAGGTCCTGGGATGGATAGTTTTTTACTCACTATCATAGGGTAGTTAAGAGTGCCTTTGGATCCTACATTTAAACTTTTTAGTGTTTGTATGTAAGTGTGCATGTGTTTGTGCTTGCATGTTTGTATGTGTGTTTGAAGAGGGGTGGGGGAGTAATTCAAATCAGGAAGCGTATAGAAACAGTAAAAACTCTGACAAAGAAAACAGAAATGGTGAGGGACTTGATTTTTTTAAATCTTAAGCCTGAAATTTGGTATTTGTAGTGTTTTAAGGCTTTTCACATGCACGTGGTCTTGGACCTATTACTTACAGCCCAGGTCTTAGACCTCACTTAGTTACAGGGGGAAGTGAGGAGAAGCGATTACATTCTAGTTAGTGTTTGTTAGTCCTGGTTACACAACCAGTGTCCATCGGGGTAGTGGCCCTACCAGGCCCCTCTGATGGTAAAGTTTTCTGATTCTTTGACATTACAAAGCTATACATTCTGGGCCTCCCCGGTGGTGCAGCTGGTTGAGTACAGTGCTGTGAAGATGTCTGCAACCTCTGCAGTGCAGGTTCAATTCCCAGCTGGCCAGGGAGCAACCCACATGGCGTGGCAGACCTCTCCTGTCTCGCCCGCTGCTCCCCTCAGCAGTGTTTTCAGTCATCTGCCTGTTCTGCTCCCCGCTCTCTCTGGTGAATTCTCTTACCCTCCCATGCCTATGGCCTATACCCCAGTTTTTGTATAAATAAAATAAATCTTTTAAAAAAAGCTGTACATTCTGCCAAGTAGAACCCAGAACTTGTTCAGTTGTGAGAGATGGGAGTTCAATTGGATTTATTTGATTAGAATGTCACCTCCAAATGCTTTCAGGCTATTATGTGAGCTCTCCCTTTCAAGACTGACATTTTAGCAAAAGCTATAAAGGAACGCTTAGCCACAAATGGGGTTAGAGAATGAGACTCTTCAACGTAACACCCACAAGAATGTCTCCCAACACATTCAGGAATAGTATTTAATATTAATTGCGATCACATACATTTTACTGCTTCTCTTTCCTTCCAGCATAGTCTGAGTTGCCAGTTTCCAAAAACCCTTGATGTCTAAAGAAACATTAAGAGGAGTTGGCTTCAGATGACAAAGCCACCTTGATCTCAGGATATATTTTCATGGATCTCGCTTGAACTTTGTCTCAATGAAGTCAAATGCTCAGTTAAAGCCACAGTGTTTAGTGAATAGAACATGTGATTTGAGTCAGCAAGAACTGGGTTTGCTTCTTGTACCCATCTTTTCTAATGGTGAGATACTGGGCAAGTTAACTATCTCCCAACCAAAATCACCTCATCTGAAACATAGGAATAATAACACTGTGTCCTCTCAGAGTTGTAAAGATTAGAGGTGATGTTCACAGATTAGTTCTATGCTTTGTAAGACTATTTTAACACAATAATTCTCAGTGTGGTCCTTGGATCAGCAGTAACAAGCATCATGTGGGAATATGCTGGAATGAGTTAAAAATGTAATTTCTTGGGGCTTCCTGTAGAGTTAATGAATCAGAAGCTATAGAGGGAGAAATTATCTGTCTTTGAACTTGCCCTCCAGGTGATGCTCAGGCCCTCTCAAGTTTGAGAAAACATGTTGAAAAATGGTGTTTATTGATATTGTTTTATTAGTATTAGCATTTGATTTCTCATTCAGCCTTAGAAAGTGACTCCTAGACAAAGGCCAAAGGTGCTTATTGATGCTATCCATGAAAGTCAGTCTCTGAAGAGAGAGCAGGATGGAGAAGGGTGGAACACAGCCCTGGAAGGGCAAACAGGACATGTCCAGCCCTGCTCACTTTGATTCAAGGTCCTGGTCTTCCAGGATTCTAATATTCATTCCTCCAGCTCTTCATTAATCATTTTATGCAATTTTTTTTCAGCACCAACTGTATGCCAGACATCAAGCTAGTATAGTGAATGGGGCATGCGTGGACAAGGACTTACACTCTTCCTTGTGTGTGTCTATGTATTGTGTGTGTGCACACTCATGGAGTACCTGCACAACTCTGTCCCAGTGCTTCTCTATGGGATATTTGACCTCAAGTATACCTTCCTCTATGTTGCCTGGGTTCATATATTCACTTACCTTGTTTTCTTTCCCTAGGATGATATTTTTTATTCTGTATTCTTTTCTCTTTGTAATATATTTTGTATCTAGGCAAACCAATTTACTCTACCCTTAATCTTTCCTATGGAATAACTCAGGCTAGATTATTGTTTATCATGGTCTTTGGACAATTTAAAATTTTGACAAATCATTGAAAATCAATGAGTCCCTTTGCCCTGCTGAGGATCTTGTTTATTGCCCTTAGTTTTGCTGATGGTGTGCAGTTTCAGACCTTGAGGAAGGGAGCCATTGATTCTTCTAACTTAGGACTTTTCCAGTTCCTTCTCCTTTGGAGTTGTGAAAACCTTCTCCCACTGGAACAATACTTGGTTTACTAAATAATATTGTTTCCACAGAGTACCAGAGGTCCCGAAAAGAAATGCAACCATAAAACCTTCATAGGGTCAGGTGCTGGAGGCAGACATTATTAGCAAATGTTTGACCAGAATCCAGCAACAGAAGAGAAAAAACAGCATGATATCAGAGCCAGATGCTCAGGGAGCTCTCTGTGGCTCTTTGGGGCTACTGATGTTGAACTTTTGATGTGGCAGAGAGGAAGGCCCTTTGCAATCAAGGTGACCTGGGGAGACATTCAAGCTCTGTCAATAGTTGATTCTGTGGTCTCGGGTACAGTTCTTTTTGAGTCTCAGTTCCTTTGGAAAATGGACACAGTTTGTTCTGTGTTTATCCTATACTAACTAAGAAGAAAATGGATGGAAAATCACAAAGTAGAGTGCTTTGCAGGATGAAGATGTAAAGTATGACTTTCCTTTAAAATTTGATTTCAGTCGCCTTGGTCTCACAATTCTATGGTTTCCCCTCTTCCATTTAAGGCTCTGAGAGCCTAGAGCCATAATATGCTCTCCCTTTCTAAATCCACTCTTAAGAAAAAAAAACAGAAATTGATTGACCCAGAAGTCTGTACCATTGGATTTCAACTTTAGCGTGCATCAGGATCATGGAGAAATTATTGAAAATTGGATTGTTGGATCCCACTCCCAAAGTCTTATTAAGTGAGATTGATAAGAAACCTGAGAATTTACATTTATTCAAAGTTCTCCATTGATGCTGATCCTGCTAGTTTAGAGAACACACTTTGCAAATCACTAGTGTGTATCATACACTTTGAGAAGGCAAAATTCGGAGACCTTCAAGACTATCTGAGCTTCACTTCCATTTTTACAGACCAGTAGTAAGTTTACTAATTGGGCCGAGACTGTGACCCATTCTAGCAATCTTTCTAATTTACCAGGCTGATGACTGAGGACAATTTCAAGAGTTACTTACCCCATGGCAATTGCATTTTAATGAGGATCCAGACTTGAAGCTGTAAGAATGATGCTAGTGATGATCATCGCAATCATAAGAACAGAGTTATTGTTTGAATTCCTTCATTGCATCAGGCAATTTGCATTCTGTCTCTTCCTGTGATGAAATTTTGAGGTGGACTTCTATTCCTGCCTTCTAGATGAGGTCATCAGTTTGAGAGGGCTCAGGTTACTGAACAAACATGCTAGGGGCAAGTCTAGACTGCAGACTGGCTCTCATCTGCATACCATGCTGTGCTCTCTAAGATATGGAGTTGAAGATTCTACAAAGGAAGTAAAGGAACCAAAGAGAATATGGTACAAGAGAAAGGGTTTTGCTGGCCTGAGAAATTACCTGTTACCTTCTCCACCCCTAGCTTTGCTCTTCTGTACTATGTTAGTCTTGGACATTGAAACAGCAGGATGGGTGCAAAAATCCTCTTGCAGGACTAGTGTCTGGCCAACAGAGACATTTTCTGCTGCTATAGTTTTGGTACATCTCATTCATCTTGGTCCTCTTGCCCAGGCAATGGAGACCTCACTGGGACTGCCATGGCAAACCTGCAGGGTTACCCCCTATATTGAAGCACACAAATACATACATAAACACACACACACATGCACACACACCCATGCACGCGGGGCTTCTACCTACCAGATTGCCTCACTGCCTCTTTGGTTGTATTCTCTCATTTGCAGCTCCATTCTGTTCATTCTGGCCTGAAACAAGGAGCCAAATTGACTTGGTCCCCCTTGGGCACTTTAGGAAAGTAGCCCTTACACTAATTGTGGGAGAGTTCAGTGCCATCCCCCCTCCCAAAGAACCAGGTTTGCTGGCTGTTGTTTTTAGTCCAGAGCTAGTGTTGTTTAAGTCCAGGGGTAAAGGTCATTATTTTTCACTTGTGGGGTGTCAGGATTCTCCAGCCTCCTGTGGTAGGCTTCTGAGTGGTCTTCCTGTCTGGAGTATCCTATTGATGTCTACCTTGCACTTTCATGTCCATTTAGATGTCCTCTTTCTATTCTGAGAGATCAGGGAGGGATAGGCTCCTTATCTCCAGGCATAGGTCTACTTTTCCTGAACCCTTTGTGGTTCTCTAGGCACATGCTACCTGACTCCACATCTCTGCTGCTTCTCTGGGGGCTGTGGTCCTCACACTCACACATGGACACACACTTACATATATGCATACATGAACCCACATTCTCATGCATACTTTTTCTTGTTCTCGTACATACCCAGAGTGCATTGTTGATTTGGTCAAGGTAGAGCAATGCCTGACGGGAATGGGTAAGGTGGCAACAAGGATGTTTCAGTAATAGTTGGCAGGTTGATGTCTGGAATCAAAGTGGTATCTGAATGGAAGAGAAGACAGTAGGCATTGAGCCTCACTCTGTACCATGCATAGCTCATTGCAACAATTTCACATTCAGCATAGATCTCTAGGAAGTGATATTAGCCCCCAAGGCTGGAGGTTCACCAGAGAGCAGGGATATGACAATGGGTTTATCTTTGTCCAGAGCTCTGCTCCTTCACTATTTTGCTCAAGGAAGGAGCATGAGCACAGGAAAAAAAAATGCATGCTGACCTGCAAAATATATGGGCAATCCAGGAGATTGAAAGAAACCAAAAGAAATCACCCATGCTGCCATCAACCAAAGATGACTGTGGCTAGTATTGGGTACTTTGTTTTGACTCTTCATAAGCATAATTTAAAAAGAGCATCACAATGTCAATCCTCGATTATAATAGATTCATTGCCACTTAACAGTATAGCCCTGGTTCACATGTATTTAGTATTTATCATATGCCTGGCAAGACCCTACGGATGTCATATAGATTGAGAGGGTTTAATCCTTATCAGAACACTGTGAAGTATGGGCCATTTTGCATCCAGTGAAAATGAGACCCACAGATGCTCAGCAACTTGCTTGCACTCATATACCCAGCAAGCAGTGAGTTGGCTTCAAATCCAAAAAATTGGAGTCCAGAACCCAGAATGACTCTTGTTTGCCACAGATAGTTGTTTCCTTGCCTTCTGAATGAATGCTTTTATAAATACCTTAGTAACGGTAATATAATATTCCATCATGAGTACTAGCATTTACCTAGCTGATTCTCAATTGTGAGCCCCTATATTTTTTCCAATTTCTTACTAGGTTAAACAGTGTGATCTTAAAAACCTTTGTACAAACACCTTTCACAAACTGAAAAATTCTTTAGAATAAATCCCTGAGGGTGGAATTGCTGCATAGTTCACATTTTAAAATCATTTTTTCTCCCTACCAAATTGCCATTCCAGAAATATCATGCCAGCCCACAATCCTACCAACAGACTGTAAAATTGTCCTTTTCTTCACAGATGGTCTGGGTTTCTCCTGTTGCATCTTGTGATTTGGCTCAGTGCAACATACAGGTGTCATTGTAGCCAGGCTTCAGGCTGCGAGTGGCAATGTGCTGCCATTTTACGAACACGACCCAGGAGCTAAGACCTGGGGTGCTTGAGAGGACCAGGCACCATCTTGGTGGGTGAAGGATGGATGCAGAAGAGGCACCGGGTGTGCCACTGGATGGTTCATATTTCCAAGGAGCCCCAGGTATCCCAACAACTCTATCCAGAGATGGTGTAGGCCCCCATGTGCCCGCTCTCCCAATGTTTCAGGAGTTCTATGCACCACCCCTTTTTTTCAAAAGAAGACAGTTGTCATTCCAGTATGTTTTGTCACCAGAAGCATTCCCCTAGAACATGCTCAGAGGACAAGGATATTAGGAGCAGTTTTCCTTGTCCTCCCTTCACAAGCTTTCGTAGGGCAGAGGGAAACAGGCTTCTTTAGAGCCAGGCAGAACTCAGGTTGACCTGACTGTGCTGTTCACCATCTGGTCTTATTTGCAATTAGTCATTTTATTTTTCTGAGCCTCAGTTTCTTCATCACTAAAACAGGATTAATGTTCTTCCCTCTAGAATTATATAATCAATGGAAAATAAATCAGGCTTCTGAAGTCCCTGGCACCTGTCCAGTACCTGGCACTTCAGATACCTGATTTCCTTAGCACTTCCTTTCTCATCACATTTGTGTCTGAGGTTTGCTGCACCAACATTCTCCTTTTTGGGAAACAGTGTGGTTGCTTGGCCCTTTCCAAAAGCAGTTAGGTTGGAGTAGAAAAGCATAATGAGGCTCTTGCCTCGAAGTCTATTGTCTCTGAAAGTTCGTGCTCCAAGTGAGTTCTGGGAAGGACAGAATCAGCGGTGCAATGAAAAGCAATGCAATCTCATTTTATTACCAGTGTGGAGGAACAGAGAATGAGTCATCCAATATCCCAGCTCACTTGTGGCTGTGTTTATGGTGCCCAACCTTCCTCTAGCAATCTAGGCTGAACATGTTCCCTCAGTGTTAGGGAGGATGCTCTAAGCACTGGGGCCAGACACCCTCATGGTCCTGATCCCTTCCCATTTGTAATGCTGTAGTGCATAGATGGACTGGGACAGAGTAGACTTCAAGGATGGACTTGGATTCTGTTTGCTAAGATGCTTGCTGGGAAACAAGCCGGGGGTGTCTCATCTACCTGCTACTGTCCAGGCAGCCTGGGGATGGATACCGGGATGTCCTTGACGTTCTCCAAAGCCAAAACTGATCTTTCCCTAAAATTATTGCTTCTATTCTTCTTTATATCTAAACCAAATATCTTTTTTTCTCTTTTACTTTTAGAGAAAAGAGGTGGTGAAACAAAGCAAAATGTAGACCTGGGATGTAAGGGAGACTTTTCCAAGTGTTTTGGTAGTGTCAGGGAGCCAGTGGTCCCAGCACTGGAGAGTTCTGCCAGGCTTTTGCTTGGTGTTAATGGCTAAGGGCACCTCCAGGTGCCAAGGGCACATGGGGGTATGGACATCAGATTTGTGCCTACATAGTATGTGATAGTGTACATGGTGTAACAAGATGAAAGAAATCCTTTTAACCACTTCATCCTAAGAATGATCACTGATCACCCTCCCTTATGTAGCAAACCTGTCCTTTGGCATATTATATTTCACATATAGTAAAAATAACAGTGCATCCATCATATTGTTTTCTGCTTCTTTATTTTATCTATCTACCTATGCATTTACCTATGCATCGACCCACCTCTGTCTATCCATCTATCCATCTGTCTATGCTTCTGCAGTCTTTGTAATTACTATCTATTACATAAGGTCACATCACACTCTGGAACCATAATTTATTAAATTATTTCCCTCTGTGGAATATTTAAACTGTTCCCATGCTCACTCTGTACTTTTATATTAGATTTTAAATATCTGTCATTTCTTTAAAGTACATAGCAACATTTGGGTTATTTTTTAGATTAAATTTTGAACTTTCTAGTTAGAGGATATGAGGGGTTTTTTTTTTTTTCAAATTTGTCATTTTTTTTTAACTTGAAGGAAAATGTGTATTAAATTTGAGAAAATCTGAAGCAAAAAAAGCAATTTATTTATTCTGAGAATTTACACATGACATTTTATTTTAATTTTCATAGTTCTTTTCTATACTTAAAAGTTTTTTTATTTTATTATTATTTGCGGTAAGATTGGTTTACATTGCTATTGATATTATGAAAGTATAAGACCTCTCCCTTCACTTGAGTTACCTTAGCACTCTGGCACTAAAGCACTCTTGTGCTTTGCTCTTGTCCTGTCCCTCTCCACCCGCCTCTGAATGCCTCAGTTCTGTTTCAAGAGTTAATTTTTAAGTTTGTCTTTCTCTGACCTTTTGTTTGGTTTCTCTAAAGTCTCTATAAAAGATATATAAGTGAAACCACATATTTATATTTTTCCTTCTGATTTATTTCACTTAGTACAATCCCCTTCTTCTCCATCCATGTTAACAAAAATAGCATGAACCTATCATTTTTGATTGCCGAGTAATATTCTATTATGGATATACCACATCTTCTTAATTCACTCATCTGTTTTTGAGCATTTTTAAAGGTTCATGCCATCTATATGCTATCACTCTCTGAAGGGTTGTGTAATTCTGTGATGCCTGTCACCAGGAAAGAGCATTCCTGCTTTGTCACACCTCACTGACACTGCATATTATCACTTAAAAAAAACTCACCGAAAATAGGAAATTCTTTTTCTATACTAAATCAACTTTCCAGCCTCCACTTGCTTAGTTGTTCTGCAAATACTCTCCATAGCTCCTGGAGGAAATCTGAGCTGGTGTCCCAGTATCTCACAGCTAGTCCTAAAGGACTCTCTGGACTTCTGTCCACCTGCATAGAACTGAGGGTTTAGGGGAGGCTTGGCTGAATCAACTGGCCTTGTCTCCTACCTAACTTTCCAAGAGCCATATCCCAAGGCATGGATACATGGTAAGTCTGTGAATGGAAATTTGGAGTACATGTGGACTGGTCACATGAACATAACACAACTCATTAGAGAGGTGAAATATCATATTTGTTCATTTTGTTTTAATGCAGAACACAGATTGATGGTCTCATCTTTATCTTTTAGGCACTATGAAATAAATACCAACAATCTATTGTAAACACCTTACTGCTTATTGCACATGATCTTAGGTAATATCCTCCTTAGCCTCCACATCCACCTGGGAAACAGAGAAAGGGCACTACTGGGAGACACAAGGAAGAATGAGTTGGCATTAACAGGACGTGGCAGGCAGCCAGCTCTAAAGATCTATCATGTCACTTGACCAAGGGAGTTCTGGGTTCCTGCAGGGAGGTGTTTGGCTTCAACCTCTTTCTTGCTTTGTGAGAAACAACTCATAGTGCATGGTGGAGAAGAGAGGAAATTCCTGCCATTACTATGTCTTCCCAAGAGATTTTTTAAAAATTCCTCAACAGAAAGTAGTTAATATAAATAGGAAAAATGGTAGAGTGGACATCAGGACTCTCAAAGAGAGAGGGACTCTGACATGGAGTTTAGAGCATGGATACTGGAAGAAGAAGTGCAAGTAGAGAATAATGAGGCCAAATCAACAGAGGAGGGAACTGAACCTCTGAGAATAGATGAAATGCTTAGACACAAGAAGGGACAGGATGGTGCTGTGATAGGAAGGAAGAGAAAGAGGAAGTTCTTGGCCCTCCTGTAGGCAGATGACTTGGCAAATCTGGGGTGTCTCCCACATATGGAAGAGCCAGACCAGTGGATAATTAGTACAGAATCAGGAGGTAGTTTCCTGATTATTAAGGATCCTATGTAAAACTGGCTCTGATCTAACAAGGAAGAGGTTACATCTTAGAATGTTGGGAGGTGAGTGGAGCACATTTCACATGGGGGCAAGAAGATTGATATAAAGGTGAGGTAGCCATGAGAGGATGGCATGTTTGGGCTTTCTACTGCTGCATCCGAAATCTCCCTACAAGTATAGTCAGACTAAGAAATATGCTGTCTCATGCAGGGTCTGTGACACACCCGGAAATTTAGGGAGATGTCTGCAGGCACAGGAAGTTTTTCTGGAAACTGATTAACTTGGGAAGTTCTGGGAAGGTTTTGGTCTTGGACTTTACTCAGCATGGCTCTAACAGAGCAGGATCCAGGAAACTCGGAGATATTGAAGAAGTGAGGAAGGGATGTTGGGGATGGAGAGCATTTCAGAAAGATGGAGCCCGAATCCTCCTTGTCCTGATGCTGTTAAAATGTCTGCTTGGACCTATGGGGAAGATGTAACTTATGAGCCTCTCCAGGTCTTCCCTGTTTTGGAGTTGTCAGGTGGATTAGGGACCCAGCCATATGCTTCCTGAAGCAGACATAAAAAATGGAATGGGAAACTCAGTTCCCATTTACGAGATGGGGTCGTTCAGTAGCTTAAGAAGGAGTTCAAGAAGGACCTCTTTTCTGGACTGCCTCCTCCTAGTTAGCAGCAATTTGTGGCTGAGACATTGCCAGCATCCTTCCCATGTTTCCTGTCTTGCCAGCTTAGGCCAGCAGGAGTATAAATGCAGCTTCCTTCATGCAGCTGTGCTTACCTGTCACTTCGCCCAAACCGAAGACACTAATGCTCATGACTTGCAGAAATCCAAGGGGCCTTAAGAGTGGCCGGCCCGGGCTTTCATCAGTGTCCGTTTCTGCTCCATCTGAGCCATCTATTTTTTTTTCCTTCTTGGACCATCACTTGAAAGTTAGAAATGAATCTGATCTTAATTCTTCCTTCAACATGACATGCCCTTTTGAAATCGTACAAATAACAATGTCTGATTGTCATGTTGAATTGTGAGCATGGATGGGAAATGCTCCAAAGTCAGACTAAAGCCAAATATTAGGTCATAAGTCAACATTTTGCTGAGAAACTCAGTTATAAGAAGTTGAAAATTTATATCTTTTCATGAGAAAACTTGTTTGCCAGCAGGAAAAAAATTCAAAGACTGTTATCTTCCCATGTGGAGGGAGAGAGATGAGTATAATTTGGCAACCTGGGTCAAATCCTTTAGGACTTCTGAAATTGGCTTGGTCGCATGATGAGGCTTTGTTGTAATATTTGGATTGCTCCCTGGGGTGAAAGTCAATGGGTGGCATGGGTGTGTGGCATTTCTTACAAGGTTTTTGGGCAAAATTGGTGAATGACTAGGAATAGCCTGTTCCTGCTGGGAAGGCCACACTCTGACCACAATTTCTTCTGATGGAAAACTTCTGACAAGAAAACGAGCTCCCTGGGGCCAGGGTACTTAGGGACCCCAAAGAAGCAAAATTTCGACTAGCTTCATTTCAGCAGCTGTGGTGCTCTTTGGAGTGTCTCAGGTTATGAAAACTCAAGAGAATAAAGGCAGGAGACCTGAGCAGCAACAGTGCCATGAAGCTTGTGCCTTGCTAGGTAGCTGGTGAGCTAAGCTATTGTCTGTGAGGTGCCAGCCCTGCTAAGTGCAGACTGAGGCCTTTTAGCATCTGGCATGAACTGTGGCAGGAGGGAAGGAAAAGGCAAAGAGACCTCTGCTCACTATGGAATGAAAACCAGGCACTTTGCTGCATGAAGAACATGATGCTCTATTTTAAGCCATTCAAGTGGCAGTGTTTAGTTTATATCCCCTTCCAAAAAGCAAAGCAGCTCACATTCCTTCTGAGTGCGCAGACTTCAGACAAAGTCAGAACTGGATGTTTTCTGTGGATATGTGTGATAGAGTGGGATTTCAGCTGTGGCCACAGCCAAATTCCTGATGGAATAATCTGGAGTCATTGCATTTATATACAAATGGAGCAGAAACCCACTCCTCTGAGTGTGTGGGTGTGTTCCTGTGCATGTGTGCATATAAATGTGTGTATGTATGTGTGTACATCTGGATGAGCTCATGCATGTATGCATATGTGGACACACTCTTATACAGGCAGTGGAAGACAAGTCGCAGAAACACAGCTTGGCATCACAACAATTAGGACCCTCTCCCTCCAGGAGTCTTCCCCATGCATAACAGGTTTGTGACCTAGATATTAAATCATGGCCACCTGGGGGCACTGAATGTAGGGCTATCACCCCTGTTCACCTTAAGCAGGGCTGAGTCAGGTTCTAAGTAGAAATATAAATTAAGGGGATACTATTATATTCCCCCTACATCTCTGACCAGAAAATCTCAGTTCCCTGGGGTCAAACTTTCTACACTTTCCAAGGTGAGCCCGCTAACCTGAGAAATAGGATCATGTCACTGCCCAGGAGGCTAGTCTTAGATCTTCCTACCACCATCTTCCTACTCTCCCCACAGCTGTGAGATGAGCTGCACCAAATGGGGACAACACCTGAACAATGATGTAAGAAAGAAATAAACAAACAAACAAACAAATAAATAAAGCAAGCTGCAGGAGGCAATGTCACATCCTTTCATGTCTAACCACAGAAAGTAGCATCATAGTGGTGCACTTTGTAGACCAGAAAATAGAAAAGTTTGTAGTGCTGACTGGTGGGCAGGAAGAACATTTAGGAAGGGTCCCTCAAATCCTACTATCGGGATGCCTCCCTGCTCACACTAATACAGCAGCTAGGCCCACCTGGATTCACAGTGGTTTTGGTTTTTCAGGCAAAGAAGGGGAACTATGCCTTTCTGTGGGATGTGGCCGTGGTGGAGTACGCAGCCCTGACAGATGATGACTGCTCCGTTACTGTCATTGGCAACAGCGTCAGCAGCAAGGGCTATGGGATCGCCTTGCAGCACGGCAGCCCCTACAGGGACCTCTTCTCCCAGAGGTAAGAATGGTCAGCAGGTAATTCCAGTAGCCACTCGAACTAGGGGTGGAGTATACTTTCTCCTAAGAGATGAGAGACAACTCAAACTTGTTGAGTCATCACATTCTCTCAGCGCTGATTATATACTGACTATATAGCTCTTTCTCCCCTCACCCCAGCTATTCTGTGCCAAGTCCTGGAATAAGTAAGATGAATTAAGAAGAACTACGTGGTCCCCCCCCATGCAAGTGAAGGTTCTAATGGAAAGCGATGTATACACAGGGCAGTAAGTTCAACAACGAGGACATCCTGGGAATGGAGGAGGACATCTGACCAGACTCAGGAGACTAGGGAGGACTTTCTAGAAGAGGCGATGCCTGAGGCCTGAAGGAGGAGCAGAAGTTGGCCAGAAAAGCTCAATCACTTATAATTAAATGAAAAATTAATTGCATCTGGCAAGAGCCCAATAATCACTCTTTAAGATAAATGCAGAGTGAGGATACTCAATTAGAAGAATTAAAAAAAGTGGGGTCAGAGAAGCAGGTGGCCTCCATATTCACATGCACACAGCCATAGGGGCAGGTGCTGCCAGTGGGCATGGGACCTGGCCCTCCACTGCAGAGAGTGGACAGAGGCTCATTACTGCCTCCCCATCCTCCCCAGATCAGCTTCTTGAAAATTAATACTTGCAAATGGTAGCAGGGATTGTGAGAAGGAGGGCAGCATAGTTAGAATGTACTAACAGAAGCAAAGCACTTGGATACCTTCCACCAAAAATGATTATAGTTGGCATTGACCTATTCAGCTTCCCATGAGATTTGCTGGTATGAGTCCAACCCTTGAGCCTGATCTTCTCTAGACTTCTGGGCATGATCAAGTTTCCACGTGCTCAGTCCGGACACCTGGCCTGCTTCCCTGAGAAAAACAATCTGTCATCCCACTGCCTTTTTTCTACCACAGGACCTTGTCTTAGTCTTGGACCAGCTCACCTGGTCTTACCTGAGAGGGTGGAAGTGAAGAGCATGGGTGAGCTCAGTGGCTTTTCACAGGAGCCAGCCTGCTAACCGGACCTCTTGTCACCAAGGACATCTAAGCCTTGGGTCCAGCACCCACATCTGTGATGTCCCATCCTGGAGGGTAAAGGGGCTATAGAATCCAGAGGAATCTCCAAGGACAGGCTCTGCCTTGAACTACCAAAATCCAAAATGTGGCAGAAAAATCTAAGTGAAAAGGCAGCCCCGGTGCCCAGGCTGAGAACACCCAGCTGAAGGCATTCCAGCACGGAGGCTCATCCATTTGGCGGGGTGAGAGTCCTTAGCAATCATCTGCTTAATGGCCGAAGCTCGGAGAAAGTCACTGACTCGGAGGGTCATCCAACCGCTAGAGCTGCTGGAGGAGAATGCAGGACCCCTCAGTCCTGCTGTGGCCAAGTTGCCACCAGGGCCCTGAGCCCCACCACCTCCCTTGACCATTAGGTGCCAATCGGACTTTTCTGCCCATGAGAACCTGAGCCTAAGCCTCATCAGAGAAAAGCCCAGGGGGGAGCCTGCCACCGTCCATTCAGGGGCTAGTGTACAGAACTGGGGAAGGGCTAGAACTAATGAAGTTAAAGGAGGCTTTTGGGGTTTCTCCAGAATTTAATCAAGTATACATCTGTGCCGCCCTTTGCTCCCTGGAGCAGAGAGCGACGACAGGAGAGAAGGAGGAGGAGCGATTTATCAAATGCTCAGATTAAAGGCATAAAGGAAGCATAGTTTCTCTCCAGGCTGTGTAATGCATTAGTGTTCCTGAAGTTTACACCAGTTGGTTTCTGAGACGGGAGGCTCAGGGCATTCCACAGACCGTCAAGCTGTGAGCACCTTTCTGAAACAGATGGCAAGGAAGCCCTTGGGACTTACAAAGCAACAGCACCACCACCAAGACAACTACTGTGCCCCAAGACAGAGCTCTGGGAGGACAGGTTCCCCAGCAGGGGCAGCTTAGGGATCCCCTACACACTAACTGCTCAGAGATCACCTGACAGTCTGCTGAAGCGACTGTGTGGCACTGGGGAGAGGGCGAGGCGGGTTCTCAGCTGGATTGTTAAATGGAGCCGGGGCAGTGGGGCAGGTAGAGGTGGCCAGGGATGGGCATGGGGTATCTCAAACTCGGTCAGAAGCAGACTGAGTAGATAAGTGGGGGGGGGGGTGATAGGTTCTCTTCTCCACTATGATAAGTCTTGTTGGGAGCTGAACAAATTGGATGTCCTTTGTGTGGCCCCGAGGACAATGGGCAGGACAAGCGTGGAGGGTGGGGTCTCAGAGCAGCAGGCTCCCCCGGAACAGGTCGTGCATTTCCTATCCACTCACTGACCCCACAGAGGAGGTCAGTGGAGGCTCTATTTAAAATACTGCCCCACAGATCATGCTCAGTGCAATAAGCCAGAAAGAAAAAGAAAAATACCGGATGGTCTCACTCATTGCAGGAATTTAGAAAACCTAAATAAGGGACCAGGAGAAAGACTAATTATAATAAAGTAAAAATCAAAATCAACAAGCAACTATACACCAGAGACACACTAGGGGGGGTAGAGGGAGGAGGGATTAGGGTCAAAACAAGGGGGGTGGGAATTGTATGGGGAATATAACCAAGATGAAAATGCATACATTGTGCAAAAATGAAAAATGATGTAAAAATATATAAAATAAAATAAAAAAAAATATTGCTCCACAGAGACCCTGTGGTCTGCTCCCCTGACCCGAGGGTTAACCATAGACAAAAATGGTCGGTCTAGTTTCCTTGTCATTCCAGCAAAAAAAGGGACTTGTTACTCTTTGCTCTCATCAGAGGCCATGTTCTCTGTGACTATAAGTAAATATCCCCAGTGGACTGTGCTGGCCTCCTGTGACATTTTCGTCTGTCTCTATGTTGCAGCCCCTCAATGGCCTGGACACGTCCTTGACCCCCCTACCTGGCAGACAAAGGTTGTCTGCAAGGGGCAACACTCAGACCACAAGTTTCCAACTTAACAGCTCCAATGGGTCTTTCAGAGGCTCTATTGTATGGCTACTCAGAGCATCAAACTCTGAGCTGAGCCAGGGGTTTGAGGGGAAGACAGGCAGGGCCCAGAAGCAATGCTTCATGCCCTTTACTGTGAAAGGGCCCTGTGTAAAATAGCAGCTCCCCCATCTTTTCTGAAACAGCCTTAACCTTCTTTCCTTCGTTCTGGAAATTAAGCTACTTCTTTGACTATGGATATGCTCCCTTGGCTTGGCAGAGGGCAGTCTATAGGCTAGGACTCGTGTGCATTGGGGTGTGGGGGAGGTTGAATGCCGCAGTCCCTTTGGGGACCATGGGCATGCAGAGAGGGCATTCAATAAATGTTTAGAGACTTAATAGCCATTTGTAGAGCACCTACTGTGTAGCGGGCTCCACAGCTATTGACTAAAGGAAAGCACCTGCAATTATATCTGTCTGGAAAATAGAACAACTGGCTCAGGAAGTGGCTATTATCGCTCTGGCTTACTCATAAGCAGGGATAGAGATTATTATGGTGTGCGTTAGTTTAGCATCGTTCTAGAAGTCATTTTGTGCCCATACTTGTTTTATCTTTCCTCTGTTGCTTTCACATTTACATTTTCCTTTTTGGTTTGTTTGTTTATCATGTTTTAGTCTATGTTTTCTTATACATTGCCTTACATTCTTTCTTGAGTAATTTTGAACAGAAAAATACATACAGTTTGGAGGAGCAGGGGAAGATGCATCAGGAAAATTAAGCAGCCTGACTTTGCAGTCAATGAGCAGAGGCGCAGGGACCTGGCCCTAGAGCCATGCCTTGGCCAGACACTCACTGCCCTCCATACCAAACCTGATCCTCAGAGGGCAGGCTGACTGCACTTTATAGCCTGGTGTTCTGGAAAGAGCAAGGCCTCCTGGGTCAGCATGATCCACCTCTGAAGCTCGACTTTGTTACCTTTTTTTTTTTTTTCCCCTACTATAAGGATCAAAACAATGTCACATGCTAAGTTCCTACTATAGTTTCAATAAAAGTTAGTTCATACCAATTATGGAGTCATAGGGCTGCTGGTCAATTTGGCCACCACGTTGGACAACCACAAATCAGCTTTTATCGAGCTGTTATTACTTACCAGCTCTTGAGTTGAGTGGTCTGCATGTGTTCCCTCCTAGGTGCATTTATTATGTTCTCAGATTTCCGTGAAGAGACAGCAAAAGTGGAGAGATTTCTTAACATGGTTAGTGTGGTGGCAGAGTCTGGATGTGAACTGATATCTATCAGAGCAGATTCTGCAGTCACTGTGCAGTGCAACAGCAGCTTTACCGTGAGTCTTCTTCAAGATCCTGAGCTCTTGCATAGCCAACCTGGGGTTCCTGTAACTGCTACAGGCCCAGCCTACTCAGTAGAGGCTTAATTAATGGTCAGTCGGCACGAGCCCGAACACACGGACAGGCAGCCTCCCTGACATATCTTGGGCCCTGCGAGGCAATAAGCCTCTGCAGCTGCCCTTTTGTCATGGGATGTGCCACGTGCATGCTGAGCACAACCCCACGCTACACAAATGCACATGTTAGTCATGCATTTTTCTCAGCAACCAACCCCCTACATGTACAGCCACATTCTAAGTCTGTTGTGCTTGTCTGTGCCCTGGGCACTTAACAGACATTATCTCGCACCACTACTATTTTAATTTATATTAGTTTTCACTGTTCAGTTAATATATCCAGGCAGTTATTTATTCAACAAACAACCATTGATATCCCCAGTAGCCCTGTACATGCTCAGGGGAAAACATGGAGAGAAATGCACACCCCTTGGCCAGAAGGATCTACTCATCTAGCTGGGATGATGAGGAAACTGAGGTTAGCAGGGGTAATTCACTTGGCCTGAGACACTCCAAAGCCTCCTCTTGAACTGAACCAGGATATTCCAGCCAACAAGAGGCCATGTTTTGCTGGACTCATGATATTGATAGGCCAGGGGACACTGCAGGCTGTCATTCTCCCCCGCCACCACAGACGTGCACGGAATTGAGCTCAGCCTCAGCTGTGGTCACAGCTGTCCTGCAATGCTGCAGGTCCAGGGCAGAGACTGCTCAACCAGCCAGTTGGCAGTGAGTTTCCCTTGGCTTAAAGAGCCACTGCTCTTGAACTGTGCTCACACCAGGGGGCTGAGAGAGGTCACTGCTTGTTTGTCAGCTGAGAATTACCATGCACAGGGCTTGGATCACCACACATAGGAAAGCATGGGTGTGCAGAGCCTGGGGGCTGTCAGATACCACTGTCTTAATTTCCCACTATCCTCTTCGCCCACTGCTTTCTATCTCACTGGCCATGTTTTAGCTTCTCAGACATACTGAGCACTTACCCCAGACAAGACTGTCAAACATGGTTCTAGTCTCAGAAAGTTTCTTCCTCTCCTTCATTGAATACCAACTCTGCCAACCACAAATTTTACCACACTGTGCCTCAATTTCTTTTCTGGAAAAATGAGAAAATGTAAATAACCATCTCAAATGTTTGGCAAGGGAGTGTAGCACAATTTGTCAAGCACTGAGGATACCTTCCAGCACACAGAATATGCTAGACTAGTGAGAGCTGTTTTACCATTAATCACCCTTCAGGTTTGCACTTACCTGTCACCTCTTGGATGATGTCTTCTCCAACCCTCCAGTCTAGCCACCTGCCATTGTGCCACTTCCAGGCGACTTGCTTTCATCTCCTTGTATTGATCACAGCTTCTGTCTCCACATCGATTGCTCTAATTGCTTCAATGCCCATGTCTGCATCTCTGACAGGAAGCTCAGCAGCATTGAACATTGTACATGGCACAATGCAGATGTGCTTCAGGTGGAATGAATGAAAGATTTGGTGAATCCTAGTGAGAGGTGAAGGATATCATTAGTGAAGTTTGATAGAAAGCACCATGTTAGCAGGAACATCCTGGACCCACAGTCCAAGTGTTTGCTTATTCACTTCTGTGTTTCCTGAGTTTTCCCTCAATACTTGTGCGGGACCCTATGTGAAGGGCTCACATACCTTGCTACTGGGCAGGGGGCTGTGTGGGAGAAGGCATTGAGGCTTTTGAGGAAGAGAGTAACAAAACTGCCATGTGCTTTAGGGGAGGCACCCTGCCTCCAGCCTCGAGAAGAGATTGAGAATGGAAAAGCTGGAGCAGGAGCTGCTGTGACAGTTCAGTTTTGTCTCTGGTAGGGCCACCTTGTAAAGGAGGGGCCCTGGGGCTGTGCTAATGTGGTGCTGGGTGTGACTCACCTGAACTATGTCTTGTAGGATCCTGGAGCTGCAGGACACGGGGGACCTGGATGTGCTCAAGCAGAAGTGGTGGCCTCACACAGGCCGCTGCGACCTCACCAGCCATGCCGGTGCCCAGGCCGACGGCAAATCCCTCAAGCTGCACAGCTTTGCTGGGGTCTTCTGCATCCTGGCCATTGGCCTCCTCCTCGCCTGCCTGGTGGCTGCCCTGGAGTTGTGGTGGAACAGCAACCGGTGCCACCAGGAGACCCCCAAAGAGGTCCGTGCCCTGGGTCCATTTTCTCCCTTTCAGCCCTGGAGGGCCACTCTGGGCCATGCAGCGGGCGGTTTTCTTCCAGTTAGTATTGGCCTGAGTCAATTGTCTGGAGACAGCCATTTTATATCGGGGAAATGGTGTTTTATTTTTTATTTTAAAGCCAGAAAACAAATGTAGGGGATGTTTTCTTGCTTGAACAAAGTGCCAAGGCACCAGCCATGGCCACTAAAGTCCTGTATTTATCTATAGAGCAGATACAGCATGAGCAGCGCCAGAGAGCCCTTCCCCACCCTGCCCCGCCCATGTGCCTCCACCCTGACCTGGAGAGACCAGCTGTAGGGTAAGAGAGGAGACGGCATTCCTTTCCAGTTCTCTTTACTTCCCAAGGGCCACGGGGCCCTGCTCTCCCAGTGTGCAAGTGGGAACCGGCCCCTCCCCCTCCTTTCACCCCCTTCCCTAATCCCTTCCCTACTTCTCCTTGCAGGGCCCAGCCTTGCCCAAGTCCCTCTAGGGCATGCCCAGCTCAGGGACCACTGTGGCTCTGTCCTCACACTTCCTGGCTGTGAGTGCCAACCCCAAACTGATTCTGCCCGGGACTCTTGGTTCTCATTGGGCTTTTGCTTTTCTTCAAGCTCATTTGTAGTGACAATTCCTCTGAGAGAGGGTGGCAAAGAGCATCACTTGGGGATGATGCTTTGCTGGCAGAAACCTACACACAGGCCCCCAGGCCTGTCACTGTGTGCTGGGTATATTTCCATTACTTCTAGAATCACAGCCCCCATCATAGATGATGTTGACACAAACAGGTATATTTTTTCAAACAAAAAGCAATAAAATAACAAACCCAAAGAGGCAGCATCTTCATGGCCACCACCTCTGCAGCCTGGAGACTGGCTGCCATAGCCTTAGACTGCCATAGCCTTAGACATCAGCCTGTAACGGAGCCCTGGCAGGGTAGGTGCTGAGAAAAGACTCTCCTTTCATACCAGGCGGCGGATTTTGTCATTACACTTAGTTTGTGGTAGAAGGACTTTGCTGTTTGACTCAGCATGTCTGAGACGTTCTGGGGACTTCCATCTTTTTCTCGTGCCTTCTGTTTACTCCCATGAAAGGAGATTCACCCCAGCTTGCACAGCTCTCCCATCAAACCTGGATAATAGAGACAAGGAAGGGACACATTTCAGGAAAACCCACTGAGAGAACAGGTCATAGTGTCCTCCCAAGCTTCTGATGCTACTGGAAAATTTTCTGTTAAGTTTCTGGGAAGGATGGTGAATTATTCTGACAAGGGTTTCTAAGGAAGGACCATATGGAGCCTTCTCTCCATATGTCAGCCTGCTCCTCATGTCAGCTTCCCTTTACCCATTTCTTAATACCCAGGTCACTGAGCAAAGAAGCATCAGTGAGTGGCCAGAGTGGGGTAATCTGAAGTCACTCCCAGTCAGAGCAGGGAGGTCCAGATCCCTTTGCACCCACTCTCCATGTTATTTGGTTTGATTTCTTCCTAAGCCCACAGCCTGTTTTACTCCATGCAAATGGCCCTTAGAACAGAGGAGCAGGAGAGGATCCCCAGGTGGGTGAGTGTTATGCTGACATTGAGGTGCTATCATGGCATGGAGTGGGCAGCAGAGGGTCCTGGGACATAGCCTCAGATTCTGTACTACAGAGTGTCCTTTATAAACCAATGCTGTTCAGCTCAACTTGTTTAGTGACAGATCCAATCCACATAGTCCAGAATCGTGTGTGTGTGTAGGGCTGGGGACTGAGAGAGGAGAGTGATGTTGAGTAACAGACTGATGGCTTGTTAGAAATACATAGGAGACAGAAGGAAAAAAAGAAGGACCAAGAGACCATGGGGTGACCTAGCTGTGAGGAACAGTAAAACATCTCATCATCCTTTCTGGCTTCTGCGTAAGCCTAGGTTCTTAGGCACAAAAGGACAGGATGACATATGCAGGTCCTGCTTAGAAAATGTGGAACTTTCTGCCTGAGCCACTGCGCTGCCTCTGGGTAAGAATGAGGACTGATGAAGAAGCAGGTTAGAAAAGCATGCTGCCTGCCTTTCCACCAGCCCCTTCCTGTGTTGCTAAGAAGAGGTGCACGGTGAAAGGAGAAAATATTCCATCTTGCTCCTGTTTTAATGGATTTCTGATTTTTCAAGTGGCATTTCTCCCTCTCTACCCTTCTTCCTTTAATTAGTATATTTATAGGGGCACAGCCCATGTTCTCAGGACACTTCTCTGCATGGACAGATGTGGCAGAGAGGTCTCCATCCTACTGATCGGGGACATCTAAAAGAGAGAAGCAGGCAACCGTGGAAGTGCTGAGAGGCGCCCATCCCAGCCAGAGCATGGTGGGGACTTAGAGGGGTGATGGATTGGTTGGAGAAAAGTCCCCGGGACTTGGGGGTTGTAAAGCCTGAGTGTTAAAGGATAGATACAAATCCTGGAGCTGGAACTCCAGAATGGAAGTGGCTTTTGGGCAGGTAAACAAAATCATGGGAGGGAAACAAAGTCCTCACCCCTTCTGCAGCTCCGAGGGCTGGAATGTGGGTGTCAGCCAGGAGATGTGAGGGTCAGAGACTGGTGTAGGAAGCAGGGACTTAACTCTGAAAGACTTAGGTGCCAAGGGGTTTGGACCTCATCTTGTAGGCCGAATAGAAACCAGAATAGGATCCAGAAAGGGGGTGGAAACAGCAGAAGAGTATCTTTAAAATCTTCAACAAATAACGATGGTATTTAATCCAGAACTACTTTGTGTTACCAAATGAACATTTTTATGAAGCAGCATTTGCAATTAGGTGAGAATGTCTGGTTAATTTTAGAATGTTTCATTTGGGGGCATTAACCATATTTCCTAAGAGCCAAAAAACACCTGCCTTTGGGTCAAGTCTTAGTATGGTTAGTGGCTGGTGCGGGGATGTCTTCAGCATGTGGACACCTATTTGAGAAAGAGTAGGAATGCACCGTCAACCCCTTCATATTCATGTGGGTTCAAGCTCATTTTTTTCTAAGGAATCAGATGATTATGTAGTTACCCAGTGCAGGTGAGCACAGCAAGCTCTGCGGGTGCAGTACAGAGCCTCCTTCTAGATTTATGGAGAAAGTGGAGCCATTGCTCTGAGAATAAAATATTCATGAAATAAAGATGAGAACTGCACAAATGGGAGATGACATGAGGAGGGAGAGATGAATCATCTGTCACTGCGCTGGGAGCTTGGACTTGTTGTTTCCTTCCTTGCCTGAGCTCCCCTGGTCCTTGCCTCCATGGCAGACAGACGCCAGGGTGGCCAGCCAGCGAGGGCAGAAGCACAAACAGGCCCCTCTCTTCTGGCTTCTGTCTGCACACCTCCACACAAAGCCTCTGCTCTCCTCTGTGGAAGGCTTGTTGCTAGGGATCATCCCCTTGGCTTTAAACCCTGTGCTCCCTGCATGGCTCTGATGTCTCTTTCCAAGTAGAGAGTTTATCTTTCCCCACTTCTATGCCAGCCTCACAGTGTGGCCCTAAGGACTCAATGAGGGGAAAGCAATTCGAGAGTCTTACGCAGCACTTGCTCCACAGGGCGTGCTTGGTGAATGGTGGCCAATGGGCTTCTTCCTCTCAAGAGACTTGTGATAGGCAGTAAGGAAAGTGGGGAAGATGAGTCACATCTTAGGACACCTTCTTTGTACCAGGAAAATTACATATTATCTTCTTATCTTTCCTTGACTCTTCAAGATATGGACTATGAAAGATGTGTCTTACAATGGTCTGCCCGATGGGTGTGTGCAGGAGCAGGGATCCTACATGGTGTTGTTCGAAGGGTTTGAGATTAAAAGGGATGGCTGAGATATCTTCCCTGAGTCAGACTCCTGGTTCCTCACTAGACATTTACATTCCCTGACTCCAGTTTGTCTCTGCTGAAAACTAAGCATGGCCAGTGGCTACACTGTTGAAATCTATCATCTTGGCTTGGGGTTAGCACAGTGAGTGTGTTTCAGCCCTTGGCCCAGGGCCTTCTAGTAAGAAGACACTGAACACTTACCTTACATTAGCATGTACCCAAAATGAGCTCAGACCTCACTCCCTGCTGTAAAACACTACCCATCTCCATGGGCCTCCTCCCTGCATATGCTCATGCTGGGTGTGATTCCAAGTTGCTGCTAATGGTCTCCCTGCCTGCCTCTGCTTCTAGTCTGCTTGCACTTTCCATCTCTGCCCATTTCTGGAACAGTGGAATCTCTTGTGTAAAGGTGATGAATATAACTGAAGTATTGAGCACCTTCTGTGCACCGGGAACCAAGATGAACACTTTACCAAGAATATTAGCTCATCTGGTTGTAGGAGCTCAAAGTATTGAATGAATGGACCATTCTGGTCCTCCTATAAACAAAATGTTATTAATGTTGAATTGTGTAATCATTGCAGTTGGATCAATGGCTTCCAATCCTGGCTGCACATCAGAGGTGATTAATCCTAGAGCTTTTTACAAATACAGATGCTCGGGCTCCATTCCCCAAAGGGTCATATTAGGTAGATCTAGACAACTGTAATTTCTAGAACTCCATATGCTCTTTTGATATTCTGCCAAGGGTGACAACCGTTGGTCCATTCCATCCTTCCATGGGGAAATTGGAAACATGCAGCCTGGAGTAGTGGAAAAGTGCCCAGAGTTTTAGAGCCAGATGGAGGTGATCTCTGATCCCGACATTCCACCTGGAATTGTTATCTTGAGCACAGATCTTTGCAATGAGCCTGGGCTCACCCTGTGTGTGCCTGCTCTACCACCTGTCACAAGAAATGTACATTAGCTCCTTCATCTCATTGCCCTCCCCTACAAAATCTGCAAAGCAACCCATCATGAGGCTCTGAAAACCTCCCCAGAATCTCCTGAGACCAATTCATTGACTACTTCATCCAGCTACTTTGCTCTTACCCAATCATGACTCTCAGAGGCCCAGCTTACTCCTCAGGGGTCTGGAAAATCTTCATAGTCACACTTAAGAAGATCATGTTCATGGCCTTTCTCCAGGCCTTTGGGTCTCGTTTACCTGCTGGGTCTCCCTGGTAATAGGAAAAAGGCTCTTACAACTGTCCCACTCAGGTGGGAAGTCCCTCATCCCATTTTGTTCCTGCCTAACTTAAAATAAACGCTGTTGGACTCCAAACAAAGTCAGTTCTAATGAGTCCCACGTGTAACCAACTGTTACACAGATGATAGTTTAGTTAATTACCGCTTTCCAATACACTGTATTATTTCCACATTGGTGAACAGCGGCTTAATTACAGAACTTTATATCTCTGCAAGACAATGCCTGGGAGAGGGTCCCCAGCAAACTCTGTTGGTGCATCTCTTTTCATGTTTAATATGAGATGAGAAATGCAGAGCTGGATTTCAGCCGAATCATGGATAAATGCAGTCAGTGAATTTTATGTCATATTCAGGGATGTTTGACTAGGTCAGTTACCTGTGGTAAATTAATGAAGGAAGCAGTAAGCTTCCAAGTCTCTTTCCACAGCTGTCATTACCTGGTTGAACACCGAAACCTTGAGATAATGAGGATGTAAACCAATGTAGTTCACATAAAAAAAGTCCATTATTTGAATTTGCATAACATAATAGAATGTCCCATTTTGCCTAAAATATAATTATTCAAATCACTTCTGCCTCTCCTTGAGCAGGTGGATTATTTCTGCCTCCATTTTTCTTGGCTAGGGGGCCAATAGGCAGAGTTTAGTGTGTGCTAACTTTGTAATCCCAGGTGATCCAAGAAAAACATTCTTCCAGGGCTTCCAAACCAAGTGGGTTTTCTCCAAACACTGTACCTCAGATCTGCACCAAAAGTGGTGGGAGCTGGCAGCTTAGACATGTTATACCTAGAAACCAGCTGCCTTGGTTTTCAGAGGAGAGAGAGGGGCATTTGCTTGAGTTCTACTCATTTTCTTGTTCAGTTGTATACCCAATAAAGGAAGCTCATGATGGTATCCTTTCCTTTCACAGTTTGTTTTTGTGCTGGAGCTACCAGCTGTTATAGTACTTGAATGTAATGAGGGTCCACTGCATTTGGGGTAGAAGGTTCCCCTGGACAATTTGTTCAATTGATATGGACATTTTCTCTATGTCCTGGCATGGAGAGCTTATTGGCTAATGAATCACCTCAACTGGGAACTGATGAGCACAGCTTTGCCATCCTTCATATAACTGCTTCTTTTGTCCTTAATTTGAAGCAAGAAAAATAAATGGATTTAAGCAGCTATGTTTTCAAGTCCTCTCCTGTAGGAATGCTCACTCTGGACAATTGAGCCACCTCTATACTCATACCCTGGGCATGTCTTTATTCTAGATGTTTTGCTGTGATTTTATTAATTCCTCACAGCTGTGATTATTAGGTTGCTTTTGAGATTTATCCCTTTTATGATACTACACTCCCCCAACAACTTCAAAAGCTCTTCTCCCTTTTTTCATAGGTGGAAGATTTCATTTCAGAGAACTTTGAAATGAAGATTTCATTTCAGAGACCTACAATTTTCTTCAGACAGTTTGAGTTGGTTGTCTCCCTTGTGTTTTGTTCCTCTAGCCTTAGGCAGAGAGAGTGCCTTTTATTCTGCCCCATTCTCAACTCTCAGTCTCCCTGTGGCCATCTTGAGCAGGGAGTGCTCCTTTATCTCCAGGGCCTTTCTAAAGAGGGAGCATCTCCTGAACACTTGTTGTGGCCCAATGTTCAATTGACTCTGAAAAAATAGGCCATACCCTCTCTTCTGACTGCCAGGGTAGACACAGCTGGATTTCAAAATCGCCTCCCACTTCAAATTAGTCCTCTCTTATTAGACTCTATTTTCTTCCCCAGTGGGCCCTTAAAGGAAAATACAAAGAGGGAAAAGGCAGATTATGCAACTAGCCAGTTCTTCTGGTGGTGCAGTATCGCTTCATCATCAATTTTATTTTGATGCCTAGCAAGGGTAGCCAGCCCTTCCAGCCTTACTCAAACTTTGCTGACTGCAAAGAGAAGAGAAATTCACATTATGAAACACCAAAAATATATGAAATTCTCGCAATTTTTCCAGTTACCCGGCTCTCTGGTACCAGTGTGTACCCTTCATACATTTGAAATGAAAATAACCTGTAGATACACATATTTTCCAAAACAGCTATAGCACTAACATTGGCTAATGCAGATGAAGGAGCTGTAGAAGAAGCATTTCAGAAGCTCAGAAAAGCTTGAAGAGCAAAATGGGTGACAACAGGTGTTAAGACTTGTCTGGAAGGCTGGTAGGTAAGATCCAAAAGGCTGGTTAGTGAGCAGAAAGTTAGAAGCATGGCCACTATAATGGATGAAATATCAGCCATTCTCTCTTTCTTAATCTCTTAATTCAGGATTCAAATTCAGGCCTATTGCCCTTGCTAGGTCATGGCCCTGCCTGTGATCTACAGGTAGGCAGGGCGTCTGACAACCTTTTATCCAATGGGGAAGAAATAATTGCTCCAAAGCAAATAAACCATGGTCTACTCAGGAAGGGCAAACTGATGCTCAGTGGCCCTAATAAAAGCTTAAAATAGAGTCACATGCAACAGTAAAGACACAGCATAAATAAATAAATCAGAGAAAAAAGGACGGTGGCACCGAGCTGGATCAATCATGCTGTAAGGTGATTCAGAAGAGAACTTGATTTTGTTTTGTTGTATGTTTTATAAATTCTTGAAGGAGTCAGTGAAATACATTGCATGTATCATATTCATTTGGGAAAAATGGAGACTTAGTATGCTCCAGCCAGTCCCCCACATTTCACCCATAAAACTTCCTTCCCAGAAGTGTTCCTAGTGCAGAGATGGTCTTCAAACATCAATGAGCAGGGTTCCCCCCGGGTGGGACTTCAGATCACTACACTCTTGGCTCTTTCCATGAGACTGTGCCAATGATTTCTGATATTATTTACATCTGCAACATCAAACCACAGTGTCCTTCATCTTCAAATTATTGATAGATGGTATCCTTATTCTCAGTTTTCCTCCTGATTTGGGTTGAATTCTTCATTATCTTATGGGTATCACCAGCTTTCTTGTTCTGGGAAAGGTTGTGGGAAAGTTGGGAGATTTATCACCAGAAGACATGCTTTGTGTTGGTCTTGAACTCCACAAACATGTAGAGAGAGCAGTGGCCTTGCTTTCTTCATGCCAGAGGGTATTGGGAACAAGGAGTGAACTGCAGAGACAGCTTCCTCGCCTGAGAAAGATTGGGCTGGGCTTTCATGGGAATTGGCTTTATTATTTTGCACTTATGTGAAGGGGAAGCTCCAACTGAAATGGCTCTTAGGTTATGTGGTTCCTTCATTTCTTTTTGGAAAGTGCATTAGGGCTTTTACATTTCTTTTTTTTTTCTCCAACAACCCTATAAAATGGATAGGAGGTTTTTGTCTGTGCTGTGTGGACATGTACAGCTGAGGCAGTCTTAGACAAGCTGAGGCAGTCTTCTCAGAACAGAGCTTGACATGCTATTTCCCTCTGAGTTCGATGTCAGAGAAGCATAAGCAGTGGGCATGATCTCCCCTGGCACATGAGCACCTGTGCTTCCTGAGAATAAAATCGGACTTCCCCTCCAACACCTCACTGGGGGCTGGCGTGCCTCCTCCATTGTGTAGATGGCCTGTGTCCCACCTCACCTGGGGGAAACTGAGGAAGTACATTACTTATCCTTGTCTTTATGGAGTTTTTAAAAAGTTTGACCTCCTTGATTTATTCTGACATTGTAGACAAATCATCAAGTTACTAGGGAATGATATTTGTTCTATTTTCTTTCCTAAACAAATAAATAAGGAAACAACATAACTCATTGATGTCATTTGCCAATGGAGAAAGAGTCAGGAATGTGAGTCACCCATTTCAGCTTCAAGGTCTCTAGTTCTAGGAAAGTCAGCTGACCCCTGTCACTCTCCTCATTGTCCCCATTGCTCATCATCCAAGAACCAGGCTTCATGAGCCTTCCAGAGAGGGCCATACCCTGTCCCTGGCATCTGTGTGGATTTTCCTCAGGTTGAAGCTGGGCTTCGGGTTGACACAGATAGGACTTACACCAGTTGTAGGTGATTGGGAGGTCAAAGTGTGGCATGTAGATGCTCATACCCAGTTTTTGGAATCTGTGGCATATGCCTAATATGGGGCACATTAGGGGATAAGAACCACCACTCCTTTTTATTCCCAAGGGACTCCTTTCTTCTGTTTCTGCCAGTTCTTCAAAACATTTTCTCCCAAGGGTTGCTTCTGGCAGTGACTGTGAGTCTAAGCAGAGTGTGGAGGGGAGACACAAGTTCCCAAGGCCTGCTCATGTGGCCTTTCTACAAGGGCAAAGTCCTAGACTCCTGGCTCCCCAAGTAACTAAGGGTTGGCCATCCAGCTGAGGGTTGGTGGGTGAAATGGGGGCATGCTTACCTACTGCCCAACAAACTGAGCAGGCTAGGGGTGTTCAGGCCTCCAGAGTTTGTAGAAAGTCAACCTTAGCTTATGTTAGGGTGCAGCCTGACCTTCCTGTGCTTTCCCTCCAGGACAAAGAAGTGAATTTGGAGCAGGTCCATCGGCGAATGAACAGCCTAATGGATGAAGACATTGCTCACAAGCAGATTTCCCCAGCGTCCATTGAGCTCTCAGCCCTGGAGATGGGGGGCCTGGCTCCCAGTCAGGCCTTGGAGCCGACGCGGGAGTATCAGAACACCCAGCTCTCAGTCAGCACCTTTCTGCCGGAGCAAAGCAGTCACAGCACCAGCCGGACACTCTCGTCAGGGCCCAGCAGCAACCTGCCGCTGCCGCTGAGCAGCTCAGCCACCATGCCCTCCATGCAGTGTAAACACAGGTCGCCCAATGGGGGGCTGTTCCGCCAGAGCCCGGTGAAGACCCCCATCCCCATGTCCTTCCAACCCGTGCCTGGGGGCGTCCTCCCAGAGGCCTTGGACACCTCCCATGGCACCTCCATCTGACCGCGCCGCCTGCCCTCCCGCCCGTCCATCCACCCACCCGACCAGCAGAGCTTTTTAATACAAGGAAACAACACAAACCACATACACACATACACACACAGAGAGACTCTTTCATTTTTCTTGTATATATGTGTAAATAATGACAGAATGGAGTGGGGTAAAAGTGTATTTTGAATATTCCCAATTTTCGAAGTCAGTAAAAAAAACACACAAAAACTGTATGAATGACTTTGTAAATTTTGTTCTATATGAATAAAAAGGCAAATTACTTGTGATCATTCTGAAGTGCCAAAGAAGCCCCCTGTTCCTGGGCCTTTCTGAGAGCAGGAGGGGTGATCAGATAAGAAACCTTTCCAGCTGGGGGCAGAGGGGAAGATGAGGAGCTAGTCCCTTTAGAGGAGCCCCAAATGCTGCTTGCCAACTGTCCTGAGTTTCCCTGCCACTGCCCTCTTCTCCTTCCCCTTGTTCCTTCTTTAGTGCTTTCAGGTAGATACAGGCTGCTTTGGCCTGGGCCCTGGGCCACTATGCTGAAGCCTGATCAACTGTCCTTTCAGCCTGGGACTGAGGAGGCTCCCAGGACACAGGGAAATCCCGTCGGTCACCCTACTGGGTGTCATCATGCGTTGCAGGTGTGAGGGGAGCCACTTTTACTGAGGTGACAGTCTCTGAGGGCTTTGATGCTCTAGGGTCATCCTGTTGGCTTTGCTTTTTACTTTCTTTTCCTAGTTTGCAGAATCAACAAGTGGTGGAACAGGAGCAAGGAGGATAGCCCCATCGTTGCCTTGGGAAGACTGGGCCTGGTGAAAGGTCCAGGGGGAGAGGGAGATGCAAGAGTGGTGTGTGGATCAGATGAGGTGGTGGGGCCAGGGGCCAGGTAGAGTGAGAGTATTCTTTTGCATTTGAGACTCATAGTCCCATGTAAGAGAGAAAATTGTGGTCACAGATACAGGGAATCCAGTTTCAAGTCAAAGAATCCTAATTGGAAGAGTCGGGGTTGGGGGTGTGAGCAGCTCCAGGAAGCAGGCTATCATGCTAGGTTATGGGAGTGCTGGGAATAGATCAAAGGGGACGTGTTTATTCAGGTAGGAAGGCACTTTGTGCTGAAAGGAGAAACAGCATAACTGTGTGAGGTGAAGGCAAGTAATTCCCATCATCCAGGGAAGTACCCCCACAAGCAAAAGATGTCTCAGGGCCTTAAACCCTATAGTCTGCCAGACAAGGCCAGATCCTAGCACAAATCTTCCCTCTTTGCTTGACTGCCTTCTCCAGATCAGAAGCCATTAGGAGTGATGCAGTCCCTAGCAGGAATCCCCTTGACGGGGAGCATCATATTGTCTGAAATTCCCAGGGATATCCCTGACCTGGTGAACCCGCAGGGTGACTGTTTCTTAAGCTGGAACAATCTGACAGCCCCACCTCCCTCTATAGGCCTTTCTGGGATAATTATAGAAGCAGAGAAAAGACCACCGGGAGCAGAGTACTAGGAGTAATCAGCTGTATTGCTCCAGCTCTCCTGAAGACAAGGTGATTCTGGTCTAACCTGCCAGGATGGCTTGTGCACAGCCCACACCCAGTACCCTGCCCGAGAGGGGTCCCTCCCCAGCAGTGTTCAGGGAGGTGAGAGCCTGGGTATGTGTTCCTATCGATTGCCTCTCCTACAGTCTATAGAGTTCTACTTATGAGGGTGATAACAAGTCCAGGATTGATTTCTTTCCTAAATCCCCAGTGACATGATTGAGCAGTAAGGAACGGCTGCATCCCATAGTCAGCTAAAAGCACCCTGGAGAGGAGAGTGTTTATAATTATGTTATTTATCTCTGGATGCTGAGAGTAGCCTGATATTAATGCTGCCAAGGCGATCCATTGACATTCCTCCAATCAGAGCGTATAAGGCAGGTGCATGCACATGGTGAGACCTAGGTGGGCTGTGGTACTGAAGAAGAGCAGGCTTCATTTTCTTTCCATCAGCACTTAGGGGGCCCTTCCCTGGATGGTCAATTTTTCGTATATATCTTTGTATTTTTTTAATCAATTTTTTGGTCTCACTGCCTTAGCTCACACCTCATTATGGTTTCTAACCCCTGACATGACCTGTCTTCTGTGGTGTACCATGATTGTCTTATTGAAGAGCTTTGTTTAAAATGGTGTCAGAGAGGAGAGATGGGGTGTGTGTGTGTGTGTGTGAGAGAGAGAGAGAGAGAGAGAGAGAGAGAAAGAAAGAGAGGTGGGGGTTTCATCTTTGAGGGAAAAGTATTCTGCTTATAAAAAAAAAACACCTTAACACCTCATGGTGTTATTCTTCACCATGTTTATGTTATTTTAAATTCCCTACCCTTGGCATGAGGGGAAGTGATTGATAATCAAGCAAGTTCTCTAGAAAAAAAATCTCCCAACTCAGATTTCTGTCAGCTCAGAATGTATCTTTTTTTCATGCTTTGCTCTTTGGATTTATAACTCTGTCTAGACTATTCCATACATTTTAGGTATATTTTGTGCCTTCAGACACTGCAAATAATTATCAGCATTTGGATTAAAGTTGTTTAATAATAAAACTTGACTTTGCTCCCAACCCTCTTCTTCTCTGGGGTGAAGAGAAATGCTTATTCCCTGCCATGTGTGGTCATGAGCTAGGTTCTCTCCCATAGTGTGGAGAATGGTCAGTGAAACTCCTCCAAGGCCCAGGTGGGTCTCAGATCGGCCTGAGTTGGAGGCTTCCCTCCTCACTTGAGCATATCCAGAGTACTCCAGTTTGGCCAGACAACAATGCCAGGGACAAGCTAAGGGGTGATTCAAGTTTTTTATTAAGCCGACAGTTGAGAATATGAGCTATTGCAAAACCTCTAGAAGAGAATTTGACCAGACTACATAGAGAGGTTCCCATAATCTTGTGGAAGAAACATCCTTTTAAGAATCAGCTGTTTTGTTCTCTGCCATCCCTACACTCACTTTGATCCCAGATAAGGTATTTCCTTGTGCTTAGGTGTCAGAGCTAATGAGCTATCATTCTTTGAGGCTCCAGAATCTGGCTTCCTTACATTTGACCCTCAGAGGGTCTGTGGGTACTATTTTCCAATGGACATCCATATGCCCTGTCAACTCTATGAGTCTGGGATTGCTAGCCTGGGTCCTGGATACCCAAATCCACATCTACCTATCCCCCTAGTTTGCATCACAAGTTCCTCTCTAGCTTCCCAGCCTTCGTGGGAGAAACAGCTTCATGGCAGGTCTTGGGCCAGATTGGGCTGACCGAGAAGGTTGGTTTTCATTATCAACATCTCACCTATGAACTGAAAGGGGGAATGTCTGCCCTTATTCTTCTGCCTCAGCACCAGTGAGAAGCTTCTCCAATATTGGTGATGAACTCCAAAGACTGCAGCAGGGGGAGGTGGAAATCTGAGAGGATTTCCCAGATTATTTAGACAGATGGATTTGGACAGGACTCCTGATAATCTGTGTTTTCTTAAGATAAAACTGCCTAGTTCCTAAATTCTAAGTCCTCCTCAATCTTACCAGGTTGAAATGAAATTTATACTTCATTTTTTTGTTTCTTAATCATTGAAAGAAGACCAAGTGTACATAAAGGAAGAAAAGGCCACTGGACCTGAAGGCCAGGGTGGTATGGAAGGAACATTTGGTTCCTCTGGCCTATCTCGTTGAATACTCTTAGACATGGGAAAAGTCTGCTGGATAACCTGGGTCTTTGTGTGGCCTTATGCTTCCTTACTTGGGGCCTTCTGCCTTTCTGTTTGGTAAATAGTCTTGAGGAATTTGCCTTTCACACCCACAAGAATTAGTCTTTCTCTTATCAAAAACCTCTTTTTGTGCTCCTAGCTTTGGCAACAAAAGATTAGATAAAAGCTCAAAGAAATTGTGTGACCTATCCTTACTGTGGACACAATAAAAATACAGTGTTTCTGTTTCTAATGTAATATTCCTCATATCTAAAACATTATTTTATTTGACACAACTAGGTGCTTTTAATAAATGAAATTATGTGTGATTTCTATTATTCTCACCTTTCATACCAGGAAATTCAAGACAGGTAACAATTTCCTGTGCTTATAACTTTAATTATTGTCTTTTTTTCCCCCCTTTCTCATCTCAGTGGTATTTAGTCAGGGAGATTATTTTCGAGAGAAGCACGCATATTTCATATAAATCAGGTGAGCTAACAGTCATCTTCGCCAGAAGGGGAAGTGACCTCTGAACACTTCCTCCACATTTCATTTCTCACCTTTGAAACTGACATTGGTTGCTGAGTGTCAGAGAGAGGAGAGGTTCTCTCCACAGGAAAAAAAGAAAGAAAAACAAAAACAAAAACCAGAAAACTCCTGCAGCAGAAATTTGCAATGGCCAGGATCTGGGAGAGGCCTCACCAGGGTGAATTACCAGAAGCTCGGTTGTGGGCAGATTCAAGCATTCACTTGCTGCTGGGGTGGGGCAACTAGGTATCTAGGTAGGGAGGAAAGCATAAGATTCACCAACCCACTGAGACTGTCAATACACAAAATATACAAGCATATGTGAGCATTTACATACAGATACTGAGGCCCGTGCACATGCACTCCTCACATCAGGCACACACATGTAGCATTTAAAAGCACACAACAATGCACTTGAGCAATGTAAACAGATGAAGTCCTACTCATCAGATCTGGGACACAGAGTCCAGGGGAGGGAAGAGGCTGCTCCAGGGCTTCCCTGCCCAGCACACAGTCTCAGTGCAACAATCAGCCAAGCAGTGCTCTGCAATCAGCCACCCAGGAGGGAGATACATCTCTGGCAAACTGGCTTCTTTCTGGATGTGCAAAGTAAAACATTTTCTATCACTATACCCTTGCTCTGAAGTCCTCCTGATTTTCAGCCAGAATCCTGATATATATGAAGAAGTCTCAGGCCTTCTTTGCACTGGCATCCAATTGTTTTCAAATAAGAATACCCGTGATCATATCTGTATCAGCGACTGATGAGGTGCGGTGTTCTAGAGACTGCACAGTACCCTTTACATACAAATACTCTCTCCTTCTCAGGTGGACCCTGCAAGGTAGAAATTATAGAAACACAACTTATAGAAAGAGAATGAAACTCAAAAGGTGATGGTCCCCAAGCTGGTAAGTGTCAGTGCTGGGATTCACACACCTCCTTGTCTGTCTGACTCCATAACCCATGTCCTGTTGGTGCAATTGACTTCCCTCGGTAGAAGCACGCCTGTCTCTCAGCTGCTGGACCGAAGCTGACCTCTGTCCTGAGGCACAGTGGCACCAGACCCACCAGCTCCCTCAGCCTTTATGTCTGCTGCTTCCTCTCCGGTGGGCTCAGGGCATATTGGTGAGTATCTCCTTGTGCACTCCGATGGCTGCATGCCTCACAGGGTCTGGGTCAGGCACTTGATCCCTTGAAGCTGCCCTCGTCCAGACGGGCACAGGCTCTTCCAGGTTCTTTCAGGTATTGGTCTGCACCTCTGAGGGTCTTTCTTCCCCTTGTCTCCCTAAAAAGCCTCCCTTTTTTGCAGTCTGCTTTTGCAAAAACAAACCACATATTAGGCTAAGGGAAGCTGTAGGTCTCACTTTGCTCTAAACTGCTTTAAAATTCCCCTGTAAAGTAGGAATTCCTCCCCTGAAGTTCATGCATAAAAAGATGTCAGAAGTGCCTGAAAAACCTCTAAAATGTTTGTCAAATTCCTGAGTTTCTTTATATGTATGTATGTGTGTGTGTACCTTTTTTTCCCCCCAGAAACGAAGTCCATATCTTCCAGTAAAGTTTGAAGTTTCTCTTATAAAATGTCTAAGCTATTGTTCATGGAGTTTGGAGTCCCACTCTCCAGTGTGAGTCTTTTGGTGTAAGCTCATTTGGTGAGCCATCTGAGGGGAAAAATAATCACACTGAACAGTGGTCGGAAGAGGGAGTATGGGAAACACTTCATAGGTAGGACCCCTGGGGCATTGACACAGAAGCAGGAAAATCCCACTTTCTGGGCACTCCAGGAATAGAAAGATGCAGGGATGATAGATCAATGCCGATGCCCTAATCCTGGTTCCCAAGAAGGTGGTTCCAGCAAAGGAAAGGACACTGAAATTGGCTGGGCCTGGGTTGCAAGCCTACTTCTGGAACATATTGACTGACACTTGAACACATCTTTCTTTAAAAATATTTTGTTGATTTATATTGTTGGTGTTTTGAAAGTGCAGGGTTCCCCCCTTCAGGAATGGTTACCAAGCACACCCATCACCCACCCATCACCAAAGCACCCATAGTCCACCACCACAGTTCATTGTGCCCCCTCCCAACTTGCTCTCATCTCTGCCTCTCCATTTCTGGATGCCTCTGTTCCATAGTCAGTTTGCACATCATTGTTTGAGTCTCACTGCTTCTTTCATATATTGGTGACAGTAACACTGATGATGACACTGTCTTGTGAGCAGTCCATAGTGAGCAAACGTAACAATAGCTGGAAGGTACTGAATATTTACTATGTGCCAGAATTTTCCCTATATCATCATATCTGTTCCTACAAATATCATATATGGCAGATAATGAGGAAGCTGAAGCTCAGAAAAGTCAGTGATGTGCTCACATGGTGGGGAAGGGATGCAGCATCCAGGCGTGTGAGCACACAGCAGTGCTGCTTCTCCTGATCCGGGATCAGTACTTGGCATTGCAAGTGCAGTGCAGGCTCTGGGACTCATTGTGCTTGCCTTATTCTCCCAGGCTTTGTTCCCAGGGTGGCAGGTACAGGGAGAAGATATTGGTATTGGTGTCTCTCACACCTCAAACTGGTTAAATGCTGACTGTCGACACAATTAGTTTTTTT
Source organism: Talpa occidentalis (assembly GCF_014898055.3). Classification (NCBI taxonomy): domain Eukaryota; kingdom Metazoa; phylum Chordata; class Mammalia; order Eulipotyphla; family Talpidae; genus Talpa; species Talpa occidentalis. The sequence goes on from NW_023605194.1 coordinate 32,853,509, forward strand.
CTTTTGGTTTTGTAGTTTTCAACGGTACGATCTTGGAATTCAGGTGAGGAGAATGAATCAATAGAGCTATCTATGATCCATGATTGCTAGAAAGACACTTTTCAGGTTCCTAAGTGCCCTTCTCTGACATCTGAGTATTTTGTGGAATCTATACAGCTCCCAAGGGCCAGGTATGATTCCTTACAAGTAGGGGTATGTTTGCCTTTGCTTCATGGAAGTCAAATTATTTATTTTTCTGCATCAAGGTAGAGTCAAGTGTGTGGCCTAGTGCTCATACATCCTGATTGCAATCAGGATCAGACAAATCTTGCTTACAGTCTCTTCTATGTCACTGACCAGATGGGTATCCTTAATCCTACTGCTATCATGTCCTTTCTGCCACCTCACCAGTAAAGTGGGGCCTGTGTTCTGGGCCGCTGTGAGGATCAGAGATCATGCAGAAAAGGGCCCTGCACAAATACACTCTCATAAACAGCAGCTGTGGGGGCGATTTACGTATCTATGCATCCCCTTTCTCCAGGGAAACCTGAGTTATCCAACCGTCTCCTCCATAATGCTCACAGACAGAATACTTCCGGCTTGGACAGGAGGCAGAGTTGCTTGCCAGGGTGAAGAAAAGCAGCATTTCCATTTCTACCCCTTGCACTGGGATGATTGCTAGAGCTTCACCCCATCCTGCTGGGAGCTGACAGTGCCAGCAGCCCTCACTGCTGTTCCTGACGCCCTCTCAGGTAGTAATTCTGATAGTTCCCAGAAAGCAAATGAAAAGCAACCTGGCTTATCTGGGGAGGCATAATTTGATTGTGAGCTGTTCAGTCAGGGCCTTCCCAGCGCCTGACTTCCAAGCATGCCTTAGAGAGAAGCAGAGAAGAAGAGGGCTCTGGAGAGGGGGCACTGGTAGAAGCACTGATAAATCCCCGGTGAGTCCTAGGGAATACAGGTAGCCCCCCCTTTCAAAAGTTCCAGTTACACCACTTTGCTTCTACAAAATTCCTACACCTGTTCCTGTTTTCGCTAATGGAAAGAAAACAGAAGAACTTTTTTTTCTTTACGACAATAGCTGAAAAGCTCAAAGAGTGTCAGTGTCTGCTTTGAGGCAGCATGCCCCCCCGAAGCTCATAGGGAGTTGCCCTGCCAAGCTGCTTCCATGGACTATTTTACACAGGCTGCAGATGTATCATGTCATTCCTGCTTTTACTGTATGTGAGTGTTATTTTAGGTTTGATGTGCTATTTAGTAGGACTCGATAGGTTATGGGGGGGGGTTCTGAGAATGTTGAAAGATTTTCAATATGAATTAATGGTATTTATGCATACAAGAACTGGGGTGTAAGCCAGAGGTCCAGGGGTTGAAAGGGTTCACCAGAGGCAGGTGGGGAACAGAACAGGCAGATCGACAGAAATACACTGCTGAGGGGAGCAGCTGGTGAGGCAGGAGAGGCCTGCTGCACCATGTGGGTTGCTCCCTGGCAGGCCGGGGATCAAACTCGTATTGCAGTGGCTGGATTGCACTCATTGCTGCAGTGCTGGGGATATCTTAACAGTGCTGTCTTTAACCCCTGCACCACCAGGGAGGCCCAAATTGCTTATTTACTTTATGCCATACAAACGTGGCATAAGTTTTAAGTTTCATAGGAATGTTTTATTTTCAGAAAACAGAGGAAACTTTGGCAGTTTGAGGGGTGATGTTCATGGTGATATATTCCATAAAACCCCAGAACTTCAGGGGCTTCCTGGGATGACAGGAAGCATTTTGCTTCAGATGGAGGATCTAACTTTTTTTATTTAATGGGAAAAAGAAAAGCTTAAATTTGGAGTGATGGTGTATGTGCTGAGAACTTTGCATTTACTCTGACAGTGCCCATTTCTAAACTTCTGAGAATACCTTATGTCTGAAGCTTACAGTGGCTGGTGCATCTTTACCACCAACTTGTGGTCTGGACAAGCTAAGTTATGTCACGTAGAATGTGCTTTAGAATTCAGGAGAAAAGGAGACTGCAGGCTACCATGTCAGTAAGGATCCAGCTGAGTAATAAAGAAAGGACCCCCTTGAAAGAAGGATTTGAGGAGAGGGGTTTTTCAGAAAAATGTATACAGGTCTTGGAAAGCCACAAGGATAGTGGAGAAGGCTGGGGATAGAAACAGCAGCATATTTTTACGACCTTACGGCAGGAAAGGGCAGAAGGTCCTTATCTTCCAATTGGGAGGCAGGAGGTTGGAAAGGGCAACCTGAATCCATTTCCAGGGAATGAGCGATCTGGTGGTGATCCTATCAGGATCACTTGGTGGGTATTCTGTCTTCACTGGGCCCCTTCCCTGTGATCTCCTGAGCAAGAGCTGACCAAAGAGCAGAGGGCAAGATGTCTGTGACAGTTTATACTGACCAAGCTCCGAGAGCACAGAACAAGGTAGAGGAAGCAAAAGAATGAATATGGGGGGTAGGTTGGGGATAAGAAATAAAAGATATTTAATATAGTGGGATTCAAAAGGGAAGAAAAAGAATTTCCATGAATTATATGCCAATCATGTCCTAGGAGAATTAACTCATTTATCACCCTGGGAATTAAGAAATCTCTGACAAATGAGGAAAACGAGAGTCAGAGTAATTAAGTGATTTGTTCAAAGTGGTCCAAATAGTCTGTCAGTCTAAATAAAACCTGTGCTCTTTCCACCCCTTAGAGCTCCATGTCTTCAGAGGATGTAGACATGAGGCAGCATCAGGCAGAGCATTGCCTCTCTAGATCTGGGGCTCAGCCACCAAGGATTGCAAGTCTTTGGGTGAAGGTAGGCAGAACAGCATAAGTGATATTTGCAGAGAAAACAACTCATTTGCCTTTCTGCAGATGAGGCAGGATGACTGCATCCTGCAAACTCTAATTTGGTTGTCAGAGTCCTCTCCTCTAATTGGGTCCCCAAAAGAATATGAAGACAGGGAACTATCTATACAGGAGGCTACTGCGTGTTAGAATTAGAAATGTGTGCTTTTGAAGTCAAATTCTTTTATTTTCTAGCTCGGTGACCACAAGTGTGTCACTTAAACTCTTTGACCATAGTTTCCACATCTCTGAAATCTATGCAAGAGCAGCAATCCACCTCAAATGATGAAAAAAGAAAACTTGGAATAAAGCATCCAGTGCTAACATCAGTGCTGGCACATAGCAAGCACTCAATCAATGATGACCATCATTAGTGTAGGAAATATGGTTGCAAAGGATCCAACTACAAGCCTATAGCTTTAAAATGTACTGTTTAAAATGTGTTATTTACATGCAGGAAGGTATACAAATCATCTGTGCACAGCTTGATTCATTTTAACAAGGTGAGCATTCTCATGTAGCCACCAGCCCCAACAAGAGTAGAACATTATCACCTTCCCAGATCACTTCTTCAGAACCCTAAAGGTATCCATGACTGCCAATTTTATAACCATTGATTAATTTCATACATATTTTGAAATATGTATAGATAGGATCGATTATCCTGGTTTTGTCTGGCTTTTTTTTTTTAATAATTCATCATTGTCTTTGAGGCTTATCAAAGTTTCTGTGTGAATTTCATTTTCATTGCTATCAAGGATTTCATGGTGTGAATGTCACAATTTATGCATTCTGCTATTGATAGACATTTGGTCTGTTTTTTGCATTATTATGAGTAGTGTCCCTATGAACATTTTTGGTGCATGCTTTTGGACAAATTGATGTGTCTCCATTGAATTGCTCAGTCATCAGTATGCATCTGCTGCAAAGTTTTCAGGAATAGTTGTACTGATTGAACACTTTACCTGTGGTGTTTGAGAGTTGCAATTGTTCCACAATCTCACGAACACGGTTGCTGTCAGATACTTTAATTTCAGCCATTCTATTGAGAATGTAGTATGCCTAATTGTGGTTTAAATTTGCATTTTCCTGATTACTAATGAGATTGAGCCTTTTGCATGTGCTTGTCTTAATATCTGTTTCTGTGAAATGTCTCATTTCTTCCACACCATGGTTTGCCTTCTTACCCTCTTTCTGGCATTTATTGATGAACAGAATTTCTTCATTTAAATTGGGTTCATCTATGAATGTTTCCCTTTTCCTTAATGCTCCACATGTCCTGTTTCTCAAAGCTTTCCCTATCCAAGTCCAGGAGGCATTCTCCTGTTTTCTTCTGGGTGACTTGTTGTTGTTCTGGGTGACTTGTTCATTTATTGATGAACAGAATTTCTTCATTTAAACTGGGTTCATCTATGAACGTTTCCCTTTTCCTTAATGCTCCACATGTCCTGTTTCTCAAAGCTTTCCCTAGCCAGGTCCAGGAGGCATTCTTCTGTTTTCTTCTGGGTGACTTGTTGTTCATATTTGCATCTACAATGCTCCCATTATGGATTTTGGGGTATGATGTGAAATAAAGATTAAAATACATTTAGAGTATGGTGACACCCTAAAGAAAAAAAAGGGAAACCAATTATGATCCAACAATACCTCTGCTAGGTATTTATCCAAGAGTATGAAAACTCCAGTAAGCAGTAAGAAGAGATTTATTCACCTATGTTCATAGATGCACTGTCCACAATTGTCAAGTCATGGAACCAACCTAAGTGCCTATCAGCAGATTAGATAAAGAAATTGTGCAATATGTATATGGACTACTACTCAGCTCAAAAAAAGATGAAATAGTGCCTCTTGGGATATGATGGACAGATCTTTGGGTGATTATACAAGGTGAAATAAGTCAGAAAGTGAACGATATCTATATATTTGGTTTTACTTATCTGTGGGACATAAACATATACTAGCAAAGCACAGCAAAAACAATTCTTAGACTTGGTGGAAAAAAAAATACTGATTACCTGGAGGAAGCAGGGGCGAAGCAGGAGAAGATATTGGCAGGTTTGATGGAAGGTGAGTGAAGCATGTGCACACATGGAGAAGTAAAAAATATAACCCCAAAGTTATAGAGACATGTGAACTACTGACAAATTAAGAAAATATGGATTTAAAAATATATACAGATAATTGATTATTCCAGCATTGTCCATAGGAAGAAAGCCCCCTTGTTTTTACATTACGGTGTCAGATTTATCATTAATTAAGTGATCTTGCATGTGTTGACCTTTTATCATATTCTGTTCTTTTGGTCTATTCAGCACTAATACTACATTGTCCTAGTTACTGTAATTTTATAATCACTCTTGGTATCAGCGCAAAAGTCTGTCTTTTGCGCTTCCACATTTTAAAAGCACCATCCCTTTTTCCATAAAATTCAATTGGGATTTTATTGAAACTATACTGAATCCATAAATAAATATGGGGAAAATTAATACCTTTCTAGTCCTTACTTCAGCTTTTCTGTATTCTTATATTTAAGGTATAGCATTTGTAAGCAAAGTTCTGTTTGTAAATGGGTGTGTTTAATTTAGAAAAATAAAGCCTTATTTAATCTTTAATTAAAATAATTAATTTATTCACATTCAAAGTAATTACTGATGTATTTGGGTTTAATCTGTGATCTTATTTTTCTATTTGTTTCTCTTGTTCTATGTTACTATATCCTTTTTGCCTTATTTATAATTAAAATAATGCTTTGTTTTTCTATACTATATCTCTATTAGCTTGTTGGTTATACATTCTTATAGTCTCTAAATTTTTTTTTTTTTTTTTTAAATAGAGGCATGTTTTTTTTTATTTATTTATTTGTTTGTTTGTTTGTTTTGTTTATACATGCACTGGGTACAGTCAGAAGCGTGGGAGGGTGAGAGAATTCACCAGAGCCAGAGCGGGGAGCAGAGCAGGCAGAAGGACCGAAGTACACTGCTGAGGGGAGCAGCGGGCGGCAGGAGAGGTCTGCGCGCCATGTGGGACCCTCCTCTGGTGGCCAGGGAGCAGCCGGGCATCGAACCGGCGCTGCAGAGGCCGCGGGCAGCTTCGCAACCCAGCGCTCAAACGCTGTGCCACCGGGAGGCCCTAGTCTCTAAATTTTTAAGGGAGTTAAACTAAAGATATAAAAGTGTAATTTTTTTAACCATACCCAACACAAGGCAGTACCATAAAATGCTTTATATCCATTGTCATCCTATTTCCTACCTTATGGTATCTTAATTTTATATTTATTTTCAAGAATATAAGACACTATATCCAGTCAGCAATATTTTAGTTTTTTCCACATATTTATCTTTTCATTGTCTATTCATTTCTTCCTCTGTCTCCATTTCTTTTTGAGATTATTTTCTCCTGCCTCAAGAATTCTCTTAATTTCTTTTGCTATTGGTTGGCTGATGACAAAAATCAGACCCCATTTTTTGGTGGAAAAAGCTAGAAACATATCGTTAATTTTCCTTTCAAAGGGTATTTTCACTGGATTGAGAATTCCAGGTCAGCACGAATTTTCTTTCAACACCTTAAAAATATTACTCCTTCATCTTTGGGCTTTCCGAGTTTCTGCTGAAATTACTTTTCAATACTATTTTCTTTGAACATGATATGTCTTTTTTTCTGGATGTGTTTATGGTTTCTCTTTGTCTTTGTCTTTCCAGCAATTTACCTATGATGCATGTGCTCAGGTGTATTTTTCTTTAAATACCCGTGCTTGGGATTTTAGAATTTCTTGAATCTATTTTATCATCATTTGTTAGTTTGGGTAAAACCTCAACCATTCTCTCATTATTTCCCTCCATGCCTCTGTGTGTATTTAAACTCTTTTTAAAAATCATGGTATATCCAGCCCTTAGGCTCTTTGCTATATTTTCCATCCTTTTACCTTTCCATTCTAGTTCTTTACTTACTGATCACATGTTTCAGTTTTTTGTTTTTTGGTCCAAATCATAGATCATCTATGAGTCTAATTTTTTTTTTTTAAATTTATTTATACAAGCACTGGGTACAGTCAGAAGCGCGGGAGGGTGAGAGAATTAACCAGAGCCAGAGCGGAGAGCAGAACAGGCAGACTGATGAAGTACGCTGCTGAGGGGAGCAGCAGGCAGCAGGAGGGGTCTGCGCACCATGTGGGACCCTCGCCGGTGGCCGGGGATCGAACCGGCACTGCAGAGGCTACAGGCAACCTTGCAGCCCAGCGCTCAACCACTGCGCCACCAGGGGAGGCCCTGAGTCTAATTTTTTATTTAGATTTTTTTTTATTGGTTATGTTTTTAATCTGACTTTTTGTTCTCCATTTCCTTTTAACTTTTCTCCACATTTCATATACATCCATCCTTATCTACCAACAAGTATTATTTCTAACAGCTGTATTTTTTAAAGTTTTAGGTTCACAACAAAATTAAATGGAGAGAAGAGTTGATACATGTCCACTCTCTCCCTGCAGAGGGGGCTACATTTGTTACAGTTGATGAACCTATATTGAGACCTGTAATTACAACCCAAAGTTCATTGTTTGCATGTGTATTAACTCTGGTATCACACATTCTGTGGCTTAACAAATGTATAATGACCTGTATCTACCACTGAAGTATCATACAGAATAGCTGTACTGTCCTAAAAGTCCTTTGTGTTCTACTGTTCATCTCCTTTCCATCCAACTCTGGGCATCCATTCATCATTTTATTGTCTTGATAGCTTTGTCTTTTCTAGCATGTCATATAGTTGGAATTGTATAGTATGTAATTTTTCAAATTGTTTTTTTTCACTTAATAATATGCATTTAAGATTCATCAATGTCTTTTAATGGATTGAAGCTCATTTCTTTTAGCACTGAATGTGATTTCATTGTCTGGATATATCATACTTTATTTACCATTCACCTAGTGAAGGACATTTTGGTGCTTCCAAGTTTTGGCAATTATGAATAATTGCTGCTATAAACATCCATACATAGGTTTCAGTGTGACTATACATTTTCAATTCTTTTGGGTTGAAATATCAATAAAGTGTTACTCCCTCATGCCAAGGAATTCAACTGCTGAATAAGAGTATGTTTAATTTTATGAGAAATTGTACCACTGTCTTCCAAAGTACCACTGTCTTCCATCGTTCATGTCCAGGAGCAGTGAATGAGACTGTCTTTTGTTCCACTATTGATGTTGTCAGTTTTAGATTTGTGTGTAGTGGTATTTCATTGTTATTTTAATCTGGTCCCTCTTCTCACATGTTAATTTAGCATATTATTCTCTTTGGTGAGATGTCTGTTAAGGTTGCTTGCCCATTTATTTTTTAAGATTGATTGATTTATGTGTATACTGCCTCACAAATAATGCAAATACCTTACAAAAACAAAATATTCCTTCTTCCTCTAGTTCTTTGTATCATTGCTATCATTCATGTCACTTACAAATAAGTTATAATTACTGAAAATATTGTTGCTATTACTAATTTAAACAAATTTTAATGTTAGATCACTTACCAACAAGAGAAAGAAAAGTTTTTATTTTACCATCACCATTTCTTTTCCTATGCTTTTCCTTTCTTCATGTAAATCTGAGTTTTGACTTAGATCATTTTCCTTCTCTATGAAGAACTTTTATAATTGATTGTAAGGTAGGTATACTGGCAACAAATTTTCTCAATTTCTTTTTTTCTGAATGTCTTAACTACTCGTTGAGAATAATTTCACAGCATTGCAGAATTTTTCTTTTAACACTTTAAATATTTCACCCCACACTCTTAGGCCTACCAATCCAGCAGAGGTATTAATAGCATCACTTAGGAGGATAAATTATGTGGTCACTTTAGCCATCATGGATGCTATGGGTAATTTTATGTGTCAACTTGACTAGGGTCACAGCAACCTGATAGTTGGTAAGACACTGGATGCCTAGTGAATCTATATGTAGGTAAGACTAACATTTAAATCAGTGGACTTTGAATAAGATAGATCACGCTTCACAATGTGAATAGGCATGAACCAATCAGTTGAAAGCCTTAACAGAAAAAATAGGGTTTCCCCTGGTGGCACAGCGGTTGAGCACTGTGCTGCGAAACTGCCTGCAGCCTCTGCAGTGCCCGTTCGATCCCCGGCCGCTAGCGAAGGTCCCACTTGGCGCGCAGACCTCTCCTGCCATGCCCACTGCTCCCCTCAGCAGTATATTTCATCGGTCTGTCTGTTCTGTTCCCCGCTCTGGCTCTGGTGAATTCTCTCACCCTCCTGCGCTTCTGACTGTACCCAGTGCTTGTATAAATTAAATAAATCTTTAAAAAAAAATTGATGTCTTCAGGGAAGAGGGAACTCTACCTCCACTCTGCCTTCAGACTCAAGCTATAATAAACTCTTCCCTGGGTCTCCAGCCTACTGGTTTGTTCTACATATTTCAGTTCTGCCAGCCTCCATAATTGCATGAGGTAATTCTTTAAACATTATCTCTCTCTGTCTGTCTCTCTCTCTCTCTACACACACACACACACACACACACACACACACACACACACACAAACACACTAACACATCCTATTGATCCTGTTGTTTCTGTGTCTCTGGAGAGCCCTGTCTGACATGATTCAGTGGACTTGCATGTAGAGGGCTATAGGAGCGTAGTTTTTTTTTTTTTTTCTGAGACCAGGAATTTGAGGGGCAAACGTCTAAATGATAAGGTTTGTGAGGGAGTAGCTGAGAGGAGAGTTTGGGAATGTTGAGGAGCTCTGTGCATCTGGAAGAATGGTGTGCAGGGTCTGGAAGAGGAAGTAGGAGTAGATTCTGAAGGGCCAGAGCACTTGGCACTTCTGACAAAGGGATCCCCAGGCAGTGGGAAGTCTGAGGGGTTTTAAACAGGAGAAAACTGGGTTAATTTACTTTTTCCTAACATTCTTTCTACATGCCTTAATTTTTTAAAAAAGTACCGTTCCTCTATTGATTTATTTTCAGTCTTTTGCCCCAAATCAGTTAAGCATAGTCTATTTCTGGATTCTCTATTCCCTTCCATTCATCTTTGTGTGCATCCCTCCATCAGTACCTTCTTCCTTTTATTCTTCCTTAAATTAGTTTTAACTATTCTAGCTCTTTGCATTTCCATTACATTTAGAATAAGCATGTCGATGTCTACAAAATTCTTGCTGTGAATATGATAATATTTTCAGTAAACCTGTGTATCAGTTTGGAGAGAATTGACCTTTTTACTTTGTTAAATTTTCCAGTCTGTGAACATAGCATGTATTTCCATTTATTTAGGTCTTATTGATATTTTCATGAACAATTGTGGTTTTTAGCATCAAATGCCTATACATATTTTATTATATTTATATTAAAGTACCGTGTTTCAAAAATAAATGGTATTATATTTTAAATTTTGATATTTATATCCTCATTGCTAATATATAAAAATAATTGATTTTTGTATATTTATCTTTTACCTTGAAGCCTTACTGAATTCATGTATTTGTTTTTTTTTGTTTGTTTGTTTATTTTCAGTAGATTTCTTGGAATTTCTATGTAGGTAATCATGTCATCTACAGATAGAGACATTTTTATCTCTTCCTGTCCAATCTGTGTGCCTTTTATTTGCTTTTCTCCTTTTATTGTAGTAGTTAGAAAACCAGGACTGTATTGACTATGATTACTGAGAATGGTCATTCTTTCCTTGCTCATGCTTTGATCTTTCATTTGAAATGGTACCTGTTGATCCTTTTCATATATGCTGTTTATCAATTTGAATTAAGTTACTCTCTAGACTATTTTTCTATGACTTTTTGATATGGTTATTAAATTTAATCAAGTGTATTCTCTGCATTGATAGATATTATTGTGTGATTTTTTTCTCTCCTTTAGCTTATTAATGTGGTGGATTGTAGTGATTGATTTTCAAATATTCAACTACCCTTATATCCCTGGAATAATCCTCAGTGTGTCATAGTGTAAAATTCTTTTACTATATTGATGAATTCTATTTGTTCATACATTTCTAAGGATTATCAGAGATAAATATATCTGTAGTGTTTTTTTCTCTTTTTTTCTAGTCTCTCTCTCTCTCTCACTTTGATAGCATTAACTTCAAAAAATAAATTAAGTAGTTTTTTTCCCAGCAGTACATTCTTTTTTTTTTTTTAAAGATTTATTTTTTTATACAAGCACTGGGTACAGTCAGAAGTGCGGGAGGGTGAGAGAATTCACCAGAGCGGGGAACAGAACAGGCAGACTGACAAAGTACACTGCTGAGGGGAGTAGTGGGCATGGCAGGAGAGGTCTGTCGCGCCATGTGGGACCTTCGCCGTTGGCTGGGGATCGAACTGGTGCTGCAGAGGCTGTGGGCAGCTTGGCAGCCCAGTGTTCAACTGCTGTGCCACCAGGAGAGGCCCACCAGCAGTACATTCTTAAGAGAAATTGTGTACAATGGGTTTTATTGCATCTTAAATATTTGGTAGATTTCATCAGTGAAATCTTTTGGATCTGTATTTTTGGGAGATGGTGGTTAAATAATAAATACAATTTCATTAGTATTTATGAGGCTATTAAAATTATTTATTTCATAGTGGATGAATTGTGGTAATTTGTATTTTTTAACAGATTGGTCTGTTTCACCTATATTGTAAAGTGTGCATTTGTAGAGTTACTCATAGCAATCCTTTATTGTCCTTGTGATAAGTACAGGGACTGTAGCTATATCTTCTGTTTTGGCCCTGATATTGGTAAAGTGTATCTTTTCTTTTTATTTCATTTTCAGTGTTTCTAGAGGTTTCTAAACTGTTGATCTTCTCAAAGAACAAGATCCTTGTTTATAGATTTTCTCCAAAGTTTTACTTCATGAAATTTTATTCATTTCTGCTTATATTTATGCCCTTAATCCTGATTACTTTGGATCTATTTTACTTAGCCCCCCAACCCCCCAGGTTCTTGAAGTGAGATAAAAGCTAGTATTATTGTTTGGTATGTATCCTCTTCTCTAATGTAAGCAATTAATAATATAAATTTTCTCTTAGTACTGCTTTCACTGTGTCTCACAAATTTTGATTTTCCAATTCAATGTATATATTTTTTTTAAAGATTCATTCATTCATTCATTCATTTATTTATTTATTTATTTATACAAACATTGGGTACAGTCAGAAGCTCAGGAGGGTGAAAGAATTCACCAGAGCTAGAGCGGGGAGCAGAGCAGGCAGAGTGAAGTACACTGCTCCCACTGCGGGGAGCAGTGGGCGGCAGGAGAGGTCTGTGCGCCATGTGGGACCCTCCTCCGGTGGCTCCCTGGGGAGCAGCCGGGGATTGAACTAGTGCTGCAGAGGCTTCAGGCAGCTTCGCAACCCAACGCTCAACCGCTTTGCCACCGGGGAGGCCCACAATGTGTATTTTTTTATTTCCCTTGAGGACTTATATTTGTTTTATGAGTTATTTGGAAAGTACTGTTTAATTTCCAAGTGTTTAGAGATTTTCCTATTATATTCATGTTACTGATTTCTGGGTTGAGTCCACTGTGGGCAAAGAACATACTGTATGGTTTCAGTTCTTTAAATACTTTGAGTATTATTTTGTGGCATAAGATACATCTATCTTGGCATAGACTTTGCAAAAATTGGGGGAAATTGTATGTTCTACTGGGGGGAGGGAGAGTGTTCTATAAATATCAATTAGATACTGTTGATTGATTGTTGAATTCTTCTATATCCTTCCTGATTTTTTTCTCTAGTCGTATTGATTGTTTAGAACAGTTCACTGGTGTATAAAACTGTACTTGTGTATTCCCCCTTTCAATTCTATCAGTTTTTACTTTGCATATTTTGTAGCTCTGATGTTTGTAAATACAAATATACATATAGGATCTCTATATCTTCTTGGTAGACTGATCATTTTAAAATTATTTGATGTTCCTCTCTGTCTCTGGTAATAAATGTTTTGCTCCGAAGCATTCTTTATAATATAGGTATTCCTGCTTTCCTTGATGTTTGTATGTTATATCTTTTCCATCTCTTTACTTTCAACTTCTCTATAGTGTTAATTTTGAGTTTTCAAAAAGTAAATAGCATATAGTTGTCACATTTTAAAATCCACCTGCAAATATCTGCCCTTTATTATAATTATTATTTACATAGGTTTTACACCTTTTTTGTCTTTGCTTTCTTTCTTTTTCCATTTTTTTTCCTCTTGCTTTCCTGTGGACTAAGTGAATTTTTAAAAGTCCATTTCCATTTTTATATGAAGTTTTGAGCTGATCTCTTAGCATAGTTTGTTTAATGGTTGCTGTAGGTATTATATTTACATGCTTAACTTGCCACTGCCTAGTGGTGTCTTTTTACTACCTGTAGTGAAATGTAACCTTATCTATTTTTTGTGTTCTTTTACCGTTCCTGTTTATAACATAATTGCCTTAACCTTTCTTTTACATACATTTAGATGCACATCAGACTATATTATGAGTTTTTCATCAACCGTCAAATATAATTCAGTAAATCCAAGAGAAGGAAAGCCTCCTACTTTTACCAATATTTTTGCTTTTATATTCTTTCTTCCTGATGTTCCAAGATTCCCTCTTTCATCGTCATTCTCTTTCTCTTTAGAGAATTTATTTTAATCAGTTGTTTACAATACATCTTTGTGGATGACAAATTCTCTTAGTTTTCCTTTATCTAAAATAGTTTCAATTTTTCTATCCTTTCCTGAAGGATATTTTTATTGAATATAGTTTTCTGGATTGATACATTTTCGTTTGGTTTCTTTTGGTGTCCATGATTTTTGGTGAGAAATCCAATTGTTATTCAAACTGTCTTTCTTTTTTAGACAAAGTAATACTTATATCTTGCTGCCTTCATAATATTTTTTTGTCTTTCATAAATTTGACCATGATGTGCCCTTTTGAGGATTTCTTTAGATTTATTCTGTTTGGGGTTCACTTGACTTCTTGAATCTGTAGTTTTAAATTTTTTGTGAAATTTGGAAAATTTTCAGTCATTATTTCTTTGAGCACTTCTTTCATTTCTATACTCTCTCCCCTCCTGCGGGACTCCAATGACAGGAATCTCAGATATTCCTTAAAAATGTCTCACTGGTTCCTAAATTTCTGCCCTGTTCATTTTTCTTTCAGTACATTTTCCACTCTTATGTTCAGATTGGGTAATTTGTATGGTTCCATCCTTAGGCTCACTGATTCTTTCCTTTGTTCCCTGTACTATGCTATTTAGCCATCCTCTGAGGCTTTGTTTTCTTTGATGATAATGCTTTGAAATCTTTGTCAGATAAATTTAATATCTCAGTCATCTCAGTGTTGGAATCCAGGGGTTACGTTATTTCAGTCTGAGCTATTCTTAGTTCTTGGTATAGTGAATAATTAAAAAAAAAATCTGACATTTGTAGTACTATGCAGTCAAGTTTTGAATTTTATTTATGCTTTCTAATTTTACAGTCTCCCTCTTACTGATACTGCCTTAATAGCAGGAGATGTAGGCACTGTATGATTATTTTCATGTAAGGGTGAAGGTTTAGGTTCACCTCTTGGATGCCATTGACATCAAGTTTGGAGGTCTATTTGTTGGTTGGAAGTGAAGGTGGAAATTTTCTCTCCCCACTAGTCTTTTATTGACACCATGGCAGGGAGTGCCACATTAGTGTCAGGCAGCTGTGAATGTGTTGACTCTCCACTGAGTCTCTTTGGGTATCATGCCATTATTAAGACAAGGGTAGTGCTTTTCTTTTGGTCCTCCACTTAGCATTCTCCATTAGCATTTTGGTGAGGAGGAAAGGTACTTTGTTACATCCTGACAAATCTTGAAGTCTAGAGTCCTCTTTAGACTTTTGTTATTGGCGTAGAGTTGGGGCCACTATTAGTTGAACAGTTGTCATTTTTAGTTTTCTGTCTTGCTGTGTTATTTCTTGGTACTTTAGGGAGAGAGAAATCACTTTTGCTGAATCTTTTCTTCAGTCTGTACCTATTAGATTTCCCAGGTTGCCTGCTCTTTAGCGTCCTCTCTGAGATACATTAGACAAAAGGGAAACTCAGGCAACTCACTACTGTATGGTTCCTTCTATTCCCAACCCCAGCCAATCTATTGCCTTCTCTTCACTTTTCAGTCTTCATCTGCTTTGTCTTACACACACACACACACACACACACACACACACAAATGCGCGCAACCACACACACATATACATACACATATAATGTCCAAATATATTTTATATGTAGTTTATTTAGGAGGAAGAATAGGGAAAATATGTTTACGTCATCTTTGTTGAAACAGAAGTTCATGCTCAGTTTTTCCTTTCTTATTCCAGATCAGCTTTTCCAAATTTCTATGGGTTTTATAGATTAAAAAAAAAAAAAGAAAAACAGTAATAGTCTCTTGCTTAAAAATGGATACATCAGGGTCTCCCCAGAGGCACAGCAGTTGAGGGCTAGGCTATGAAGCTGCCTGCAGCCTCTTCAGCGCCGGTTTGATTCCGGCGGCCAGCGAGGGTCCCACACGGCAAGCAGACCTCTCCTGCCCCCCACCCGCTGCTCCCCTCAGCAGTGTATTTCATTGGTCATAAATAAATTAATCTTCAAAAAAAAATAGATACATCAGCTCCAAAAGGCTTCCATTTTAATTGGAAGAATTTCAAAAGCAGAGCATAAAATTGCAAACTAAATCATGTAGTCTTTGACAGGTAAGTAACTCAATTGCATATCCTATTATATATTATAAGAATCATTAGATAAACTTGTGTGAAATATTCTTTCATAAATCTCGTAGAGTTTGCAAAGACTCTTCTTTTAAGGTACTTTGGAGAGTATTTTACTGAATTATTAAATGTGTGGCACTTACAAAAAACAAAAACAAAATAGAAGTTTCTAGACAAGAATTTCCTTGTTTATAATGATAAACTATGATGATCTATTGAATATATCTCCTCCCTCCTTATTTTTTTTTGTTGTTGTTGTTGTTGTGATAGATGAACCTTCTACCTGGGTGTTAAGACCAAACCTTTTGCTGAATACTAGTTGCGATCCTACTTCTACTGGAGCATTAAAATGTAGATTAATTATTTTTCCTTTTCTTTATACATAGATTCTCCCTGTTAACTAGCTTCTTCTATTAGCTTTTAGTTGTGCCAAGAATTTTCCATTAAATACAAGTCAAATCTTGATCTTCCATTTCCTCTAACAATTGCTCTGTCTCCTCTCTTCTATCATTGAAATTATTAAAAGATAATGTTGTTATCTCTTTTTCCTCCCACCTACTCCTCTACCATCCCAGTATTGCTTTGGTTCTGATAATTATATCTCTCAGAAGCTCTACTGAACATAGACATTTCTTTTTTTTTTTTTAAAGATTTATTTATTTATTCACACAAGCACTGGGTACAATCAGAAGTGTGGGAGGGTGAGAGAGTTCACCAGAGCCAGAGCGGGGAGCAGAGCAGGCAGAAGGACCGAAGTACACTGCTGAGGGGAGCAGCGGGCGACAGGAGAGGTCTGCGCACCATGTGGGACCCCGCCCGGCGGCCGGGGAGCAGCCGGGGATCGAACTGGCACTGCAGAGGCTGTGGGCAGCTTCGCAACCCAGCGCTCAACCGCTGCGCCACCGGGGAGGCCCTGAAGTAGACATTTCTGAGCCAATTTTTGGCTCAGCTGATCACTCCCTACATGACACACACTCTTAAGAAAGCGCTTTCCTAGTTTTTCTCTCACTTCTCTTGCCATTTCTCTGCCTTATTATCTGAACTTATTCTCTTCTATATTACCAGTAAATACAGGAATTCTGAGAGTTTGGTCACAAAGTCATGTTAGATCACTGATGATTTCCCCCTAGCCATTTTCAACTATACCATGGCTGTATTCATCAATATTTATTTACTTCCTTTAGAATCAAATCCACTTTATTTTGAAGAAGATAATATCTATAGATGAGAGAAAGTGAATATATATATTTTGACACAAATTCTTAAAGTTATGTATTAGTCATTTGCTTATTGTTCAACTTCGCATTGTGAATTATATAATAAAGGTAAAATCTTATGGCTAAAAAAATATTTATGCAGATAGTTCATAAATTTATATCCTGCCTCATTTTTTGTTGGGTCAGGAATGTGCCAGCCTCTCCCCAGGGACACACTGAGGAATGATTTGTCAAGCAGGTTTGCAAGGCAAGAAAATACTGCTCAGAAAGTGGCCCTCTTGCTATTTATTATCAATAATAAACAACCGTGATTGATTATTTGACAATGGCAGGAGGAGCAGGGTCCAGGGAGACAAAAGGTAATCAGGGAGGACTTCCTGTGCAGGTCCTTGGTGTAATTTCTGAGCTACTCCCAGACCACCTCAGACCATGGCAACACAATCAGTCAATGGCTACCGAGGTGTCCCTGGCTGCCATGTGATGTAGGCCATTGTCCTAAGGCAGTCATGCAGGAGGGCCTTATCCAAATCCCCCTCCCACACACATACACATACACACACACGGCTGATTAGAGTGGCCATACACACCCAGTACAGAGGCCCCAAGTGGTAGAAAGACCACAATTGTTCCTCTAAGTTTCATACTTGTTCTATATAATTCCTCTTGGAAGGCTAAAGTCCCAGCAAGGCAATGTGTCCTAAATTAAAATCAAATTTCCCTAATAGTATCTCAGTATTCTTCTCCATCACATAATTCTTTCCCCTTGTTCCCTGAGTCAGTGTTTGGCACTGTGATCCATCCAGCTATACAAGCCGGGGAACTATGTAGGAATCGGATATGATGCCCTCACCATCTTTATCTCTCACATTCATCATGGTATCCTATATCCACTAATCTATTATCTACTTGTCTCTAGTTCTGCTGGTCTCACACCGATGCAAAAGACCATCCCCTTTCTCCTGCTGTAGCTATTGGGTACAGATGCCTAACAATTCCCTCACATTCTTCGTCTTTGAGTCTTACCAGATTGATTGCTACACTATAACCAGAGTAACTTTTTAAATTCAAATTTAATTCCTTAACTCTATGTTTCATTATTTCACACTCCTCCTCCTCCTTCCTCTCTCTCTCTCTCTCTGGGTGTGTGTGTCTCTCTTTCTCTCTCTCTCACACTCACTCACATGGTTACAATCTGTAGATGTCTCCAATCATTTTACCAATACTCTTAAAAAAAGAAACACAGGGCCTCCCTGGTGGTGCAAGGGGTTAAGACGCAACCTACGAAGCTCACCGCAGCCACTGCAGCACAAGTTTGATCCCCAGCCAGCCACGGAGCTACCCACATGGCTCAGTTGACCTCTCCTGACTTGCCCGCTGTTCCCCTCAGCAGTGTATTTTGTCAGTCTGCCTATTGTATTCCCTGCTCTGTCACTGGTGAATCCTCTCACCCCCCGAATCTCTGGCCTGTACCCCAGATCTTGTATGCATGGATAATAAATCTTTAAAAAGAAAAAAGGAATCTCAAGACTAATTTTTCACAATTTCCCCCCAATTTCTGCCACACTGACCTTTTAATGACAGTTATGCTTCAGGTCCAGATCACTTATGTGCATGGTTCTTTGTGAGTGTCCATTTATGCTTCTTTACTCAACTCTTTTTTTTTAAGATTTATTTATTTTTATACAAGATCTGGGGTACAGGCCAGAGGCATGGGAGGGTGAGAAGATTCACCAGAGACAGAACAGGGAGAAGAATAGGCAGACGACCAAAATACACTGCCTAGTGGAACAGTGGGCGAGTCAGGAGAGGTCTGCTGCGCCACATGGGTATCTCCCTGGCCGGGGATCAAACTTTGCTGCAGAGGCTGCGGTTAGCTTCACAGGTTGTGTCTCAACCCCTTGTGCCACCAGAGAAGCCCGAGGCCCACTTTTACTCAACTCTTTATCTTTCCCTATCCTTCAATCTCTGCTTGGCTTAATCATCATTTCTTGATGTATCTTTTTGGTGTTATTTATTTTATGGTATTCTTATTTATGTCCATGCCTTTCTATTAGATTTTAAGAACCATGTAAACAGAGACTCATTTATTGCTTGTCCTTATATCCTCTGGGGTAGCACAAGACCTCACACAATCATTGTGTTACATAAAATGCATGATAACCTTGGAGTTGTGCATTGCTGCAGCTGGAATTATTTACTTAACATGCAGGGGATTTCAAATAGATATTTTGGAATGTGTGAATGAAATAAAATAAATGGACTTAATATTGATTGTGCATATGGAGGGCAATAATTGATAAGAAGTAGTAAAATACCATTCTTAAATCTTGACCTTGGGTAATTTGATAGGTGTTAATACCATTATACAAAACAGGTTGAAAATGTTCTTTTGGGAGAAGGAAGTTTGGTTTATTTTTTGACATAAAACTTTTGCTAAGTGAGAAAATATCTTCATTTTTAGTTGAGGTCCGAAGTTAGAAAATTGATTATGAAATCATCAGCTTATAGATAATGTTTACTATCCTATATGTAGATTAAATCTATTTAGTAGAGAATGAGGAGCAGGTAAAATGAGAAGAGGATCAAAGATAGAATCCTCAGTTGCCCACCCTAAGATTAAAAATGTGCTAATATACAAGTCACAGGAGGAGGAAATTTCAAAATTAAGGCCTGATAATCACCATTAGAAGCCGCAGATTTCCATTATGATGAAGAATGAAGTAGCGACTGTGGACTTAGTCTTTCAATAATGGTAATGAGGAGATGACAGGAGACTCAGGCAGGAATGGGATGATTTTAATAAATTTAAGGACGCAGTGGTGGACACAATGGCAAGATGGGATTCAGGGTACCCCATGACAAAATGAGGTCCTACTGAAAACTATTTCTTTTGAAATCTGGGGAACAGATGGAAACAGACATCGAGACAGTGAAGGTGGGGTGTCCAAAGATAAAACAGAATCATCACCGTGGAAAATGAGAAAGAAAACTGTTTTAACCAGGATAAAGAATTTTTGAGTGAGACTAAAAGCTCAATGATGGTGGAATTCATACACATGTGGCCATGTATGATGGATTTTATTAAGAAGCACCCTGTATCCCAAAGGCAGCACAGCAGTAAACATGTGGTTGTCTTAATCCAGACCTGGACATCATTAGTCTGTGTAGAGAAAGATTAAGGGATCAACGGAAGGAGGGAGTTGGTAAATATGTTGTTGAAATGACTGACAACAACATCAAGGTTGACACTGAAGAAGTCAAGCTGGGCTGAGGTTGATGAGCTAGAAAGATAAAGCAGGATGGTGGGAATGGAGTTTTTCTTTTTTTTTTTTAAGATTTATTTATTTGTAAAAAATGATAAATGTTTAAAAAATGAAAAAAAAAAAGATTTATTTATGCATACAAGAAATGGGGTATAAGTCAGAGGTACTGGGGTGAGAGGATTCACCAGAGAAAGTGGGAGCAGAACAGGTATATCTACTGAAATACCCTGCTGAGGGGAGCAGCAGGCAAGGCAGGAGAGGTCTGCTGCGCCAGGTGGGTTGCTCCCTGGTGGCCAGCAGGGATCAAACTCATTCAGCAGTGGCTGGCAATAGCTTGATAGTACTGTCTTTAACACCTGCACCACCAGGGAGGCCCAGGAATGGAGTTTTTCAAGAAGCTTATATTAGGAAAGCTTTGTGGGAACAGTAAGAGAGAAATTTTAGATAGACATTGAAAAGATAAATTAGAGTTTTAGAATCTCAAGAACTACAATCTGTAACTGATAAAAATACATATTTTAATGTTAGAAACACGTGTGTATGATTCTTGTCTCTTTTAGCTATTAACTTGGAACTCAACTGCTTAATCTGTAGATAATGATAGTTCCTATGTTAAAAGCTAGTAGTGAGAATTAAATGTGATGATACATGTGAAACTCTTAGTGCAGTGTACGATATGGTAAGCTCACTAGGAGTGGGTGGATATTTATACTCTTACTTTTATGATGATCATGATATGAACTCAGGGTGTGTCTGTGACTGAACAGCTGAAGAAATGCAGAGAGCCAGGATTTTGAAGAGGAGAGGGCTTGAGACCAAGATATCAGAAGTTTAATCCACAAGGCTGTTTGGATAGAGAGCAGTATCCTGACTTTGTCTCCATTCTTGACATGGATTTCATGGTTATAGACTGGAGATGGCACTCTTGGTTTCCCCTGCTCCACAAAAGGTGCTTAGCAAAGGCAGCCTCAAGCCAGCTGAGACTTTCTTAGGAATGGAAGTACATGTGCATCCAAGTTCAGCTTTGTTTGCTAATAGTCACTCCCTATATATCACGGTGGTTCATTTGCATAAAAGGATGCACAGGTTTTAGTAATGAGAACTTTTTAATTGTTTGGTTTCTGCCTATAAATTGGTTCTGAGTCAGCCAAGTATGCTTGTAATTAGGAGACAAACAGCGGAGGCCAGTCTGCAGCATTTCCTTTTGCTTATTTAAATAGTTGGCTTACTTGGAGTCAAGCCATATTGATTCTGAGAGAGCTTTATTCAATTAGTAGCCACGTGTGCTTTTAGCACTGTGTAGTCAGCAAAGACTCAGGTGGGCCTGGGAGTGACTCCGGGTACTTCCCAGGAGTGTTTGGTCACCACATGTTCTGCATTGAAGAATGAAAGACTATGATCTCTGAAAGATGGCACTCATGCTTCCTCTGCAGAGAATGACCCACAGGCCAGCACCTCTAGGACACCTACTGTCCTGTTGTAACAGGGTGGTCCCCAGGAAAGGGGGAGGTTCCAGGTTTCCTGCCCCACCCAAGGGAGGGTGGAGCTGAGCAGGGAGAGAATAAAGCTGCAGAGGAGACTGAGGAAGGAAGGAAATAGGATGCAGAGCCAGAAGGAGACTTGGAGGAGGCACTTGGAGCTGAGAGACACATGAAGAAACTGCGCTTGCCTTTTGGTTACGAACTGGGTAACACAGATATGGGTGAGAGACCCGTGGGAGGTAACAATGGTGGTTTTTGTCTTGATTTTGATTTTCCTCTTTTCCCTCCAGACTTGTCTGGTTGTTTCTGATCCGTTTCTGTGGAAGGTGCTTTAGGCTTGTGACAGGTTTGGGGCCTTGCTCTGGGCCAGTCCCATTTGGATGGACTTTTACCCACAAGGGGATGGGTAACTTTGGGTGCTTGATTTAGAAACTGTATTCTTTGCCTTTCCTGTATTGTTTTCTAATTGTATTAAAGTTCCTTCCCATTAAAGTCTCATATGTTTTGTGTTGATGCGGCGGATGGCAGAACCTATTTAGAGCCGGCAGGTTTGCGGGGTCTGGGCTGCCCCTCTCCCTGCCCTATAACACTGTTGGTTACTGTAAAAAATGTATCAGGCATTTCCGCCCTCCTGCCATTAGATTAAATGCATGCCTGATAGCGGACACCTGGAGTCTGGTGTGGGCACACGTAAGTGGATACACGTGGGCTGAGACTGCGCTTATAAGGGCGGTGTCATGGGGTGCCACCAGAGCAGAAGAAAAGCAGCAGAGAAGCAGAGGCTATGAGAGAATGCCGGAGAGCCCAGAAAGAGTGAAGACTTGCTGAGGGGCTGGGAGGCCTGCCAGCCTCCTGGCTCCCCCGGCACCCCTGCCTGCCAAGTACCTGGTAAACTCAACAAAAGCCTGCAAAAAGCCACCGAGGGCTCCAGGACTGCTCCTTCACCTGTCTGCTCGGGTCAGAGAAAACCTGCTCCGTGCCCTTCTTGCCACTACAGTTACTCATCAAATCCCACAGGTCTGAGTACCCAGCATGTGCAGTGAAACCTGGAGAACTAAGGAAGATGAATCATGGTTCATAACATAAGAGGAAGATGCTAACAGTAAGTGCCTACTGTTTATCAGATACTGTTCTAAACGTATTAGTGATAGCAAGTAACTTAAACATTGTCCTCTCTTACAGCCAGGTGGAATATACTCAGAGAAATATGTTTTGTCTAAGATCAAACAAAGTGATATTACACTATGAACCCAATGAAGTGTTATGGAAGATAAGGCTCATATGCTTAGTAAATTGCTCTTATGATTTTTCCTTTGTGTGTATATTTTACTTTTTTTTCAGGATTTACTGGGAAATTTGAACAATTTACCTAAATGATTCTATACTTATGACTTGAGAAACCACCTATGTGAGGAACATCCAGGACCAATGCGACAGTCTAGCATGTCAGAGCAGAGTACAATATCCAGGAGTCTAAGGCCTCTTGGGAAGGTTATAATGAGAATCACTGGGACTCATGGTTACTGGAACAGTCATAAGAAATCTGGCAAATTTTTTTTTCTTTTCTTTTCTTTTTTTTTTTTTTGTGGGACCCTTGCCGGTGGCCGGGGAACGAACTGGCACTGCAGAGGCTGCGGACAGCCTTGCAGCCCAGTGCTCAACCACTGCACGACCAGGGGAGGCCCAAGTCTGGCAAACTTTTAAGAAAAAAAATCAAGGTGTTTAAGTTTTGAATATATAGAAGACTGCCACATTTCAGGGATGACAACTATCTTTCTCTTTGGCTTAAACAATCTTAAATGAACAAAAAAGTCACAGGATCAGGAAGACACAGGGGTGATATCAGGATGTGGTATATGAGGGTTCCAGTGATTCTGGCAGAAGGATTTAATTTGGATAACTGATAGTTAATGAGATAGAGCCAATGAGAAAATAAAACAATTGGTAGTTAAGTCCAGGAGTGGGGATTTAGGGTAATCAACCACCTAGTTTGCCTAGACTGTCTAGGTTTTATACTGAAAAGTCTACTTCTGGGAAATCCCTCTGTCCAAAATGAGTCATCAACACACATGAATGGGATTGTTTCTTGTGTTCCTGGTCTTTATTATGGTCTTTTTTTTAAGATTTATTTTTATTTATACAAGCACTGGGGTACAGGCCAGAGGTGCGGGAGGGTAAGAGAATTCCCCAGAGACAGAGCAGGAAGCAGAACAGGCAGGACTGAAATACACTGCTGAGGGGAGCAGCGGGTGAGACAGGAATGGTCTGTCGCACCATGTGGGAATCTCTCTGGCCAGGAATTGAACTGGCACTGCAGAGGCTGTGGATAGCTTCACAGCACTGTGCTCAACCCACTGCGCCACCAGGGAGGCCATATTATGTTCTTTTTGATGTATTGTTGAATTCTGTTTGCTAAGATTTTGTTGAGGATTTTTCATCTATGTTCATCAGGGGTATTGGTCTGTAATTATTTTTTTGTGATGTCTTCTTCAGGTTTTTGTATTAGAATTGTGTTGGTCTCATAAAATGGGTTTGATAGAATTCCTTTTTTTTTAATTTATTTTTTTATTTTTATATTCCCCATACAATTGCAACCCCCTGATTTTGACCCCAATCCCTCCTTTCCCCACCCCCCCAAAGTGTGTCTCTGGTTCATAGTTGTTTGTTGATTTTGATTTTTTTCTTTCTTATGGTTATTCTTTGAAAGAATTCCCTTTTAAGGTAAAATATTTGTGACCAAGAAAGGCATTTCATAGAGCACAAATAACAAACTCTATAGTTGAAAAGCCAAGAAATTATGTCACCACGTGACATCAAGTTTCTGATCAGATGACATTCTTAATAGAATGTATAAGCAATCCAAAGATAGGGAAAAATATAGAACATACAAGTGACAAAAGATTTGCATCTAGTATACATAAACAGCACCAACAATTTGATGGGAAAAATGGTCAAATTGAACAGAAACATCACAAAAAATATCAAAACATCATAAAAATATGCTTATCTATCACCATTCTTAATTTTTCTTCTTCAATATTTTGGGTCTTTAGTGTAAAAACTTGCATATTATTTATTTTTTTCCTAAATATATTTATGATATTGATGGTATTATTGCTTTAGAACTTTTATATGTTAATCTTATTTACTAGCATTAGAATTATACTTGGTTTTTGTATATTGATGTTGCCTTCTGTGATCATGCTAAATTGGATTTCCTTGTATTTCTTTTAGTAGATTCCATAATACGTTTTAAATGTACAATAATTATCAGGAAATAATAATAGTCAACAATTTTACCTTTTCTTTTCCAACCCGTTTTTATTATTTTCTTTCCATTCTTCTCCCCCTTCCTTCTTCATTAGTTTGAACTTTGAGTACAATGTTGAATACAAATTAAGTGAACAGATATTTTTGCTTCTTTCCAGATTTTAGTGGCTAAGCATTCAATAATTCACAATTAAGCATGATGTTAGCTATGGTGGGTTTTTGTTTTTGTTGTGTAAATGTATTTTATCAGAATGAGGAATTTCTCTTCTGCTCTTAGCTTCCTAAGAGTTATTATCATGAAGAGACAGTAAATTTAATTAAATGCTTTCTGCATTTACTAAGGTGATCATTTTTTCCCCTCTTTATTCTATTGATGTGGTGAATTGCACTGCTTGATTTTCAAATGTTTAAAACAAACTTGTACTCCTGAGATAAATTGCACTTGGTCATGATTATATTAGTGTTTTAATAGACTGCTGGGAAAGATTATTTAAATATTCTACTAGTATTTTGAGTTCATATTTGAGATATTTATTTGTAATTATTTTATTAATGTCTCTTAGATAATTGTAGCAGTATTATGTCAGCTTTGTGAGCTATATTAGGAATTACCCCTTCTCCCATTATATTCTAAAAATTTTGTGTGGAATTAAAGTTTAAATTCTATTTAAAGTTTCATGACTTGATATATCATTCAGTCTTATTTTCTACCATAATCATTAAAAGGTATTTAATTCTCTCTAAGTACCTATTTAGCTATAACCCACAAATTTCAACATATTGTGTTTTTATTATTACTCAGTTTGAAGTGCTTTTCAATTTTCTTTCTGCTTTCTTGTTTGATTAATGGATTATTTAAAATGGTGTTACTAAATTGCCAAATTTTTTTTTGGGGGGGAGCCATGATTACATGGGTAGTTTCATGCTGTATATTTCTACTTTAATACCTTTATGGTCAGAGAACATATTCTGCATAATTCCACTCTTTTACATTGATTGAAACTTGTTTTATGACTCAGGATATTGGTCTATCCTGGAGACCCTTCCATATTTACTAGAAAATAATGGGTAGACTGCAGTTTTGCAGTGAACTTTAAATACTAATTGGGTTAACTTGTATAATAGCATTGTTCAAACCTTGCATCTTACTGATTTTTTGTAATTTACACTATAGATTACTTAGAGAAGAATGTAAGCATACCCAGCTGTAATTTCTCTCAGCTTTCCTGCTCTCTCCTCCTCCATTCAGTCGCTGAAACCTGACTTGATCAATCACTTCCTCCTAGTTCCCTTCCTGCCTCTGGTTTTGCTTGCACCTGACTGGACTCTCTCTCAGCATTTGTTCTACACCCAACTTTTGACATGCCTCTGAGCACGCAGTGAAGATCCTTGAAAAAGAGTTAGTGGGTAGGGAAGACATGTTCTGTGACTCAGTGGTTCAAAATTTCAAAATATTATGCAAACCCACTCATGACTTTGACAATTGTGTTAAATGTTTTCATATTTTTTCCTAAACCTCATCCATATGGCCATATATAGATACATGTATCTATACATGTACATATATATGAAATAAAGTTGTCTATAATACCAAAACTAAAAACAATGATAGCAATATATCCTAGTAAAAAATTATAAATTAACACATTTGTGTCATCATTACATTTTCCAAGGAATAAAATGTAAATAGAAACCCATAAGCCTTGCTAGGCCTCCACTCTTCTTTTTCCTCCAATATAACCACTAAATGTATAGCCAAATAGAATGTTATCAGACTTTTACTATTTCTGATTAGTCCTGCAGCTTTGAAATTTTATAAATTAAGTCATACAGACATTCCTTTGTGTTTGCCTTATTTACTAAATAACACATTTGTAAGATCAGCAATTTTTTATGTTAAACTTGAGTTTATTAATTTTCATGGCTGCGTAATATTCAACTACAATGAAAATCATGAAATTTACTTTGCTATTCTACTTTTCACTGATATTTGCTACTAGAAATTTTATTTGACTTTGTATAATCTACAATTAATTATAACTTTAATTTTTACTTTCTGACCCTTATATACATTTCCTCTTTTCTTCCCTTACTGTATTGCATAGAAGAATAGTACAATGCTGAGTAAAAGCAGTAAGAACGACATTTTAGTCTCTAAATGTCACTTTTTTGAGGATTAAGACATATATTTATATTCTGGGTTTGCTAATAGAGGTTGAATTTTGTCAAATGATACCTTGGCATCTTTTGAGATAATATTTTTCTCCTTTATTATGCTACTGAATCACATTTTGTTTTTTGAATGTTAAATCACTTTGCAATCCTAAAATATGCTTCAATTGGTACTAATACATTACCATTTCTCTATGTTGGTGCATTTGTTTTTGCACATATTACCTCTTAGAATTTTTATTTATAAGTAGGGTTGGTCAATATGTTCCCTTTTTATAATGCCTTCATTGTATCTTCAAATCAACTTAATTCTGTTTTAATAAAACAGTCAATTCATCCTGTGTTTTCTTTTTCTGGAAAAAATTTTCTAAGATTGGTTTTATCCTTTACTGTAAAATCTTAATGAAATAGCTCTTTCACTTTGTTTATTTTTTAAATATTTATTTATGCACATAAGAACTGGGGTACCGGCTAGAGGTGTGGGGCGTGAGAGGATTCACCAGAGACAGAGTGGAGAACAGAACACGCAGACTGACTGAAATACACTGCTGAGGGGAACAGCAGGCAGGACAGGAGAGATCTGCTGCACCATGTGGGTAAGCTCCATGACTGGGGATAGAACTCATGCTGCAGTGAGTGGCAATAGCTTGATAATGCTGAGACTTAACCCCCATGCCACCAGGGAGGTCCAATACATTTTATTTTTAAATGTAGTATCACATCTTTATGTTTAATTTTGAAAATCTATCCTTTGTTTTTCCTTTAGTGTTAAACATTTTTAATTATGCCTTTCACTCTTTCAGGCAACCAATTTTTTTAATCAATTCTATTTTTTATATTAAATTATTTCCCCCCTGTTTTCTTCATGTATTTTCCTTCATGTTTGTTTTTTAATTTGCTGTTTATGTTGTCTCTACTCTCCCTCATGGTAAATCATTTATGTAAGAACATTTTCAGCAGACATTCTTTTTATCTATAGACATCTTAAAAAGCCTAATTTGTATAATTGTTAATAAGAATTGCATTTATTCTTGCCAGAAGGGCTAAAAGTTTCAACATTTTGAAACTAGATTTTATTTTTTTACTTGCGAATTACCATGCTGAGTAGAGAATTTTTACTTCAATCCCCCATATAAAACAGGTTTATGAGTTTAATTTCCATAGTGAACATAGTAGACATTTTACAGACCCCAAGTCCTAGGCAGAAGCATGCTTGCTTTTTATTTCCTGGTGTCATGGGCAGAGGTGCTGGTATTCTTTTCTTCCTATCATTCAGATACAACCATTCCACGATCTAGTTCAGAGTCAGACCTCAGTGTGTCCTCTCTGGCTCATTTCGGACCACAGCCAATTGCTGTCTATTTCTAAGACCGCACTGCAATGTCAACTTCTCCCTCTGAAGCCTCAATCTGCCCCACACTTCTGCAGTGACATCTATAGAACTTACTATTCTTCTTACTTTCATTGTTTCTGGATTTACTTTTCTTTTAAACCTTGGAATATATATTTCATTGGGATAGAGATTTCTGCTAACTTTTTTGCCATATTGCTGTACTTCTGATTTTAGTTTACCTTTATAAAAATTAAACTCTGAGTTTAAATTATTTGTATGTATTTGATGAGGCAGTGGGTGGCAATATTGAATATAACAGGAATGTGAGAAGGATGATGATGATGTTATCCAAGACCAAAAAATGTATAAATTGTGTAACATGTATTTTATTCTGTTTGTGAGACAGCCAACTTAGGAAAATACCCCTCCCAAAATATCCTGGATCTCAAATAAGTCTTAGCAAAGGATGTGTCTGTGGAGTTAAGAATAAATAAATTAGAACAGAAGAATTATGCTTTCTCATAATGCAAATATACTTGAGACTTGAGGTTTAAGATAAATCCACACTGGTAAAAAATTAAACCCATTTGTCTGTGTTAGGTTTTAGCAAATTTGGCTTCACTCACCCTTTAGAGTGTCCCAAAGTTTGCAACTGAACAATGGCTGAACACAGACTCATCAATAGGGAATTACAAAAGCTCAACAAAAATCACCAAAATTATAGACTTTGGATGCTCACAAGGCTTCCTTAATTTTGACAAATCACTGCTTTTAAAAGTTTGTAAGTTTGTAGTTAAGGAAAGGATATTGTATTTACTCTCTTTTGTATATTAATTTATAGCAATCTTTTATTGTTTTTCAGACTCAAATGTGTATTATTAGAACTCTATCATTTAATCATCCAGTAAAAATCCTTTTCTAAAGCTTTTTTTATAGAGTAGTTCTAGGTTCACAGCAAAATTGAGAGGAAGGTACAGCACTATCCCATTTAGCCCTGCCCCCACACAATAGAGCCTCCCCATTACCAACATTCCCCATATCTATTTGAAGTGCATTTGTTAGAATGGGTGAATGAATGCACAGTGATGCATTATAATCACCCAAAGCCTGTAGTTGAAATTAGGGTTCACTCTTACTGTTCTACATTTTATGGGTTTGGACCAATGTGTAATAACATATATATCATCAGAGTATCATACTGAGTATTTTCACTGCCTTAAAAACCCTCTGTTCTCTGCCAGTTCATCCATTCCTCTCCCCTATTCCCTGGCAACCATTGCCTTTTTTTTTTTTTAACTGTCTCTATAATTTCACCTCTTTAGAAGGTCATATTATTGGAGGCATACAGATAAAGCCTTTCCAAATTGGCATCTTTCGCATAATAATGTGTCATTTCAGTCTTTATTTTACCTATTCCTAACTCCGTTTTTTTCTTAGCACAGTTACCTCAATGCATAAAATCTATGTGTTTGGAGTATTTATTCATTCTGGAAAACGAACGGATTGTAGCAGGTAACATTGGTACTGTGCAGCATCCCCTCACTTTCTTGAATGTAGACTAACATCTTAGTTGTCCCTGTTGTCTTTAGATGCATAGGAGAACTCTCCCTTGCCCTATACCGCTTCTCTCATTCTCTCAAGAGAAGGATTTTTACAAGAATTCCTGCTTGTAGAGACTCTAACCTAAGACACAGGTTTATCACAGAAATGAACTTGAATCATACATAATTTAAATTTTCAAATTATCTGTAGTTTAATATGTTATATATAATTTGAATATTAAAAATGTATATCAGAATATTAATATCAAATTAAAATTGATATTTTGTATAATATGTACTTTATATATAATAAAGGACCAAAAAGAGTCAAAATAATTATATGAAAAAGAGGAGGGCATCTACTTTATTAGACATTGTAACTAAGTCAACATGTAGTCATTAAGATTGAATTATTAGGCACAAAGATTTTAAATGAGGGACAGAATGGAAATCCAGAACAAGACTCAGGCTTAATTATTTGATCATTAATTTATGATGAAACATGCACAGAATAGACTTGAAAACATGAGATAATAAAAACATTTTGAAAAAATGGAAAATTGATATGTGATTGAGTTGATAATACAAACCGGTTGGGAACAAAGGGAGATTATTCAATGTTTTTGGAGTAATAACTTATCCATATGAAAAATATTTTGTAGGATGCTTTCACTATAAAAACAAATCACTGCCAGTCAGTTATTAAAGGTAAAACTCATAAATGTTTAGCAGAAAATGTAACAAAGAATCTTTATAAACTTCACATAGGAGACTGCATCATTTTAGTATAACAGGAAACATATAAACAATAAAAGAAAACATGGTTAGCCTGGCTATTAAAAAATCTTTGTATCAAATATATAAACAAATTGAAAAGATAAGTCACGATCAGTTTCTATATTTGCATTATATATAAAAATGACAAAAGACTATCATTCAGTTTAAGTAAGTGTTACTATAAGTCAATGAGAAAACAGAGAAAATGGGAAAATACATACAGGAAAATCCAAAAATGTCTGTGATTGAAAATCTTATTTTTATTGGCAACTTTCCATATTCTTTTGATGAATAAAATTTACATACAATAATCCTTGAATGTGCCCCCATTGGTAAGGTTGTGGAGAAGTATGAATATTCATGTGATATTGATGAGTATGTAAATGGGAATTACCACTTTGGAGAATCATTGACAGCATCTAGCGAAATGCAAATACCAATACAATGCAAATTCCAGCTCTAGTTTTATACCATATGTGAACTCACACACGTGAACAAGGAGAGTTGTACAAAAGTGCTCTTTTCAACATTATTCACAATGCCGAAAATACTGAAACCATCTGTCCATCCACAAGACAAGGAAAAATAATATATGGAAAATTCACACAATGAAATACTTTGCAGTCAGAAAGAATATACTAGATATACAAGTAAAACCAGAAGTAATTCTCAAAAACATGATGTTGAATAAATCAAGTTAGTTTGAAATGGTATGTGCAGGATGATATTTATGAAGTTTTAATAGTGTAAAATAATCCTATTTATTGATTCTGCAAAAATCCACATGTAGTGAAATCATGAATGGAAATGATCAATGTCAAACTATCTCTAAACTTGGTAGAGGACAGGGGAATAAGACAAGAGAAAGACATACAAGGACTCCAAATAGGGAAAGAAGAAGTGAAACTATCACTATTTGCAGACGATATGATAATATACATAGAGAACCCTAAAAACTCCACAGAAAAATACTCAAAATAATCAACCAGTTCAGTAAAGCAGCAGGATACAAAATCAACACACAAAAATCAGTAGCCTTCTTATACACAAACAATCTGAAGAAGAAATCAAGAAAACCATCCCTTTTATAATTGAAACAAAAAAAAATCAAATACTTGGAAATAAACCTAACAAAAGAGGTGAAAGACCTATACAAAGAAAATTATAAAACACTGTTAAAAGAAATTGAAGAAGACACAAAGAAATAGAAAGACATCCCCTGCTCATGGATTGGAAGAATTAACATTATTAAAATGGCCATCCTACCAAAAGCAATATACAGATTCAATGCTATTCCAATAAAAATCTCAATGACATTCTTCAAAGAAATAGAACAAATACTGATGAAATTCATATGGAACCACAAAAAAACACAAATAGCCAATGCCCAACTGATGAAAACAAAGGAGAAAGGAGGTATCACACTTCCAGACTTCAGCCTACTACAAAGCCATAATAATTAAAACAGTTTGGTATTGGAACAAAAACAGACACAGACCAATCGAACCAAATAGAGAGCCCAGAAATAAAGGCACACTTATATGAACAACTAATCTTTGACAAAGGAGCAAAGAACATGCAATGGAACATGGACAGTTTGTTCAATAAATGATGCTGGGAAATCTGGACCTCCACATGCATAAAAATGAAACTAGACCACTACCTCTCACCATGCACAAAAATCAACTCAAAATGGATAAAAGAACTGGACATAAGACCTGAAACCATAAAATATATAGAAGAAAATATAGGTAAAACACTACAAGACATTCATCTCAGAAACATCTTTAAAGACTCATCACCCAAAACAGTGATATTGAAGGCAAAGATAAACACCTGGGATTACATCAAACTGAAAATCTTCTGTATAGCAAAAGAGACATTAACCAAAACAGAGAGACACCCCACTGATTGGGAAAAGATCTCTGCACTCCATTGGAGATTTAATTTTGAATTACATGTGGAGTTGAACTTTATTTATAAAGTTCTCTTTCTTAAACTGAGTGGCAGGCATATGTGTTCTTTGTTATGTATACCTTTGTATGCCCCCAGATTTTCTTGATAAAAATGAAAAATATATTTTGTATACTTGAAAAATATACTTTATGCTATTTACTGTTTTAAAATTTACACACATTTATATATACATATACATATATAGGTATACACACATATTCCATATATATACACACACCCACACATATATAGTTATCTTGTACACACATGTATTGCTGTTTATACTCTATTCCCTCAGGTTTTGTTTTGTTTTCACTATTACCTGTATTGCACTACATAGCTCTTATTCAGTGTTCTGAGAGCTGATTGTGTCCCAGAACCTGTCTCTTGCATTTCACTTTTATTTTTCTAGCTATGGACAAATCAATCCCTTCCATGTTTTACCCTGTCCTTGACTACACCAACCATGAGTTTTCTTTGTGTAACTGGACCATAGACTGCACACATATGTAATTTTACTACATACTCCCACATAGTACTAAAGCATCTGTTTTATGTGATATCCCATTTTACGCTTCTACTAGATTTGTTGAGAGATCATTATTTTCCACAATCTTCTAGTCACTCATCGGTTAACAAAATTGTTATGTTGAACATGAATTCTCAAATGCTATGTAGCAACATCACTTCATTTTCCGCTCATGCCATGTGCTTTTTTAAATTTATATTTTGGAAGTTTATTACCACCTCCAAGTACCAAAACATTCTGTGCTCAGAAATAGCTGTCCTAAAGCTTCTATCAGGGACAAGCAGTTCCATGAAGGTGCTTGGTCAAAGAACTATCTTACTCTCTCTTCCTTATCCACTGAGGCTATTTCAAGGGGAACGTCTATAGGGTTCTGAGGAAAAGCACTGATTCTAGACAGCCAGAGTGCACATGTTTGTTGGATGGTTGGTGGAGTATGAGTTGTTTCATATTGTCATGTGAGTTAAGGAACTTGGAAGCAAGACATAGCCACACAGGATTCTTTTTCTGCACCTCTGGGTTCTTAAGTGCAATATGGAGAGGGTGGGCTATAAGATCCCTATCATCTTTTTCAGCTAAAACAGTCCATGGCAGATTATTTTAACTACTTTATAAATCCCACCATTCCAGAGCTGTAGAAATCAGGTTTGACGATAGTTTCTCATGTGCCCTAGAACAAATAATTTGTAAATCAAGATGATCTCAGATTTAATGTGGGGACATAATGACCTATATGCTAAATATATCACTTTAGTTTCACTGTCACAATTTGTCACCAAAGTAAAATCCAGTCAAGGATTTCTGGTTGGGAAGCATTCTAAGTCATCATTCAAAAACCCAGAATTCTTCTATCTTCTGGTTCTTCTTTCCTGAGATTTTTGAAGTTCTCCTAAGTCACCTCCCAGACAGGAAAAGAGAACAGAGTTCGCTGAGCAAGGAATTTTTTGGACAAATTGTGAAGTGCACACTTGATCCCATAGTCACAATAATACAGAGAAAGCTTAAGAAAGCCAGGCAAGATGTATGCCATGAAGAAGAGGTAAAACCTTTTGTAGAACAGAGAATGGTTTCTGCCATACAGGGGTGCCTGTCAGGCATCTGTAGAACACAAATTTGCTTTGTTTTAATTAAGAAGTAATACAATAATGTGAAAAAAACATTGTTTCGAAACAAGTAGGGAATTACTCATAATCCTGTGTTATGAACAAAATACTTGTTAATACTTATGTAACTACGTAGGTATATTTTTTTTTATTAAAGATTTGTTTATTTATTTATACAAGCACTGGGTACAGTCAGAAGTGCAGGAAGGTGAGAGAATTCACCAGAGACAGAGCAGGGAACAGAACAGGTAGACCGATGAAGAACACTGCTGAGGGGAGCAGCAGGTGGCAGGAGAGGTCTGCGCGCAATGTGGGAGCCTCACCCTGCTGCCGGCGATTGAACCAGAGCTGCAGAGGCTGTGGGGCAGCTTCGCAACCCAGCGCTCAACTGCTGCGCCACTGGGGAGACTCTGTAGGTATAATCTTAAAGGGCATGTGCTTGGCGTTAGTTCTCCCTCCCTATCTCCTTTCCCCCTCCTTCTTGGTTTTCTAAATTCCTCTTCAGACATTTCTTTATACACACACAAACATGACATTTTTACTCCTCCATATATACACGTTTCACTCACCACCAAACAACCCATGCCACTGCCATATCCCCTTGTTTCCCTCATTCTCCCCTTCTTCCCCCCAACTTTCTTATAACCTCTACATTTTTTCACTAAGTCCAAGATTTGTTTTTCAAACATTTCTTGATGGTCTACTGGGCTAGACATCAAGAACACAGATCAATAAGACAGCATTTTCAATTTGCCCTCAAGAAGTTCTACTAGTTGAGAGAGCAGGCAAGTAATCAACCACTACAACATAGCATGCAAGGGCCATGATAGAATTGAATACAAAGTATTGTGACAGCACTTATCCAGGAAGAAAGATGTCTAGAGAAGGTAGTATCTGAACTGACCAATAAAGGATAAAGAGAAACCAGTGTGGTGTAAGAGTTCAAGAGCATTCTATGAAGGGTGGGGGGCATTATTTTCAAAGGTCTGGAGGCATGAGCTAGAACAAGTTCTGGAAAATACCCATAGTTCAGATTGATTAGAAAATAGAGTGTGAGTAGAAAGTGGTCAGAGCTGAGTCAGGAGATAGTGTCAAATTGTGAAAGATTGTTAGCTCTGTTAAGGAGATACAATTTTAGTTTAAACATAAGAGGAGTCGCTGAAGCATTTTTAGCAGAGTAGTGATATAAGAAACTTACTTGAGAAAGATAACCCCGATCGCTGTATATAAAAAAAAAAAAAATAGCAAAGGTGG
Source organism: Talpa occidentalis (assembly GCF_014898055.3). Taxonomy (NCBI): domain Eukaryota; kingdom Metazoa; phylum Chordata; class Mammalia; order Eulipotyphla; family Talpidae; genus Talpa; species Talpa occidentalis. The sequence goes on from NW_023605194.1 coordinate 32,888,911, forward strand.
ACAAAGTTGAAGCAAGGGGCTAATTAAGGAACTAGATACATAATTCATATGAGATATGATGATGGGTTGACTTAGGTTGTGATTGGCATTGGAGAGAGTACATAGTAATCAAGAGGTATTAAAACCAATAGGGCTAAGAAATCAATGGGGTTATGTGGATTTAGAGAGAGAGAAATGTTAGTAATGATTCCCCAGATTCTAGATTAGTTAACTGGATAGGAATAATTGGAGAAGAGAGGATAAAAAACTCAAATTTTCAGTTTTATTTTTGGGGTACTTCAGGAAATATAAGAAGAGGAGACTTATAGAACATTGTTTACACAACTGAAATTTAAGAGAGAGACCTACACTGCAGAGTCATAGTTGAATCTGTAGGAGTAAAAGAGTTTGTCCAGAGATAATATGTAGAGTATAAAGACCAACAATAAGTGAGGGATAAAAGGGTAAAGTATGATAAGGGAGGCAATGAAAGAGCAAACAAACCATAAAATGAACAACAGAAGAAGAGTATTAAATCACAGAAACTGAGGGAAGAAAATTTTAAGTGCTGAGAAGAGGTCAAAGAAAATAAAGATGAAAAAGTGTCCATTAGGTTTGGCATCAAACGATTCTCTAACACCTTTTTGAGTATACAATTTTATGGGAAAAAATCAGTTGATTAGAAATGAGAAGTGAGGGCCTCCCCTGTGGCAAAGTGGGTTGAGAGCCATGCTATGAAGCTGCCCACAGCCTCTGCAGTGCGGGTTCAATTCCCGGCTGGCCAGGGAGATACCCACATGGTGCAGCAGACCTCTCCTGTCTCGCCCGCTACTCCCCTCAGCAATGTTTTTGGTCGTCTGCCTGTTCTACTCCCCGCTCTGTCTCTGGTGAATCCTCTCACCCTCCCGTGCCTCTGACTGTACCCCAGTTCTTGTATAAATAAATCTTTAAAAAAAAAAAGGAGAACTGAGTTGAAAGAAATCAGGGCTAATGGCAGTAGATGTTATCAATAAGGAGAAGGGAGAATAGGATAGAAACTCAAATACCTATCAAAGAGGGATGTCTTTTCAAAGCTGGCAATATTTGATAATATTTTATAATAAAGTATAAGTGCTTTTGGGAAAAAGCATTTGGAGAGATATGCCTTGAAAATAATAAAATGATAACAAAAAGAGGAGTAATTAGTAGAATGAGGTCCCAAGAAGGCTAGAGGAGACCTGGAGGAATTGGCCTTCTATTTGAAATGGCAGAAGAAAAGAATAAGTATTCTAGATGAGGCTGTTTATAGTTTAGTAGTGATAATTTCTGGTAGATCATATGTAATGACGCCTACTTTATTTGTGATGAAATATCAAGTGCTGAGGGGAAGCAGGATGGTAAGGGCAGATATTTAAGAGGAAAATGGAGAAGGTTTAAAATCATTATTGCGGAAGATCTCATAAGAAACCTATAACAGAAATTCTGAGTAGTGCTGGGCATCTTCTGGGCATCAGAGAAACTAATTGAGCAGCATCCAAAAGGTATGGTGACTTTCTACTGCATTGGTCAGTGTCCTGTGTGTGGAAGTGAGAAAACCACACTTGCCAGGTAGCTTTGGCAAAAGGACAAGAGAGGCAAGGATAATGAGAAGAAAGTGGGGAAAATGATGAGCTAGAAAATCTAAGCTGACTAGGGAAGAAAGGAAAAAAAATCTCCAAGGACTGGAGAGTCTCATGAGATGGGGATAAAGTAACACTAATTAATTGCATGAAAGATAAGGAAGAACAAATTACAGTATTCTCGGTGGATGTTCTACTTTGTTTCATAAGTGATCCATGGAGCTCTAAATAAATATTTTTCAATGATAAATGAGTGATTTTCCTGTAGGTACATATTAACTTTTCCATGTATTTTGTCCTCCTAGGTTACTTTTATCTTCAATTATTTTTAAAAATGACCAATACAATAAGATAGGTATTTCTCTTTTCATTTCATTGAAATTCTATGAATTTCAAATTAATAGACTCTTTTAGAGCAATTTTAGAGTTATATACAAATTGAGCAGAGTTCCCCTATACTACCAGTCTGTCCCATACTCCCCAATTAGTAATGTCTTACAATGACGTAATGTTGTTATAATGAAGGAACCAATACAAATACATTATTATGAAATTTCATAGATTACATTAGGTTTCACTCTTTCTGTTGTTCAGTTCTGTGTGTTGGCCAATACCAAGGTCATATATCCACCAATACAATATCATACAAAATAACTTCACTGCCCTAAAATTTCCCCGTGCTACACCTATTCATCCCTCCGTTCATCTCCTCAATCTCTAGCAAGCAGTTTTTTATTGTCTCTTTAGTTTTGACTAACTCAGAATGTCTGGAATCACACAATATATGGTCATCTCAGATTGATTTATTTTACTTAATAATATGTCTTTTGTGGCTTAATAGCTCATTTCCCTTCAGTGCTGGAGGTACCACCGTTTATTTCTCTACTCACCTAATGAAGGGCATTTTGGTTTTTTCCAAGAGTGGGCATTTATGAAGTTCGTGTGTAGAATTTCACATGAACATTAAGTTCTCAATTCATTTGGGGAAATATCAAGGAGAGCTAATGCTGGATTATAGGGTAAGATTATGTTAGTTTTGTTGGATGCCACCTCAGTATCTCCCAAAGGGCTTGTACCACTTGCATTTCCACAAGTTGTGAATGAGTATTCCTGTAGCTCCAAGTCCTTGTTAGCATTTGATGTCATTGTTCTGAATGTTAGCTATTTTGTTGGTATGTAGTGATTTATCATTTTATTTTATCTGGCATTTATTAATGAAATATATCTCATATTTACATATGTTTATTTGTTGCTGGTTATATTATTTTGTCAGTTGTCTGTTCAAATCTTTTGCCCATTTTAATTGAGTTTTTGCTTTAAGAGTTCTTCACATATTTTGAATACTAGCTTCTTATCAGGTAAGTGTTTGGCAACTTTTTTTCCCCAGTCTGTGACTTATTTTTTCATTCTTTTAAGTGTCCTTCTTAGGGCAGACGTTTTGAATTTTAAAGAATTCTAGCTTACCAATTTTTTCTTCCACAGATTGTAATTTTATATTGTATTAAAAAGTCAGCAGCAAACTCATGCACATTTTCTCCTATGCTGTCTCCAGAAGTTTAGTCAATTCACATTTACAGTTAAGTCTGTGATCCATTTTGAATTAACTTTTGTGAAAAATATAAGGTATGTGTCTAGGTTCACTTTTGTGTATGCACATGTCCAGTTTTCCAGCAACGTTTGTTGAAAATGCAATTTTTTTCTTCCATTGAATTGCCTTTGCTCCTTTATCAAATTTCAATACACTAAAATTTGTGTGGGCCTATTTCTGGACTCTCTCTTCTGTTTCATTGATTCAGTTGTCAATTCTTTTGTCAATACCACACCATTGTGATTACTGTCATTTGTATGAATTTAAATACACATGCAGATTTATGTATCCACTACCATAATCAAACCACAGAACAATTCCATCATTCCAAACAGCAACAACAACAACAAATACTCATACTGTCTCTTTATACTCGTTTTTTCCATCTACCCACAATGTCTGAGAACCAGTGATGTATTTTCCATTACACTTGTTTTGTCTGTTGGGGAATGTCATATCACTAAAGTAATATGCGATTGGTTTTTATCATTCAACATAATACTCTTGGGACTTATCTGTGATTTTGTGTGTATCAATAGTTTCTCCCTATTATGACCAAGCAATATCCCATTGTCTGCATATAGCACAGTTTATTTCCACATTCCCTCCCTAGAGAGAGACATTTGGGTTATTTCCAGTGTATGGCGATTAAGAGCAAAGCTGCTATAAATACCCAGGTACATTCTTTTGTGCAAAAGTAAGCTTTTATTGCCCACTTTAAAGTGAGATTGCTGGGTCATATGTTAAGTATATGATTAACTCTAGAAGAAACTACCAATCAATTTTCCAAAGTGGCTGTATTGGCAATGACGGCTGATGGCAGTCATATTTATCATGATTTTAATTTGTATTCAGTGGCTAATCATGTTGAACATTTTTTTCATGTGATTATTTGCTATCCATATATCTTCTTTGGTGACGTGTCTGTCAACATCTTTTTCCCATTTAAAAAAAAAACAAAACTGTTTATTTCTTCATTGTGAGTTTTAAGAGTTATTGCAGATAGAAGTTCTTTGTCACATACATGATTTATAAATATTCCAATCAGTAGCTTGTTTTTTTTTCATTCTGCTACTGCATTATGTAGAGCAAAGGTTTTTAATTTATAATTTTTAAAGATTTTTTATTGAAGTAACATTAGTTTAAAGCAATTGTGTTGGGCCTCCCAGGTGGCGCAGCGGTTGAGCGCTGGGCTGTGAAGCTGCCCGCAGCCTCTGCAGTGCCGGTTCGATCCCCGGTTGCTCCCGGACTAACAGAGGAGGGTCCCGCATGGCACGCACACCTCTCCTGCCACCCGCTGCTCCCCTCAGCAGTGTACTTCAGTCCTTCTGCCTGCTCTGCTCCCCGCTCTGGCTCTGGTGAATTCTCTCACCCTCCCGCGCGTCTGACTGTACCCAGTGCTTGTGTAAATAAATGAATAAATAATCTAAAAAAAAAAAATTAAAAAAAAATTGTGTTTCAGGCACACAACCTTAGAATTCAACATCTATATACATTACATCAAAACCACTATGAAAAATTTAGTTTTCATTCACCACAATATGATTGATTCTCTTTATCGAATTTACCCGTCCCCCCCTTTAACCTAATTAAACACCATTTTGTTCTTATAATCTAAGTCTTTGTTTTGTTTCATTTTTTCGTTTATTTTGTTTCTTTAGCTTCCACATGTAAGTGAAATCATATAACATTTCTCTTTCTCTGTCTGACTTAGTTAACTTAGCACAATGCTTTCTAGGTTCATTCATGTTTTCATGGGGAAATGTCACCATAAAATAAACGAAATTTCACCATAAAATAATGGGCACTTCTCCGAAGAAGGCATAAAGATGGCCGACAGGCACATGAAGACATGTCTCATCACTCAAAACACCTAGATATCAAACAGCAAATTTCTATTTAATCCATGGGTCATGTATGAAGTTCTAAGAAAAATTAGAAAAAAACTTTGAAAGAAAATAAAAATACAAAGATTTCAGGAGTTATGGAGTACAGTTTAAGCAATGCTTGGAATGCAATGCATAGCAATAAATGTTTTTACTAGTAAAGAAAAATGGTCTCAAATCAATATTTTTTGTTTCTAACTTAAAAGCTGAGAAAAAGGAGCAAAATAAACACATAACAAGCATAAAAGGAGAATAATAAAGAGTAAACTTCAATAAAGTTGAAAATAAAAATTAAAAATTGATGAAAGTAAAAGTTGATTCTTTGAAAAATTCAATAAAATTGGTAAATCTCTGATCAGGAAAAAAAAGAAGACGAAATTGTCAATCATAGAAATGAAAGAAGATATTTTACTAAAGAATCCAAATATATGAAAAGGATAACTGAATATCCTTCACAACTCTGTACACTTCAGTCAACAATTTATCTGAAGTGGAGCAAATCCTTGGAAACTGTAAACTACCCAGACTCTCAGAAAATCAAATACATTAAACAGACTTACTAACATGAGAGAAGGGGAATTCAGAGTTTAAGCATCTTCTGAAAGACAAATCCCCAAGCCCAGGTAGCTTCACAGGTAAATTATAAAATATTTTAAGAAATAACACTAATTGTAGAAAATATCTCTCAAATAATAGAAGAAAAGGAAACATCTCCCAAGTTATTTTATTAAGCTTACATCACCTTATACTAAAACTAGACAAATATTGTCTATTAAAAGAAAATTAAAAATCAAGATCCTTCATTAAAAGATATAAATATTATCAGCAAAATATAACCAAATGACATGAAGTAATGTAATCATAATGTACCACAGTCAAGTTGACTTTTCCCAAAAAAATAGACTAGTTCACTGTTCTCAAAAGCAGTTAATATGATTCACCATATTTAGAGCTGAAAGAAGAAAAATACATCAATAAATGAAGAAAAATAAATTTACAAAATTCAATATTCGATCATGGTAAACCTCTCTATTCTAGTAAATTAGGAATGGGAGGGAAGTTTCTCAAAATGATGAAGGGCTGTACAACTGAAAAAATACATACACACATACATAAACAATCTGTAGTTAATATCATGCTTTACAGTGAAAGGTTGAATCCTTTTTTTCTTAAGATTGGGAAAGATAAGGATTCCACTCTCACTACTACTGCTCAACATTCTGCTAGAAATTTCTACCAGTGCAATATGCAAGAAACAGACATTATTTTTTAAAATAAATTGGAAATGATGAAATGTTACTTTCTCTTCATGGACAACAGTGATTACCTATGTAGAAAATCCATGAGAATAAAAAATGAACTGAGACATAAAACACCTTCTAGAAATAATAAAAATACATTTTAGCAAGGTTATAGGATATAAGTCCATATAGAAAAATCAACCATTTTTATATGTACTAAAATGTAAAATTAAAACAATGCTATTTATAATTGTTTCAATAAAAATGAAATACTTGGTATAAATCTAAGAAAACAATCAAGTGTAGGATTTATGCACTCAAAACTACAAAACACTGATGAAAAAAAATAAAGAAAACCTGAGTAAACTGGAGAGGACTATTTTGTTCTGGATTGATTTTTTGTCCAGTTATCTGTTATTGACTTCTAGCTTAATTCTGTTACAGTCTGAAAACATAATTTGTAGGATTTATTTAACATTTTGAAAACTTTTATGACCCATAATATGGACTACCTAGGTGAATGTTCCATATGAACTTAAAGATTGTATACATTGTAATGCAGTTTTGTGGAGAGGTCTATAAAAATCAATTATTAATAGACCCATTTGGTTGATGGGGTCCTTCAATTTTTCAATATCCTTGCTAATAGACTCTTTCCTAATTCTATTACTGAGTGATGTATGTTGAATGTTCCAAATATATTATGAATATTTCTATTTCTCCCCTAAATTTTGTCAGTTTTTGTATGTTGAGGCTTTGTACCTATGTACATATGTGTGTGATATTGTTATTTCTTTTTGTATGTGAGTTAAATCTTTGATCAATATGCAATAACCCCCTTAATCCCTGGTGATTTTTTGTGCTCTGAAGTCTTATTTGTCTCATTCTAATATAGCCACTCCAGCACTCTTTGGATTAGTGTTTTCATGGGACGTAATTGTCAATCCTTTTACTTTTGTCTATTTTATTATATTTGAAGTGAGTTTGTTGCAGACAGCATACAATTGGGTCACTTAAAAAAATCCACTCTGAAAACACTTGTTATAATTGTTTGGATCATTCGCATTAAGTATAATTATTGATAGGTTTAGATTTCCATCTACTCATTTGCTGTTTATTTTCTATTTCCTCTAGTTTCCATTCATCTGTTTTGCTTTCTTGCTCTCATTGGGTGAATTTTATGTTTTTATATTGTACCCTAACTTATCTACTGGGATTTTGACTTTGTTTTCAGTGACTGCTCTCAGAATTACAATATGCACACTTTATTTTCTTTGAATCCTGAGAATTTTACCGTATCAAGTGGAATTTAGAAAATTTATCATCATGTGAATCCCTTTAGTCTCCCGCTTATGTTATGTTTGTGACACATTACAATTTATATTAAAACCTCATCACACAATGTTGTAATATTTGTTTTCAACCATTTAGTATATATAAATTTTTAAGATTTATTTTTATTTATGTATGCATACAAGAAATGGGATGCAGGCCGGAGATGCAGGGGCTGAGAAGATTTATCAGAGACAGAGTGGGGAGCAGAACAGGCAGATCTACTGAAATATACTGCTGAGGGGAGAAGAGGGTGAGACAGTAGAGGTCTGCTGCACCATGTGGGTTAACTCCCTGGCAGGGTATCAAACTCATGCTACAGTGGCTGGTGATAGTATGATAGTGCTGAGACTTTACCCCCTGTGCCACCAGGGAGACTCCATTTAATATATTTTAAAAACTTGAGCAGAACAGAATAGTCTTCTCTGGCAAATAGTAATATTCACCATTTTGCTTTTCCTTTATTTCTGACATTTCAGGTTTCCTTCTGATATTCCCTTCTCTCTGAAGAACATTCATCAACCTTTCTTTTAGTGCAGCTATGCTAACAACAAATTGTGTGCATTTTCCTTCATGTAGGAATGTCTTTATTCTCTTTGATTACAGAGGTATTTTCACTGTATATAGAATTCTTGGTCACAAGTCTTTTCTTTCAGTAATTTAAGAATATTGTGCCACTTTTTTCTCGCCTTCATGATTTATGATGAGAAGTTTGCACACATTTGAAATCACTGTTTCTGTAAAAATAATGTTTTCATGCTGTTTTTCTTTCTCTTTAATTTCCACCAGTTTGATTATGAAGTATTTGAGTATTAGTTTATTTGGGTTTATCATAGGTTTTACTGACCTTGTGTTTATAGGCGTATGTCTTTTATCAAAGTTGGGAATTTTTCAGACTCTTCTTTTTTAAATGCTTTTCCAGCACTGCACTTTTTCCCATCTAATTCTATAATTCCAGTATCATAAGTGTGAAATATTTTGTTATTGTCACACAGGTTCCTGGGGTTCTGTTCATCATTTTGCAATCTTTATCCCCTCACTATTGTTGCTATTGAGTCTATCCAATGAGCTTTTAATGATCATTTCTATTTTTCAATTTTACAGTTTATATTTGCTTCTTTATATATTTTATTTCTTTGTTAACTTTCTGTGTTTACCCCTTTTTCAAGTGTTTGTTGCTTATTGGACTATTTGCATAATAACTGCACTGTGTAGTTTTTATCAGGTAATCCCAGCATCAATATCTTATCAGTGTTAGTATCTATTGTCTTCTCCCAATGAGTTGAGTTTCCTTTTTTTTTTTTAATGAGGCAAGTAATTTTGGATTTTCTTGATATTTTGAATGTCACATAATTCTAGGTCTTATTAAAATTCTATGGGAAATGTTATTATCCGTTTAGTAATCAATAGACTACTTCTAACATCTAAATTCCAGTATCTAAGTTCCATCTTATCCTCTCTGGGTTATGAATTCAACCTCAGTTCAGTGTCCAAAATCTTGCAATACTATTCAGATTTGTCCCAACTATGTGCCACTCTGTATTCCACCTGAGACCTGGACAATGATTTATTTGTCTGCAATTCTAAATCTATCATGTGCTCACTAGAATCAGACATACATGTATACAACTTAAAGGTAGTTCCAGAGTTCTTAAACAACTCTTCTTGATAGCATTCCTCTTTGAAGTTCATCAGGTACAGCATATCCATCAATTTTTAACAGATTCCATGAGATTTTCATGTTTATTTTCTTTTTTTCTGCTGTTTATTTTCTTAAGAAATCCCATACCATTATTCCATAGAGGCTATACCAACTTGCATTTCCACCAATAATGAATGAAAGTTCTTTTTTATTTTTTTTTTAAAGATGATTCTTTTCTTTTTTTTTTTTTTATAGAGGCATGTTTTATTTATTTTTTTTGTTTGTTTGTTTGTTTTGTTTATACATGCACTGGGTACAGTCAGAAGCGCGGGAGGGTGAGAGAATTCACCAGAGCCAGAGCAGGGAGCAGAGCAGGCAGAAGGACCGAAGTACACTGCTGAGGGGAGCAGCGGGCGGCAGGAGAGGTCTGCGCGCCATGTGGGACCCTCCTCCAGTGGCCGGGGAGCAACCAGGGATCGAACCCGTGCTGCAGAGGCCGCGGGCAGCTTTGCAACCCAGCACTCAACCGCTGCGCCACCGGGGAGGCCCTGAAAGTTCTTTTTTAAAAAAGATTTATTTATGCATATAAGAACTGGGATACAGGCCAGAGGTGCAGGGGGTGAGAGAATTCACCAGAGACAAAGTGGGGAGCAGAACAGGCAGACTGAAATACCCTGCTGAGGGGAGCAGCGGGCAAGACAGGAGAGGTCTGCTGTGCCATGTGGGTAGCTCCCTGGCCAGCTGGATATGGGGCTCATGCTGCAGAGGCTGCTGATAACTTCATAGTGCTGTGCTTAACCCATTGTGCCATGAGGAAGGCCCTGAAAGTTCTTTTTTTCCCACATACTTGCCAACATTTGTTGTTTGCAATCTTTTGCTATGGCCCATGTACAAAAGGACTTATGTGTGTCTATGCTCATAGCAGCGCTCTCCCCAATGTCCATGTCATAGAAACAACCTAAGTCCCTATCAACAGATGAATGGATAAAGAAACTGGAATATGTACCCAATGGAATACTCCATAGCTATTAAAAAGGTTTCACTCAGGGCTTCCCCGGTGGCATAGTGGTTGAGCTATGCCTCTGCAGTGCCGGTTCCATCCCTGGCTGCCAGGTGAGGCAGCCACATGGCACGCAGACCTCTCCTGCTGTGCTCTCTGTTCCCCTCAGCAGTGTATTTCGTCCATCTGCCTGTTCTGCTCCCTGCTCTGGCTCTGGTGAATTCTCTCGCCATCCGGCACTTCTGACTGTACCCAGTGCTTGTATAAATAAACAAATAAATAAATAAATAAATCTTAGGGAAAAAAAAAGGTTTCACTCATTTGTAGAATATAAATAACCAAACAACATATACAGAAATAAATTGTGGACTTAGTGAAAAAATTTAATGTTTACCAGAGGGAATGGGGGAGGCAGGAAGTAGGACTTGATGAGTGAGGCAAATAAGATATTAACATGGGTGATGTGATGAAGGGTAAATGAAATATGAACACATATAGAGGGATAAAAACTTAGCACCATAATTAAAGCTAAAAATTTTTTGAAAAGATTCCAAAGGGGCCCTGCCACTCCTTTTTTGTATCCCCTAGACACAGTGCTGCACCCTTATTTTTCCTGTCCTGGCCTATACTTCTGAGATGGTACCTACATCTGGAGTCAAATCAAAGGAGGGCACAGGGAAAGGAAACAGTGGTGGCCCACTCCACACTCCTGGGATCCCAACCCCACTGACTGGAGAAGCCCCTTCCATCACTGCCTTGTGATTGCTCGAGGGTTGAGCATGAGAGAACAGGGAAAAGGAATTAAACACTCTCAAAAATAATGCCCAGGGATTTCCACATTTTCATTGAGATTTCAGACTTACCTTTCCAGTTTCTGGAGTGAGAATTGGAGGGCTTTTCCTGGAGGTATCACTATGCTGATGGCTGTCTCTAGATTTTAGTTTGAACTGCATTCAATCAAGTGATATTAGAGGATAAAAGCATGTAGAGACCACTATATTTATGGCATTTTGAATTCTGGCCTTTTTCCCCAATCCACCCACTACTATTTACATTCAGTCCTAAAACAGCTCCTCTAGGTATTGTATTCTGTTATGGTAGTTACAATAGTGGGAGAGACAGAAAATGTGGTTCTCCACAGAACTGGAACCTCTGCCATCAGTTCTTGAAATTCTTTTTGCAGTTTTATTTTTAAACTCAGTATAGATGCAGAAAAATTGCAAAAAGAGGGCAGAATTTATGAGTGCCTTTCACCTAGCTTGCCCTAGTGATAATATTCTATACACCATAGTGCATTTTCAGGCCAGGAAACTGAAAGTGGCACAACACTAATGATCAAACTACAAACCTTTTTGAATTTCATCAGTTTTGCTGTTGATGGTGGTGTTTTATATTAGGAAATTTCCCTACATGAATAAATGTTTTTTAACACCACTTCAATCAATATAGAACTCTCCAATCATTGCAATTGTACTCCTTCTTGATACCTCTGACTAGTCACCCCCCTCCTAACTCTAGATACCCCCAATCTGTTCTCCATCACTATAATTTTGTCATTCCAAGGTCATTTTATAAAGAAACCATATCTCTCAATTTTTAACAGAATCCAATCTTTGGTATCATGTATTTTGTTGCTACTAGGTATTCAAGCCTCTAAGTAATGATTCCTGGGACCAAAGCTATATCACACTGCTTTTCTGTCCTTTAACAGGTACATGAGTTTTAAAAGAAGGAATTATATAGAAGATATATATTTACTGGCTAGGGTCTGTCAAAGAACCAAATACTCCATCACTGCCAGCCTTCGGAATCAGAATGAAATCAGCTTCCCTAAACATAATACATCTGCATCATAATCTCAGGTCACAAACTCTCACAAGGGGTCAGTGCATGCCTGCTCCCTAGTACCCCACCCCAAACCAATGAGTCTTCCTGTGACTGTGAGAGCTGGAGGACTGTGTACTAGCTATCATAGTACAGTGAAGCTGTGCAAAAAAGGAAAAAACAAAAGTCACATTTAAACACACCTAATATTCCTGTGGCTTTGTCAACAAAATATTTCAACCCCTGATGAATCTTTTGGTGTTCCCAGATTTATTTTTAGGTGTGGCACAACAGATTGTTTCTTTGTTTGCTTTTCTATTTGCTCATGGTTATTACTTCCTCCTGAGTGGTTCATCATAGCAGCAGTCATATGGTAATCATCCAATAACATGTTATTATTTATTATGTACCGAATACAATAAAGGCTCATAAAGTTTACCTGACACCATACGGATAACAGTCATCAGCTGCAGAACTTAGAGCCACACTGGACCTCCTGGGAGCTGGAGCAAAGTTGGAGTCAGCAGTTTTAAGAGCAGTTTATTCTTTCCTGCTTCTTCCTGGCAGTGCAAATGGGTGGAGAGCTTAGGAAGCTCTGAGAGGTTGGGACAGGTAGGAGGAAGTGCATAGAGCACAGACTCTTGTGTGGATTTAACAGGTGAAGGTGCAGGTACCTGTGATCGCTTGGTAGTTTGACTCCTTCTTCAGTTATGAAGACACAACTCTAAGTCTTACGACTTCTGAAATGAAATTCAATTGTTATGAGAGACAATAGGGGATGAAAATATAGGAGGGCAAAGGTAACTCATATTTATTGATTATCCACATATAGCAGCACTGATCTATGAACTGGAGTATGGAGGACTGGACCCCAGAGTATGTGACAAGAGTCTGACAACAAAGGAGTACATAAATGTTTAATGTGCTGTCTAGAAAGGAGGCTTTTTGATAGACTACTCAGGGAAGAATGTTCTGAAGATGTAGTCCTTGAGCAGAGACCTTAATGAGTGAAGGGTGAGCCATATAACTATGAGGAAAAGCATTGAATAGAAGGGAACTACATATGAAAAGATTCTGAGGGAGTAAGTAGAAAGGCAACAATTCCATCATTGCAGGGGAAGCCCAAAAGACAAAGGGGAAGGGAACAAAAATGAGATTAATCATCAGCCATGCGAAGACCACGCCAACTGGGGGAGCCCTGTGGATTTGTTCTCCAAATGTTGAGAAGGGGTAAAATGGGGCAGATTCATGATCCTGTTTATGATTTTCAAAAGTTCACTTTGGGTGCCGTGCTGCTGTGTGGGGAATAAAGTGGATGGCCGAGGATAAGAACTAGTGTCTGTGTGAATAAACAGGTAATAGACTCACATGAAAGAAGAGTCTGCAACTCAGCCAAGTTGAGCAACTGGTCCAGGTTACTCATGTAATGAGTAGTTGATCTGGCATTTGAACCAGGACTGCCTCAACCCAAATCTTCCCTTTAATCTCTTAAATTACCTGGTGGTGTCTGCCTTGCTTTCAGGAGCCAGAAAAGCTATTGTATCTGATTCTCTTTTCTACCTGTGGTGTTTCCTTCCTTGGACAATCAATGGAGACAAGATGAGTTTGTCTCATTCACTTGGTTAAGTCTCCCAGCTACTTTGTGCATCCCCACTTATATTGCCAGCCCCCTCGAGCTTTCCACAGTGGTCATCAGGGAACACGGGTGCTGGTCAGATGAGGATGATCCTCTGAGAACAGACCTTTCTCCTCCTGATTGCTACTTTCCAGTTTAAGACACCAGTGATAGAGGACTGGGGAGAGACCTTCTCTCTAGTCCTGTCTCTTTCTCTCCTATGCTGTCTTCCCAAGAAGTGTGACTTGCGCCAGCAGTTACCCAGTTTTGTCTTTCAGTGTAATAGGCACTGATGCTGAGAAGGCGGGGTTCAGTTACAGACTTATGCTGATCTCTCACCAGATCTTTTCAGTACCCACAAAGGGGAAAACAGCATACTTTCTGGCAATTGATTAAAGAAATGCAGTAATTTTTTAGCTTAAACAGAGTGTGGAGGGAACCATGGTCTTGTTCAGTCCCACTAGAGCTGTGTGATCCCCGTGATTTCTCTTCCCTTTGTTTGGTAAGGTCAGGCAGGGTCAGCTTTCTGCAATGCCTATCCATTATGGCAGTGCCCAGTGTGCTTCCTGGAAAAGGCAACATGATATATTCAGGAAGAGTTTGGCCTCCAGATCCAATTGTCTTGCTTTGAATCCCAGCTCCATGACATGCAAACTCTAATCCTGGGAGGATTTTTGGGGTGTGTCTGTTTTCTCATCTGATTGTGTAGTGTGCTCTGGGTAAATGGAGCTCCTTTTGCTGGGTTGCTGTTTGCTCTATCAGGGAAAGTCAGGTTGATTGCTCTGATTCTTTCTCCATGCTCACAAGTCTAGGGACCGTCAGTGTCTATTCAGGGTGAAAAGGAATGGAGAAGCCCCTCAGCTCACAGATTTATCCCTCACCTCTCCTCTCTCCCTTGGTTACTAGGGAAGAAACCACATCAGGGATTTCTCACTTCTTTTCTCAACTCCTAGTGTAGACACACTCTAGTCTCAGGAGAGTGGATGTGCTCCCTGCCTTGGTGTGAAGGGCTTTCTTTACTCTTCTTTCTCTTGTGCTAGATTCAACACAGTGCTTCACAACCGGTCCTCCATCCATGCTCTTCTATTTGGCATCTGAAAATCCTAATTAGCCAAGAACTTTTTCAAATTTATTTTCTGAAGTTTGTTATGAACGAGTGCTCTTGCTGACTATGCTCTATTGGTCTATTTGATGCCTCTCTGGAAATTCAGGTATGTTTCTTTATTTTCCCCAGCATGAAAATAAGATATAATTTAGATCCCTCATGTTTATTTTTCATGTTTGATTGCAACCTAAGCCTGATGAAAAATTTCCCCTATTTTTTATTACCTATCAATCCTTCCAAAAAAATTAATGGAGAGAGAGGTTGTTAGATATCTGAGCACAAATCACTGTCTTACCCAAAATCCAATGCAAGACCAAATTCTATGGTATATTTGAATGATATAGATCTCAAATTTTCCCTAGGTAAGTTTGCTTCATGTCTCTAGGTTAAGTCTTCCTGGTCAATTCTATCACCACCCCAGAGCAGGCGCAAGTGAACTCTGGAGTTTCTAGGAGGCGATAGAGCACTTGTCATGAATAACAAGGACAGTGCCTTAACTTTCACCTTCACTCTGACAAAACTCAACACATGTCGACACTGGGCCCTGCTATGGGAGCTATAACTGTCCTGCAGCTTCAACTTTGCACCTGCATTTCCATTCACAGAACCTAGGGCAGCATGAGGTCAGCAACTGGGCCAGTCCTATTCTCCCACAACCAACCAGTGTCTGGCACATGGTAAACACTCAGCCTTTACTATAAAATGGATTAATGCAATCAGGAATTATAGGGTAGATACTATTTCGGCTTTAGTTATGGCATATTGGTACACTGGCATATACTTAAATATAAATGAACAGATAATTAAACTAAATTTATATATCAATACAAAAACACACCTGTTTTTCATTAAGAAGCTTTTTACCTATTAGGCTTCTCTATATAACTATCTATTCTAATTTGGATTTATTAATCAAATAATCAATAGGCAAATGTTGAGTATCTATTCAAATCAATTAACAGGCATTATAGAGATAATCTAGCACCTCAGAAAACCTAGCTAAATTATCAATGGTTATAATTCCTTCAGCACAAGGAAGCTTTGAGTTTGTGGATGATCCTCCTCTCTTAGCTAGATAATTCAAAACTTGACTCCACCTCAGAAGACCCTATTTTTCACTGTTTATGCAAAAAATCTATTGAATGGTCTTTGTATTCATTTGATTTCTCACTCTGCCACTGGTACTCTGCACTTTTATTCAGCCTCTCAGTCTGCCTTGTCTTATGGTATGAGGTAGCCTCCTCAAGACCAGACAGGTAGAAGGAAGTGGGGAATTTTATGTAGGTGTATCTGCAGTAGACAGAGGTTCTAGAACGGCACTCAAGATTCCACATCCTACTCCCTGGGACCTGTGACTGTGATGAGACATTGTTACCCTGAAATCAAAGTCTTATCTAGTTGATGCAAACAAATGCCAAAGACAGGCCACCAGACTTCAGGAAATGAAAGGACTTCAATGCAGTGTTTGTTCAGCAGGAGGTAATGTTACAGGGCAACCCCGATATAAAATGGGTTGCCTGACTGTGGGTCCTTACCCGCACGCTTAACAAGGACTTATTAATACTCAACTGCAGGCACACACAAAAGGTTAATAAAAGGTTTATTTACAAGGGAAGGGCAAATGAGGAAATGTACAACTCAGGGAGAGAAGAGGGAGATAAAGTCTTAAATGCTTCCTACCCATCTCCCCCGACCTGGAAACCCAATGGCACTCTGAGAGCTGGTGGGGAACCAAGAGCCTTGAAGCCAAGAGACCCCCCCAAGGCCCACATGTCTGGTTTTATATCAAACCTGGCTGCTTAACTCCACCCTCAGGTCCCAGCCACCCTCTCTTTGGTGATGATGGGATTCGTAGTTCCCAGTGTCTTGATGGCTTTGGTCTGGAGTTGGGGTGGAGTCCACAAAACCTGTATGGAATTAGCTCAGGACATCCTTTCTCCCTAACAATAACAGCCTTGAGACTAAGATCTACCTTTACAAATTATGTGTGCAACAAGTTTTTATCACATTTGGGAAGTGGGACTTGGGAGACCAAAAGAGTTGAATTACATTGACTGAGGAGCAGGATAAGGGCACAGGAATGCTTGTTTGCCAGGAGATCATTGTACAAAGAAGACTGGGCGACAGAGAAACTTAGAGTTGGCTGAAGGTCTCTGGAGGTGGTGAGTCTTGTCCACTGAATGTTGGTGGTCACAGCCTTCTAATGCATGGATACCTTAAGGACAAAGTAAGGGCTAGACCACAGTCCCTGAGTTTTCTTTAGCTGGAGAAGCAGAATTGTTTGGGAAAAGTAAGTTATTTTATTATTGTAGGAAAAGGAGCATATTTTATCTGATTAAACCTGCCAGAGAAAAGAGTAGTTATACTTTATTAACAGGTAAGTTATAGGCAGAAGAATGCAAAGCTAATTTCAGAGTGGGTGTCAGCTTTTGAGGACTTATTTTGAGAGAGTCTAGTAAGAGAAGTTGGGAACCAGTAGGTTGTGTTGCCCCAAGTCCTGTTTGAACAGGTGGACTAAATCATGGGCTGGCTAGTCCTGTCCAAACAACTTGGTCCACTGCACTGACCATGAGATGCTATGATAGATAAAAAGTATTAGATCCCAATGATCATCTCACAATTCCTGGAAGGAGAAAGCTGGGAGTTGCTTGCATAATGGGAAGGTAACCCATCTGTGCATGCCCAGGCATAGCCCAACCCTAAGAAAGTTGTGGTACTTCCCTCCTTCTCCTTGTCTCACAGACTTTCCCTTTAAATATGTTCTTCTAACTCCTTTCAGGGAGCCAGGCTAAATTTTCCTTTCCCATACCGGCTCCCTTATGCATGAGTCTCTCATAATGCCTTGCATGTTCAACCACAACTAGTGCTCTCTGGTGAATTCTTTCCCTAAGGGCAAAAGACCAATTCTTTTGGGTCAAGACCTATAACAGTTTCACCATTATTACTGTGTTTGTATTATGTTATATACCCCAGATGAACTAAAAAAAAAAAGCCTAATTACATAAGCCCTTAAAGCACAAATCTGTCTGGTAGCAAATTTTGCTATCTGTCTGGTAGCAAAAGAGAAACTGGAAGGAAAATTCATAAAATTGTGAAGAGAATCCTTTGATGCACAGTTGCTAATTTGAAGGTAGAGAGGACAACCTAGGTAAGTTGTAGGAGAGGAGAGCAGCACTTACTGACAGCCAGCAGAGACACGAGGGCCCCAATCCTATAACCACAAGTAGCTGAGCTCTGCCAACAACCTTAATGAGCTTGGGTGCAGATTCTTTTCCAGGTTCTGTACAGAGGCCCCAGTGCAGCCATATCTTGCTTTTACTTTATAAGACCCACAGTATAAACACCTACCTAGCTGAGCTCTCTTAGGCTTCTGGTCTATAGAAGTAAGAGTAATAAAAAACTTATTTTTTATGCTGTTGAGTCTGTGGTAATGTATTATCACAGCAGTGGAAAGGTAATACATACCTCTTCTGTGTAATTAAGCCCTAAACAGGAATGGTAAATGGGGTTCTTGAATATTCCATTTGCAAAAACTAAATTAGAGGGTGGACTCATTTGCACAATAAAAGAATTCTTTACATTACAAAAGGATGAAGAGGTCCCTTTAAGTAGCATTTATCCAAGTGTTTGTTTACAGATCATTACTTGCTTAACAGAGGAAGAAACTAAAAGCTCAAGTGTTCCAAGCTATTGCTGATTAAATAGCAATCAGAAATGAAGATAAAGTATGAGATTTTAATAATAACAAATGGGCATTTACACATGCATTTCAAATATTTTCATTTAAAATAACTGAAAGAGAAAATTCCATAATCTCCTGGTCTCTTTAGGACACTTGCCCTTCTTACTCCAGTTGCTTCTGGTGCAGGCATGGAACTGCAGTTCTGGAGACCTAAGAAGTACAAAGAAGGAAGGAATTCTTGTCCTTGGGTCTTTTATTCCCAACTATTTTGCCTCTTAATTATTTCTACTTCTGAAATTTGATTAGAGGAACAGGAAAAGAAAAAATGTATCAAGAACTGGGAAGTTAAGGCAAAAAATCAAACAGCAACAATTTGATTGTAGAGAAAGGAAAGGGGGAATCTTGGTTAGGCCCTCACTCTCTGGTGGTTTCTGTATAAAGGAGAAAAGTCATTCAATGACACTTGTTACAGATGGTAAAGCAGACTTTATTTCCAACTATTGCCAAGGACAACTACAATAGGATTTAAGAGCAAAAGACAGAGATTGGGTTCAACTCTGAGTATGACATGTGCAAGTGGGAATTTATAGTCAACTTAGGGATCAGTGGATGGAAAATTACCAAGAATAAACATCAGGAGAAAGGAAGTGGGTAGGGGATGTTTTATCTAAATTGCCCTAGCAGAATTCTTGCTGAAGATAGACTAGGTCATCACCAGGGGAATGGATGGTGAAGGACAACAAATCTGATTATTTGGGGAACAACCCACCCTCTGACATTTTTAATGACTCCACCCCCATCTCCTCATCAAAGAGATCTCAGTTGCTGAGAATTATAACTCCCAGCATGCCATGAACCTGACTTCATGGATAGGAGCTTTTGGGAGCTAGGGGTAGAGTTAAGTAGCCTTGCTTTGCTTATAACTGAATATGTGTGCTTGGACTCTCTTGGTTTTTAACTCTGACTTGTATCCTGGTCCTGCTGGAAGGGGACACATTGAGGAGAGACATTTAGAGACTCTTGGAAGAAGTATATGGGTGAGAAACATGTGCAGAGGCTATCCTGCCCCTTGGCAGAGACAATGGCAGTTATTATCTTGATCTCATGTAGTGTTACAGGGCAACCCCGATATAAAATGGGTTGCCTGACTGTGGGTCCTCACCCACGCACTTAAAAAGGGACTTATTAATACTCAACTGCAGGCACACACAAAGGTTAATAAAAGGTTTATTTACAAGGGAAGGGGAAATGAGGAAATGTACAACTCAGGGAGAAAAGAGGGAGATAAAGTCTTAAATGCATCCTACCCATTTCACCAACCTGAAATCTCAATGGCGCGCTGAGAGATGGCGGAGAGCCAAGAGCTGTGAAGCCAAGAGCGAGCCCCAAGGCCCATGTGTCTGATTTTATACCAAACCTGGCAGTTTAACTCCACCTCAAGTCCCAGCAACACTCCCTTTGGTGCTGATGGGATTTGTCATTTCCAGTATCTTGATGGCTTTGGTCTGGAGTGGGGTGGAGTCCACAAAGCCTGTATGGAATTGGCTCAGGACATCCTTTCCCCCTATCAGTAGGATTATGAGGTATCTTTTGAATTTTGGTTTCTCCTTCTATCCCAGATTTATGGGCCCCTTTCTTCTGGTTCTTCACCAGGAGGTAACTTAGACTTGTGGCAAGCTTTCTGGCCAGAGTGGCCCCATTTTGAGCCAAGCCTGTTTGACTGAAAATTTGCCATGAGGGAATAGGTAATTTCTGGAGTTTTATTTGAAACCTATTCTTTAAAATCCTTTCTTTCTCTCTATTTCTCCTCACACCAATTCTGTTAAAAATTTTATCATGCTAACAGTCTGCTTCCTTTGCTATTGTGCATAAATGACTGAATCTTAGAGCATGTACCCCTTAAGAGTTTGGGGAAACTGAGTACCCCTTGGTTACATACTAACATAGTCATATATATATCTATGGGGGATTCTTGTTAAACTGATTTGGCAAGGTACTTGCTAAAATTGGATTTTATAAGGAAGTGCACAGATGTGCCAAGGAGAAGGTTCTAGGAACCCGACTAAAGTTGGGTCAAACAAAGAATTTTTTTTGTCACCAGACCAGGCCTGTTTGACTTATGTCATCCATCCAATTCTGCAAGGTGTAAAATTTTGCCCTTATGTTTCAGGAAAATCAACCAAGGTTCCAAGAGGAAAAGTAATTTGTCCAAGTTTACAAACATTTAATAAGGGGCAATCTCAGTTTGGTTCCCAAGCCTATGTTCTTTCTGTTAAAACAGACTGCCTCATTAGACATTTGCAGAGGTGGGAAAATGATAAAAAGAATTAGAAATCCAACACTAGGGCAACAGAAATTGTACCTTTGTGACAGTGACCATAGGCATTCGATTAGGAAGCGAGAAATTTAAAATTTTACTAAAAGATTCCCAAATACTTTTGTTGGTAGCAGACTGAAGGAGCACCCCAACATTCCCAAACTTATATGCTCTAAATGGGCTCTGCCATTCTTGTGTCTCCTCCAAGTATTGTCTCCAAGTCCTTTTTAGCTGCCTGACTGCTCAGATCCACCCTTTATTGGGGGGTGCAGGGAGCATGGAACCTCCCCCTTTTAGTTTACAGTGCAACACTTTGACATTCTTCCTCCTACACACATAAACAAAGCTGTAACTAGTCCTAATAAGTTTACATTATCCTTCAAGATTCATTTGGAGCAGAGACATGAGGTGTTAAGTAGCCTGCTGTCAATCAAAATCTACAGTGGAATTAGGGACAATTCATTGCCTTGAACTGAAAATTTACCTTCAGGATACTAAAAGTTTTACAGTTTCTTCAAAGCAAGTATGCATTATTTTACCTTCTTAGTAATTACAGCTTAGCAAATACTGAGGCAGTTAATCATATAAACTCAGTCTTATTAAATACTTCACCTGGCATGAACTAAGTATCCCATAAGTATTTTCTGAATTAATAATATTGGTCTCTAGCTAGCTCTGCTCCTTTCTATGGTTTCCTTTGGGTTCTATGAAACAGTCATTCATACACTCACCCACTCTTTGACTCATTAAATAATCAAAGCTCTTATGGTCAGGTTTGTTGCATTTATATTCATTTCCCTCATTCTCTTGAGTGATTTTTAACTCAAATAAAGTTTCAACATTTATTGAATAATTTCTATGTGGCAAATAAATTGCCATGATATATTTACTAATTTTGATATTGGACTTATGCAAAGTGGTGTATTAGGTGCCAATAGGATTCTAAGCATAACGGCAAACCACTAATTCATTCATTGGGCAAATATTTACTTAGTGCCAGCTGCTTGTCACACACTAAGAATGCAAGTACAAAGGTGATTGACAAGCCTTCTGTCCTTTACAGAGCATCCAATGCATGTGAGAGGGCAAAAAGAAACTATTGATTACAAAAAAAAAAAAAAAAGGTGAGTCCTATGTTGGTAAGATTCAAAGAAAGAATGCAAACACAGAAAAGGAAGCTAATAAGGATGGAAGAAAGTGGTAGGCAAAAGCTTTCTGGAGGAGTTTAAAAGTGAGTGAAATCAGTTCTTGGCAGATTTTTGTGATCAGTCCTTTATCATTAGTGTTGTGTGCAAAAATGTTCTCCCAGTTGGTGGGGTTTCTCTTTGTTTTTGTTATTGTCTCTTTTGCTGTGCAGAAGCTCTTTAATTTGATGTAGTCCCAGCTGTTGATCTTTGCCTTCACTATCACTGCTTTGGGTGATGTGTCTGTAAAGATGTCTTTGATGTGAATATCATGTGGTGTTTCGCCTATATTTCCTTCTATGTATTTTATGGTTTCAGGTCTTATGTCTAGTTCTTTAATCCATTTTGAGTTGATTTTTGTGTATGGTGTGAGGTAGTGGTCAAGCTTCATTCTTTTGCATGTAGCAACCCAGTTTTCACAGCACCATAGCTTTGGAAACAGCCCAAATGCCCAAAAATAGATGACTGGATCAAGAAGATGTGGTACATATATACCATGGAATATTACTCAGCATTCAAAAAAGATAAACACATGCAATTTGCAGCAACATGGATGGCGCTGGAAGGGATCATGCTCAGCAAAATAAGCCAGAAAGAAAAAGAAAAATACCGCATGGTCTCACTCATAGCAGGAATCTAGAAAACTTAAATAAGGGACCAGGAAAATGAATAACTATAAGAAAGTGAAAATCAAAATCAACAAAAAACTATGAACCAGAGACACTTTTTGGGGGGTGGGGGTGGGAGGGGAGGGATTGGGGTCAGAATGGGGGGGTTGCAATTGTATGGGGAATATAAAAATAAAATTTATTATTTTTAAAAAAAAAATAAATAAATAAGTGAGTGAAATCATGAAAAATGAATAGGAATCAGGGGGTTTATTTATTTATTTTTATTTTTTACATCATTGCTCATTTTATTTTTTTTTTAATATTTTTTAGAGAAAGCATTTATTTATTTATTTATTCATTCATTCATTCATTCATTTAAGCACTGGGTACAATCATGACCGCAGGAGGGTGAGAGAATTTACCAGAGTCAGAGCAGAGAGCAGAACAGACAGACTGAGGAAATACACTGCTGAGGGGAGCAGAGGGTGGCAGGAGAGGTCTACGCGCCATGTGGGACCCTTGCCCGGTGGCCAGGGATCGAACTGGTGCTGCAGAGGCTACGGGCAGCTTCACAACCCAGCGCTCAACTGCTGCACCACTGGGGATGCCCCATTGCTCATTTTAAAACAGTATTTGCTCTCCTCCTGCTCAGGTGTAGTCCCCAAAGAATTTCCCTCACCAATGCACCCTCCCTCCCTCTGATTCCTCTCCCTCCTCCTCCCCTGCAGATGTCTCTGGAAATCAGGGAGGTTTTATGGGAAAAAGTGAAAGACAAGGCAAATGCTTTTCAGAGTGCGATATGGTAAGTGATGTATTCAGAAACTCAGACATGACTGACTTATATATAGAAACAAAGCATGAGAAGAGGACGGAAAAGTCGATCTAATTCTCTTGTGCTTCTGGGAAGCTATGCTTTCTGGTGAAATGAACAGATAACCATCGTGTCCAACAAGGTCCTAGCCAAGAAGCAAAGCTGACAGGTGCTTGGCACCTGCTTGCTGTGGAATACTGTCCCTGAAGATGAGACTGAACTGCATTGAAATCAAAGAATGGCCAGAAGGATGTAACAGAGAGTGCTGGAGGCATCTACCACATATTTTTTTTCTAGGTTGTCCTTGATTGTTACAGGGCAGTCCTGATATAAAACGGGTTGCCTAACTGTGGGTCCTCACCCACACGCTTCAAAGGGCCTTAATACTCCGCTGCACGCACACACAAAAGGTTAATAAAAGATTTATTCACAAGGGAAGGGGAAATGAGGAAATGTACAACTCAGGGAGAAAAGTGGGAGATAAAGTCTTAAATGCGTCCTACCCGATCCGCGGATCTGGAATCCCAAATGGCACTTGAGAGCTGGCCGCGAGCCACTAGCCGTGAAGCCAGGAGGTGAGTGAGAGAGAGCCCCCAAGGCCCACGTGTCTGGTTTTTATACCAAACCTGGCTGCTTAACTCCACCCTCAGGTCCCAGAAACCCTCCCTTTGGTGGTGATGGGATTTGTCTTTCCCAATGTGTTGATGGCTTTGGTCTGGAGTCGGGGTGGAGTCCACAAGCCTGTATGGAATTAGCTCAGGACACCCTTTCCCCCTAACATGATCAGCAGACATTGTCTGGATGCCCAGGAGGCCAGCAGAGATCAAGATAAAGGTAGAATAGGACCTTGAACAGTCCAGCCAAAGGTCCAAAGTGACGGGGAGCTGCACCCCAGCTCCTCCAACCATTGGCCCCTCTGCAACTCAATGACCTCAGTGGTAACCCATTGTTTGCTTCCTCATTAAGACTGGTCTGATCATGACTCAAACACTGAGGGTAAATGTTCAGGAGAGATGATGCAAGATATTGGAGATGGATAAATCTGGCCTGGATGCTAGTTTCAGAAAAAGAAATCTGAGTCCTTTTAAGCAGAACATATAATTTTCAATTGTCCATGCTTCACACCACTCCCTAATTTTTTTTTAAAGATTTATTTATTTATACAAGAACCAGAGTACAAGCCAGATGTGCGGGAGTATGAGAGGATTCACCAGAGACAGAGCTGGGAACAGAACAGGCAGACTGACGAAATACACTGCTGAGGGGAGCAGCGGGCGAGACAGGAGATGTCTGCCTCACCATGTGGAATTCTCGCCAGCTGGGTGGGACTGAACCTGCACTGCAGAGGCTAAAGACAGCCTCACTGTGTGGCACTCAAACGCCTGTGCCACCAAGGAGGCCCCACACCACTCCCTATTGATCCTCAAAGTGTTAGAGTTTAAAACTCTGAAGAAAAATAAATAATTGAAATCTAAGAGACAGCAGGCCAACTTGGGAACAACAAAGTTGAAAACCATCAGAGGTAGAGCAATAAGAAGGACTAGGGGAAGAAGTCATGGCCAGAGACCATGGTGGTGTTATAGGACAGGGAGAGGGGCAGCCCAAACCCCGCAAACCTGCCTATTCTACATGGGTTCAGCCATCTGCCGCATCAACACAAAACATATGAGACTTTAATGAGAAGGAACTTTAATAAAACTAGGAAACAATACAGGAAAAGCAAATAATCTAGTTTCTAAATGAAACACCCAAAGTTACCCATCCCCTCGTGGGTAAAACTCCATCCAAATGGGATCGGCCCAGAACAAGGCCCCAAAGCCTGCCACAAGTCTAAAGCATCTTCCAGTGGGGACCCACAGAAAAGGGTCACAAACAACCAGACAAGCCCGGAAGGAAAAGAGCAAAATCAACATCAAGATAAAAGCTGCCATTGTCACCTCCCCATGGGTCTCACCCACATCTGTGTCACCCAGTCCACGACCAAAAGACAAGCGCAGTTTCTTCACGTGTCTCTAGGCTCCATGCGCCTCCTCCAGGTCACCTGGCTCCATCCTGCTTCCTTCCTCAGTCTCTTCTTCAGCTTCTCTCTTCTCTCTCTGCTCAGCTCCACCCTCCCTTGGGTGGGGCAGGGAACCTGGAACCTCCCCCTTTCCTGGGGACCACCCTGTTACAGTGGGAGAAATCATGGCAAGCCAGACAGGCGAAGGTGCTTCTGTGTTAGAGGAAGAACAGGCAAGATGCATATTTGTAGCAACTGTTAGGTGTAGCACTGAGCAAAACCAAATCAGATCCAGTCTGGTCCCTGTGGCATTGTCAGGAATTCTGAATTTTAAGAACCAAGTTTATTAGAGTCATTTTGCATCATTATTGATTTCTCCACCAGGATGATGATGAATAAAATCAAGATTTTAATTAGATTGTCATGAACCAAGCCTAAAGGGAGAACAATATTTACCTATTTCCCTTTGGGTATTCCTATTCATTTTTCATCCCTGCTCCTCTGATTACCTTCTTAAGATTCACCCCTGGGAAACAGATTATCTTCCTCCACTTTTCCTAACTTAAATCCATTCTGTCTTTAACTTTCAAACTCAATGCCCCTCCCTGAGACATCTTTTTCTGCTTTTCTTCAAGTCTGAGTTGACTGGAACCAGTTTTGAAAGCTTTTCTCTTATCAATTTCCCTGTTCAAGGATTTGACCACTTGGCTTGACAGTTGATGAGACCCATGTAATGCCTAGGCATTTTTTCCTCCTTGTTCAAGGGCATCAAGGCAGAGCTTTTTAACATTTGAAAATGGAAAAAAAAAAAATTTGCAAGGCTTACTCACCAGCAGCCTAAGGTAGGAGTGGATTGTCTGCTAATGGCGCCTGGGGATATGAGGGTGGATTCACTAAAACTTCCCTTAACTCTCCTAATAAGGGAATCCTTTTCCTCCTCCCAGAGTGGGAAGGAATTGAGAATAGTGAGGGAAGCTGTGAGTCCATGGAACCTCATTCCACTGTTTGTTCCTGACTTGCTGATTTTCTCTGTGGGATCAGGCCCTAGGAACCCAGCTTTGCAATGAGCCTGTATTTTCACTGTCTTTTCCCAACTATCATTTCACAGTTGGCTTTCTGGGAAAGAATGATTCCTAACATCTGTAAAATAATTTCTCTTCACATCTGTGTAAGACGTAAGAATCTCTTACATCTGTAGCAGCCTTGAGTATTCATTATCTCATTTGAACCTTACAACTGTCATATATAATCACAATAATGATGATAAAATTACTTAATACTTAATCTGTTACAGGCAGCAGCACAGGGGCTTTTTGCTACTAATTCAATTATCTCAAACCCTATAATGGAGATATTATCCCCATTTTTCTGATGTGGAAACTAAAATCTAGATATAGAGACAGCCTAGGTAAAAGGAGTTGTGACTCGGAAGGATAATTGTTGCCCCAACTCCTATGTGAACAAGGGAGTTGAATAGAGAGTTGAGCTAGTCTGAATCTCTACCTACTAGAACAGACAGACTAAATCGTGGACTGGCATGCCCTGTCCTATCATCTCGTCTAAACAATTTGGCCCATCAGACTGACCAAAGGCACCATGCTAGATAAAAATCACTAGATCCCAAGTAATGATTGTCCCTCTGTTAGAGGACAGACTTAGGGGCACCCCTTGACCCCAAACCTTGTGCATTTGAAATAGGTTCTGTCAGCCACTGCATAAAGACCAAACATACACTTAGTGCATAAGATCTTCAATAGTGTGCAATAAAGAGACGAGGAGAAAGGATAATATTTTCCAATGGAACAGCCAACGTTACCCATTCCCTGGTGGGTAAATGCTCCCAAAAACAGGGTTGGCCCAAAGCAGGGCCACTGGGACCCAAAAGCTTGCCGCAAGTCTAAGGCACCTTCTGGTGGGGAACCATAGGAAAGGAACAGAAGGGGCCAGGTGAGTCTGGAAGGAAAGAGCAAAAACAATATACAAGTCAAGATAAAGTCTGCTACAGTCAGCCTTCCCCCAGATCTCTCATCCATGTCTTCTTCCATGTCCCCCAAGTCCCTGTTGAAAATCCAAGGCCAAGAGACACTTTGGGGGGGTGGGTGGAGGGAGGGGAGGATTGGGGTCAAAATGGGGGGGTTGAAATTGTATGGGGAATATAAAAATAAACTTTATTATAAAAAAAATAATATTAAAAAAAAAAAAAGAAAATCCAAGGCCAAGAAGTAAGCATAGCTGCTTCTCCCATGTTTCACTGTTCCATGGGCCTCCTTCAAGTTTTCCCTCCCAAGTCCCTCCACAAGTCTCCTTGCCGCTCAGCTCCACCCTTCCTTAGGTGGGGCCAGGAACTTGGAACAGACCCTTTTTATGGAGAATACAATGTTACCCCACAATTTCCTGGAGGGAGAAGACTGAGAGTCCCACATGCACAGTTGAAGTGTATACCTGGGCATAGCCTAACCCAGAGCAAGTTTTGACTCTGCTCTACTCCACCAGCCTCACAGACTTACCCTTTAAATATCTCTTCCTAGCTTCTCTCAAGGAATCAAGCTCAAATTTTCCTTTTCTGCACTCATTTCATTATGTACAAACCTCTAATAAAGCCTTGCTTGGTCTACCCAAAACTTTCTTCTAGAAGTTCTCAATACCTACTCATTTGGGGGGGTTTGTGATATGTTACATCCCTCAAGCAAGGGCATGCAACTTTTCAAGGTATTAAAAACAAAAGGAAAGACTCCAAAATGAAGGCACCTGTACTAAACCCACCAAGACATAATACCTAACAGTGGCTTCAAGTCTCTGCAGTTTTAACCGTTCCCAGAAATATAGTCCTAACTGGTCAGAATGGCATTCTCTGGTCAACACCAATGAGGTCATCTTTTCTATTCCCCAAAGGAAAATGAGATAATCAATCACAAAACTTTTTTCCATTTCCCATAGGTAGGTAACCTAAGCCTAAAATAATTTCCTCTTCCCCTATCTTGGCCTCTTTCTGCCTATAAAACCTTTCATTTTAACAGCTTTTCAGAACACCTTTCTACTTGCTAGATGGGATGCTGCCTGATTCATGAATCATTTAATAAAGCCAATTAGATCTTTTAAATTAACTTGGCTGGATTTTTGTTATTTAACAAAGGTCATGCAGCTTTTTGGTTACTGAGCTGTGAAAGGTAGCAGAATATGCACCCCCAAATGTGCCACTTTGGCATAAGGATTATTTTGAATTAAAGACAATTGAAAAGCAGATACAAGAAAAGTGCTCTACCCTTTCCTATTTACCCAAATTAGGACACACATTTATATAGTTCCCCCTCAGAAGTCAGTAAACCCCATGAGACCAGAGGCAGTACCAGTAGAGTCTCTCTAACTAACTTTACAAAAACTAGCCCTATTCTACCATTCGTTCCTCCTATATTTGCTTTTCCACAATTTGCCAACCTTATAAGTTCCAAGTCCAATCTTTTTTGTCATGTTACTTCTCTAAACATATGTTGTTTTTTGTTAAGATGCTAGGTAAACCCAAGTTCTAACCACCCCATTGAGTTCTTCATTGGGTACTCCCACGTGAATAGGCAATCACATATTAATAAAATTCTGTTTGGTTTTATCTAAGAAGTTTTTTTGTCAGTTGAATATGAAGGGCCCTAGAGGTAGAGAGAAGAAATACTTCCTTTCCATGTATCTATTATCAAAAATCAGTAACCCCATCTCATCAACTAGCACTGGTTTTTTATACCTGCTTGTGGCAAATATATCTTATAGGACAGTGCTTCTCAAACTTTCATGTGTACAGAATCACCTGGGGATCTTATGAATATGCAAGTTCCCAATTCCATAGGTCTGGGGTGAAGCCCACAAATTTGTATTTCTAACAATCATTTGTGGGAGATGCTGATGCTGCTGATCCAGGAAACTTGTGCATTTTGAGTAGCAAGATATTAGATAATTGAAGGTGTGGCCCCACTTTTTTTAGTTCCATTTATGATATTAAAACCCACTTTTAAAAGAGAGTTTCTTGGTGGCACAAGGGGTTAAGTCTCAGCACCATGAAGCTGTCACCAGCCACTGCAGCACGAGTTTGATCCAGGGCCAGGGAGCTAACCTACATGGCGCAGCAGACCTCTCCTGTCTTGCCCATTGTTCCCCTCAGCAGTGTATTTCAGTCAGTCTGCCTGTTCTGCTCACCACTCTGTCTCTGGTGAATCCTCTCACCTCTCCACACCTCTGGCCTACACCCCAGCTCTTGTATGCATAAATAAATAAATATTTTAAAAGAGAGAAAGAAAGTTTTTTATAATGACCTCCCTGCTTTGAATGGGAAGCTGAGCTGGTCAGGAGAAAGTCAAGGAGCAATTACTGGATAAACCTCAGATGTTCTGCATTGTAGGGAATCAGAATACCTCTTCCTGGGATCTAGGGGAGGTACTGGTTGTAGTGAAAAAGGCCAGGATCCACTTATCTCAAAATCGGCCTATGTGGTATGGAGAAAGGTAAGGCAAGACAGAAAATGCGTTTATGTATTTACGTATTTACTTATGCTCAGAGTATCAAAGCATTGTATGTCATTTACAAGATGAAAAAAGAACTATTTAACTCAAGGAACTCAAAATACAGCAATAACTTCCATTTAAAATTTTTATGTATTTACAATGAGTTTTTAAGATAGATGGACACATTAACTGATAGATAAAACAGTTGATAGCACACTGCAGTTTTAGATGGATGTATTACAATTGGTTTAATATTCTGTCACTTCCCTCTGTTATTAACGGTTCTTTGTAAACATCATTTTTGATGATTGCATAATTTTCCAATGTTCCCATCACAGTTCTCTAACAATTTCTGTATTTCTGTTTTGTCAAGTTATTTTCAAGTTTCCTTTGTAATCACTATTGTTGAAATCAATTTTGGTTTGCATTTTTTTTTTTTTTTAGTTTCTTTAATAAATTCTCAGGAGTAAAGTTAGTAGAGCAATGGAAGACTTTCATTACACATTGCCAAGTTACTTTCCAGATAATCCTATTTTCTGGAAAGGTGGTTTTAACAGTTGTCATTTCAAGATGTGACCCTGCACCTCAAGATTTGAGCATCTCCTCCGACCCTTCCTCCTCAGGGAAGTTCACACTGTGTCTCAGCTACTTGCTTTGCAATTGTTTTCCCAGTCTTTCCTCCCTCTCATTATCAGAAAAGTGGCAGTGGAGGACCAATTTGGTTCTTAATGCACTTTTACTAATTGCACCGTATGTTACACATTTGGGTCACGGTAGTTTTGGATTCTTTTCATGTGTCTTCAGGGAAGGAAATGAAAACTAGCCAACAGAGGAAGGAACCAGTGATGTGGGATGCTCAACTGTCTGTGCCTTCAGCTGCATGCTCCATCCCTGTAGACCACAAGGAGTTGTATAGAAGGGGTCTGAGTACAAACACCAATACAAGATTGCCTATGTGGTTCATTGTGATTTTCTGGCAAATTAATTGTACTTAAGTTGAACAGCAATTAGACTGATTTAATTGTGGTTTTTTCCTCACCTCCAAGGTAGTGTTTTGCTCTTGTTCAAAGTCACATATGTTGTGACACACTTTGTAGTGGAAAATATGAGACTAATATGGGCTCTGTAGAAGTCAGCTTCCTGCATCATCCCGGCATTACCATTTGGGAACAGAATCTTATCCATAGTAGACACTGAGGACCCAAGCAACCCATGGTCTGCAGTGGAGGAAGGACACATGTGGGCGTGGGAGAGGTGGTGTGCACAGTGATATTGATTGCCAACTCAGATGTGAGTAAGGAAGAGACAGGGCATAGAAACAAGCCCCCAGGAAGGCAGAACAGACTCCTAGTGGTAAAAGGAAGATACCAAAGCACAAATCTGATAAGCTCAGTTTGTTCTCAGCCTGGTCTCCAATAAAGCTCATAGCCCAGACTAAGAATTAATCTTAGTCACATACCAAGTTTTAACCTTAGTCATGAGCTGAACTTGTCTCCAATCTCCTAGGCCCTGACACAAGACTCCAAACTAACTCTGACCATAGAGTAAGTCAGTAACCTGACAACATTCTGACTTAAACTTCATCAAGAACAGTCACATTTTGGGCCTCCCTGGTGGGGGTACAGGCCAAAGGTGCAGGGGGTGACATGTTTCACCAGAGACAGAGTAGGGAACAGAACAGGTGGATTCACTGAAATACACTGCTGAGGGGAGCAGCAGGCAAGACAGGAGAGGTCTGCTGTGCCATGTGGGTCACCTCCCTGATAAGGGTTCAAACTCCTCATGCTGCAGTGGCTGTGGACAGCCTCATAGTGCTGTGCCTTAACCCCTTGTGCCACCAGGGAGGCCCCCATTCTGTATACTTCTGCTCTGTATTGTGTCTGTAGTCTGGCAAATTTCTGCCAGGCACCAACCCCTGGAGTATATGGGTTTTGCCCAATAATTCTAGGGTCATTCTGAATTCTGAATAAGTGCTTGGTCTTCAGCTCTCACTGGGATTGCATTTGCAAGAATTATTCATCTCTCTCTTGGAGACTCAAGGGATGGCAGCTCTGGGTAAATTCCTTTCTGCTATGCAGAGAATTGGGTTAGCATCTACCAAAATGGGGTCCCTTTTTGTTAGCAGCAGATTGACCCAGATTCTTGCAGATCAACTATTGGCAGGAAGGGGTGTTGCCTGCCTTATACAATGTGATGAAAAGAACACTTCATTTCATCCTTAATTCAGATTTTTAAGTCAGTATAATTATCTCCATTTGCCTGATTAAGAAACTGTAGCTCAAAGATGTTAAGGAAACTGCAAACTCACAGAGTTACTGACCCATCTGGGATTGGAAGGGACAATTTTTACATTACTTCAAATGAGTCTGCTCTAGCACAGAGAAAACCACAAATTGGCTTTGTAAATGCAAGAATGAACTTTAATTTTCACGTTTTTATGATGTTTTAACTGGGTCCTCTTTCCTTGGCCCTGTTTGAGATGTCTAGAACTTTAGAATAGGGTTGGGTCTCAAAGACCCCCTAGGTCAATATCCATGTCTGATAGAATGGGAAGCCAAGGTAAGTCTGCTTAAATGACAAGCTAATTACCAGCAGGAAAGATTTTTCCAGGACAGAGGTGATGTGATGAAAGAAAAGAAAAAAAAAAAAAAAAACAAGTTTTGTAACAAACCATAGACAAGTTTCTTAGCATCTTTCAAAATTCTGTTTATTTGTATTCAATAAAATGGGAATAAAAGTACCAGCCAGAGATAAGGAAAGAATTAAATGAATGTGTGTTTCTAAAACATCTGTCATGGTACTATGAAAGCTTAAAGAAACAATGTTCTCATTACAGAGTGAGCCTAAAATCCAAAATTTTGGAATCCAAGTTAAGTACCTGGATGCTCTCCCCTCAACTTCACCTTCTTTTCTTTAGCAGCCTCGTTCCTGTTGCCCCTGCTGAAGCCCCCCTGCTCTTATTTCCCCTCCTGTCCCTTCTTCACCCCAAAGAGACATTGTTTATGTTCAGCTTCCAGGTGCCTCTGCTGCCCACTACTTTCTCCTTGCCTACGCTGATCACTGCCTTTGCTGTTTCTTGTGTAGTTGGGTGAATCACTAATAACTCTAAACAATGCTTGAGCTATTCCAGTGGTTTTGGGATATTTTATCTGGGAAAATACAAGACCCTACAAGGAAGAGCTTCCATTCCCACCACAGTTGAGGGTAGGTCTCAGTTCATGAGAGTAACTCCAGGCATGTCCTGTCTCTCTGGTTGTTCCCAGGGTCTAAACAGCAAATTGAATATGGAAGAGACATGGCTCTCCTGGTGTTGATGGACTGAGAGGAAATTTGAGTCTATTGTTTTCCAGATACTTCTACAGGCTTGCTTTCAACACAGGCCTCCAAAGGCTACACATAAGAAATCTGTCAGACCACCCTTAACATTCCCCACTTGCAAATTTCTCTCAGTTGTTCCCAGTTGCCTCAGACAATAGAAGCAGAGAGTAAGAGCAAAATCAGATTACCTATGATTTGATTTCTTAGTTTCATGGATCATAAACTTAGGTTATTTTAAAATTTGCTGCTGAAGAAAAAGAAGAAAGGAATTCAATATAGTCACACAGTATCTTGACCAAGTGGGTCTGTGAAAACTTCTACTTTTTCTCTTTTCTCCCTCCTTTTTTCCATGCATTCTTCTCCCATCCTTATTTTCCAAAAAAGATTTATAGAGCATCAGAATGTTAGCATTCAAAATGAGGGGCACCCCAGTATCCCCAATCTTGTATGCTCTAAATGGGTTCTGCCTTTCCCCACATAAACACTAAGTACCTACTTGGTTCCTAGAGCATGGCCAATGTGCTCTACATGAATTACTCATGTTACTGAGACTTGGAGGTTAAATAGCAATTCCCACAGAAAAGGAGATTCCAGGTTCCTTGCTGTACTTAAGGAAGGGCAAAACTGAGCATGGTGGAGAAGCTAAGAAGGACTTGAGAGAGAAGTCTGGGGGGAAAAGACCTGGAGGAGGCATGTGGAACAGAGAGATATGTCAAGTAGAAACTGCCTTGCTCTGGGACTTGTACCAAGCACTTGGGGGACAAGGAAGGAGACACTAGAAGGAGACATGGGTGAGAGACCTGTGGGGAGACTGAAAATGGCAGCCTTTATCTTGATTTTGATTTTGCTCTTTTCCTTCCAGACTTGCCTGACCCCTTGTGCCCCTTTCCTTTGGGTTACCCACCAGAAGGAGCCTTAGACTTGTGGCAAGCTTTCAGGTCTCAGTGGCCCAGCTGTGGGCCAACTCTGTTTGATTGGGCATTTACCCACGAGGGGATGGGTAACTTTTGGTGCTTCATTTGGAAACTATATTCTTTCTCCTCTCTCTGTTTGCACACGAATTCTATTAATGTTCTTTTGTATTGTAGGTCTTATGCACTAAGAATATGTTTGTCTTATGTGGCAGATAGCAGGACCCATTTAGAGGAGGCAGGTTTGGGGGTCTCCGGGTACCCGTCATTCTGCTCACTAACAGAGGGACTGGGTTACCAAGTTGGTAAAGCAAGTAAATGGCAAACTATGTTTCTAATCTCGGTGTGTTAATTTATGAGTACACCATTTTAACTGCTAACCTATTTAGCCATGAAATAGAAGGGGACTGGTTAATCTCATTATAAAATTGTTTTGGTTAGTATACTTCCTTTTTTCTAATATTTACAACTCATATTTTGACCCAAATTACACTGGGTGCAATTTCAGATTTTCCATAAATATTGGGATTATTTTGACCTACTAATATTGTTAATAATATCAATACTAATATTGTTAATAATATTATTTTGACCTACTAATATTGTTAATAATATCAATACAGTAGTGGATATTGACGTTTCTGTGCATTTCTATTCAAGGTGATATGAGAGTAGTGAGATATAGATTGAAAGGAGTGGTGTGGTAAAGAAAAGGACAGCCAGGCCAAGTTTCTAACAGGAGAAACTTTATTTGCACCCCACTGGGGAGGTTCGCTCACCTCCTCTCCCCCCCTCGCCAGGGGTCAGAGAAGTCACACCTGTTGTGAGGGAGAGATGTCCTTTTATGGGGTGAGGAACAGTTAGGCAGGAAACTGGGTTTGCAGGGTGGGAAAAGGTTTACAGGGTGGGGAAAGGTTTGTGGGGTTGGAAAAGGTTTATTGTCTGATTTTTTTCTATGTGGGCTTCAGCATTCTTGCCCCCTGCATCGACCTTTCATATATGATCCTTTCCTGAGGACCATGCATTATAGTGAGGTATGCCTGTTATAGCAGGAGAAATAGAAAATACAGAAGACTATGAATACAATCTTTAGAACTGTGATTAGTGCTGCAAAGAGAATAAAAGGATCTTGTGATAAAGAATAAAGAGATAGGAAAGGACTTGTTGCTAATTTTATAAGGTAATCAACAGAGGTCTTCTGAGAAGGTCACTTTTAAACTGAATTATAAAAACTGAGAAAGTGCTGGTCATGTGAAAAACCAAGAGAGTTGAAACCCAGAATTCTGGTGCATAAAAATATTCTGAGGTAAATAAGATTCCCAGTTCTAGGAATCTTAAGTAGAGATCTCTTAAGTAGAAAGTCTTTTTTTTTTTAAATAATAAATTTTATTTTTATATTCTCCCATACAACTGCACATGCCCCATTCTGACCCCAATCCCTCCCCTCCCAGCCCCCACCCCTCAAAAAGTGTCTCTGGTTCATAGTTTTTTGTTGATTTTGATTTTCACTTTCTTATAGTTATTCATTTTCCTGATCCCTTATTTAAGTTTTCTAGATTCCTGCTATGAGTGAGACCATCCAGTATTTTTCTTTTTCTTTTTGGCTTATTTTGCTGAGCATGATCCCTTCCAGCGCCATCCATGTTGCTGCAAATTGCATATGTTTATCTTTTTTGAATGTTGAGTAATATTCCATGGTATATATGTACCACATCTTCTTGATCCAGTCATCTATTTTTGGGCATTTGGGCTGTTTCCAAAGCTTAGCTATTGTAAATAGTGCTGCTATAAACATAGGGGTGCAGGTGTTCTTTGGAATTGATGTTTCTGTGTCCTTTGGGTAAATACCTAGGAGTGGAATTGCTGGAGAACATTTTTGCACCCAACACTAATGATAAAGGACTGATCACAAAAATCTGCAAAGAGCTGATGAGACTCAACAACAACAAAGAAAATAACCCAGTCAAAAAATGGGCAGAAGAGCTAAAAAGAAACTTCTCTGAAGAGGAAATGCAAATGGCCAACAGACATGTGAAAAAATGTTCAACATCACTTGTAAT
The DNA here is from genome assembly GCF_014898055.3 of Talpa occidentalis. Taxonomy (NCBI): domain Eukaryota; kingdom Metazoa; phylum Chordata; class Mammalia; order Eulipotyphla; family Talpidae; genus Talpa; species Talpa occidentalis. Next base: position 32,925,101 of record NW_023605194.1, read on the forward strand.
CAGGGAAATGCAAATCAAAACTACCATGAGATACCATCTTACACCAGTGAGAATGGCACATATTAAAAAAACTAGCAACAACAAATGTTGGCGAGGTTGTGGAGAAAAAGGAATTCTCCTGCACTGTTGGTGGGAATGCAAACTGGTCCAACCACTATGGAGAGCTGTGTGGAGATTTCTGGACCTACTGAACATAGAGCTTCCCTATGATTAAGTAGAAAGTCTTAAGTAGGGACCTGATCATGACCTCGCAGACAATTGGAAGTTCTTCTGAAAAAGATATGCAAATGACCAATAAACCCATGAAAAGATGCTAAACATCACTAATAATGAAGGAAATGCAAATCAGAACCACAATGAGATGATACCATTTCACAACCATTAGGGTGACTATTATCCATAAACACAGAAAATAGCAAGTGTTGGAGATAATGTAGAGAAATTGGAAGCCTTGCTCACTGTTAAGAGTGTTGTTGAATGGTGTAACTGTTATGGAAAACAGTGTGGAAGTTATTCATAAAATTAAAAATAGAACTGCCTTATGATCCAGCAAGTCCACTTCTGAACACGTAACCAAAGAGTTAAATTGCTCTCAGACCCTAAGAGTACAAAAGAAAAAAAAAATGTATATGAACTTTTCTTTTGAGACTTGTGTTCTTAAACAGCAGAGCCTGGAAGCTTATCAGCAAATTACAGTGACTAACCTTGAGCTGAGTCCCAAGACAATTGACAGATGGGAGTGGGGACCGTGCACAGGCAAGAAGCCCACCAATCGAAATTTAAAACTGCAGGTGTCTGGAGAAAAACTATGCATACATATATACCAGAAATGGCTATGTTAAGGTACATGGAGTTTGCTTGCTTTTATTTCTCCCCCTGAAGAGTGTGCTATATATATATATATATATATATATATATATATATATATAAATACATATAGTGTATATATGTGTACATATATACAGTGTATATATCTATATATGTGACATGTGTGCATATATGTGATATATATATAATCTATATATGTATGTGTATTTGTACACATATATAAAATTGCTGAAGTAGATGGAACTAAGAAAATGTGACATAGAGTTGGGGGGAGGAAGTTAATAGAGTCTTACTACAAGATTGTTTTTAATATGGATTTAGCATGAAACAACGAAAGCTTTAAGCAGCTATTCTGAAACTTTAAATCATAAAAGTAAATATGCTCAAAGAATAAAAAAAATCATATTGAGTGAAATGATCAAGAATTTCCATAAAGAAATGAGAGCTTTAAATAATGATTAAATATAAATTTTGAAATTGGTTAAAATGAAAAATTAATTGAATGGTCATATCAGCATACTGGAGACAGAAAAAATAAAAGACTACAGATCCAAAGAAGTCATCTAATCTAAGGCAAAAATAAAATAAAGATGGGGAAAATTCAACAGAGCCTCAGGGATACAGTGATTAAAACCATAAGTTCTAACATAAATGTACATAGGATTTCCAGAAGGAGAAAATTAATAATAATAATAATAATACAGAAAAAGACTGGAAATATAACTGAAAATTTTCAAAATGTGAAACAAGTCATCAACTTACAGATATAAGAAACTCAGTGAACTATAAGCAATATAAATATAAAGAAAACCACTTCTATGCATGTCATGTTCAAGCTATTGAAAATCAGTGGGAAGAGATCATCTTGAAATCTTCCAAGCTGGGTGATGTCTTGTTCATGTGAAATCGTTTTGTGGATTTATGGGGTCCTTGGGTTCACTCTGGGAAAGGTGTCATCAGAGCTTCCGTTTCAGCAGCACGTGGCGAGTTTCCCAGGCGAGTTTAGAGACATGAGATAGAGACATTAGTTATATCTAAAGAGCAGGTTTATAAGGGAAAGGGACAGGTTTTGCTAAGAGAGGCCTGCATGGTTGCAGCCAGGCGGCCTTGACAGGTCACGGGCAGGCAGGAAGGCTGCTGCCCTGCAGAGCGAGAGAGTTGGTGAAAAGAGGCACCTGCATAGTCACAGGTGGGCAGTGGGAGTGCTGCCCCGAGCCCGTGCAGAGACTGCACTGATATCGTCCTTTTCTCTTTGGGAGGGGTCACTCCTCCATGGAGTGGCCTGATTGTTGCCTATGTTGGGTAACAGGCAAAACTAGAAAGGGATCAGAGATTCCAGGGGTGGGCCCAATCTCTATCTTTACCCTTAGGCTCCACTCCCTATAGCAGTCTGATCCTGCTTGGGTCTCATGCCTTTGATAAGGCACTGGTGCCTAAGGGTCACGACCTCTAGAGCTGGGTTAATGGTCATGTTATTTCCCTTGACCCCCACCTCCTTGTGTGAGTCGGGTTTTAGTCTTGTGAGGTCTCCTTTCCAGCCTTTCTATTCTTGTCCTCCATTACATGTATATGGGCCAAGGATAAGTTAGCCACTAACTGCCCATCAAGCAGAAGGCCAGGAAACAATGGCCCGGCAGTGGTGAGGGTTCAGGTCACCAGGATTCTATATAAACTAAAAACAGCTTTCAAAAATGAGGGTTTAATAAGGAAATTTTCTGATAAACAGAAGCTGAAAGATTTTATTACCAACTGACCTGTAATAGATGTTGTAAATGATATCCTAAAGTCAAAAGGCAATAATATCAAAGACAAACATATATGTAGGAAATGCAGGCAACATAAGACTATGCATTTTTATACTTAAAATTTGCATAAATATTAACTATTTACAATAAAAACAATGACATCATTAGGTAGGATGTATTATGCATATAGAAATAAAAACACAATAGCAATCTGAAGAAGGGGATGTATACTCAAAAGCATACTGTTGTTTAGTTATTCTACTTGAAAGGTGGTAAGTGGGAGATGTGAAGAGTGAAGTAGAATGTAACATCAGAAGTGAAGTGTCAGGTGTGAAGTGGTACAATATTAATTTAACTAGATTTCCAAAGTTCAAAATACATCTTGTTAGCCCTGGAGCAAGTATTAAAAAATAACAATAGAGGCATTGCTAAACTTAATGGAGGAAATAAAAGAGATTAGTATTTTTCCACTAATCCTCCACACTCATCCCCCTTCAAAATACAACAACAAAAAATATAACAATAGAAGAACAAAAGCAGAAGACACAATGTAAAGCAAATAGCAAGACTGTGAACTTTAACCAACCACAGGAATACTCATAGAATGTGTAAGAACTAAACACTAGTCTTCCCTTCAAACTTGTGAGCCTGTCTACAAAAATGTAAGCAGGTGTCTGTTTCATCACTACTGGCCATTACAGAGGTTTTTTTGTCCAAGGGCAGAGAGAAGCGGCCGTTTTTCCTTTGGATGTAACATAGTCAGTGCATTAGCAATTATGCATATTCATACTTGATTATATTAAATTCAGTCTTCAGCTGTAGTTTACTGCATTATAGTCTCCATATATGTTTATTATTTTTTCTGCTATACCTAACAGTTGCATAAAAGTATGCAAAATGTCCAGTTAACCAGAGTTCATTTTTTTCCTTCTCTTCCCCTTTGAGAGGTAGGGACTTCAGATATATCCTACACAGACTAGAACCATAATAAATAATGTATCTAGAATTTCCTTAAATACCATGATATGCTAATAACAATCCTGCTGCCTTATTTTCCAAAGTGCATTTTATTTTGATCAGTTAAGTATTTTGCATTAATATTCTAGGTATTTTCATTATGTGAACACTACCATGTGTCCCAGATGATTTAATCTATTTAAGTGTTGAATTGCTAGAAGAACTTACATATTTACATTAATTCAGAAGTAGTAAGGAAAACAGTGTTTAGTTTTATACTGAGATGTCCAGGTTAGAGTAAAGTGGTATAAAAAGCAAAACAAGGGAAAATGTCAGAGCTTCTCAGACTGCAACAAAAAGCAAGATTGATCCCTGTGCTCTTCTAAGAGGCACAAAGAAATTCCAGACCCACCTGATTTCATCCATGAATTCTGTCAAACATTATAGGAAGAAAGAATTCCAGATTTACACAATCCGTACAGGAAAGAGACGGGGAGGACGTGGTGCCTACCTCATTTTATGAATTCAGTATTATCCTCATTCCCAAACCAGATACATATATTGTTGACAAAGAAAGCTAAAGGCCAATATTCCTCATGAATCTGTACGTAATAATCCTTAAAATATTAGTCAATCTTTTCTGTAGTTGGATCTAGTTTTTCATTCCTAATGTTGACATATTTTCTCTTTTAGCCCTGAGTTACACAAATCAGTGATGTTTCTTTTATTGATATTTATGAAGGCTGATAAAAGCATTTTTTCAATTTACATTTTATGTTAGTATCATTTCAGCTTTTGGACTTTATGAAAAGGTCTGGTGTGTCTAGAATATATTTATTTTGTTTCCAATATCATTTTAAAAGATTGTTGAGTATAAAATACATACATCTAACAAATCAACTTTATTATTGTATTATTCAGTTGTCCTAAAACTCATTTATTCTTGTCTACTTGATCTCTCAAAGATTTAGAGAACTGGCTTAATTTCCTAACTTTGTTATGGTCCATTAATTTTCCCTCATAATGTAGCCATTGTTATGCTTACATTGATTCAGTGTTATTTAGCATAAACACTTCATGACTTGTCTGTTGAGAGCAATGTTCATTATCAATAATGTTATTCATACTAAGTATACTTCCCACTTATCTATATTATCTTTAAATATCTAGTTCAAGAATCTCCCCCTCTAAGCCTTGACCTTGTCCTCCGTGCCCCATTTTTCTATATCCTATCAGCCCCCACCCCCTGTTCTTAATTCTTCTGTTGTACTTACTTTATTAATACAATGCATTGTGTCAATGTGTGAATTAGATTGTGAACTGGATGAGAATGAGGTTCATGCCTTATTTTCTTTGCAATTCCAACACTTCTAAATTTTTATTGATGTTACATTAGTTTATAAAATTCTATAGTTTTCAGGTATACAGCATTATAATTTGACCCCTGTATATCCTATATTTTATTTAACACTGTATTTTATTTAATGATATTACTTTATTAAAAAATCCTTATTTTTAATTTTTAATTTAGCTAGTTAACTAATTTTAATTGAGGTAATATTTGGATTCTCCCATCAGGTTTTACCAACCTAGATCTTCTTTCAGCATGTATCAGCAACTCAGCCTCCGTCCTGAACTGAATGTCCTCTCTCACTTCTTGCCCTGGAGTGAAGCAAGTTAGAAAGCATGCTGTTTGTGTGTCAGGTCTCCAGGATAAAACCAGTGTTTTCACAGATCTGTGGTGTGAAATCATTCTTTACAAGGCACCACTTCCATGGTGGTGGTTCTCTTTACCTGGGAAGAAGATAACAAGGCAGTTGCTAGGACACTCTGTAAAGTCAGGAATGACTGGTGAGAGAAATGAGTGTTCTCATTTCAGTTTCAGATGCCACACACACACCGCTTAGGGAGGGCTTGGATGAGGCTAGGACAACCTACGACAGGAAAGCAGCAGCATCACTCCTTCAGCACCAGTGGCTGTCTGCTTCTGTCCTATGGATTCCTAATGCCTCCCAAGCTGTCATTTCAGCAGGGGGTGGGGAGAGACCAACATATGGGGAGACAAGTCTCAAACTGCAGTTGATCCTTGAATGACAGGTTTGAAGCACATCAATCCATTTATACTTAGGTTTCCCCCAAAAAATACAATCTGTCCTCTGTTACTTTAGGTTCTGCGTTCATGTGGATATTGGTTGGTTGAATCCATGGATGTGGACATCACGGACAAGGTGGGCTGACTAAGGGACTTGAACATCCTCAGATTTTGATACCCACAAGTGGCCCTGAAACGAATTCACTGTGAACACCAAGGGATGAGTGTAGTTCATTTGAAGGGAAGTCAAAAGTTGTGAGGACCAGTACCCCTGATCAATAATCTTCCTCATTAGTCAGGGTTAACTGTAATTCTCTAGCCTTCACCTGTCTCTTTTTCCTCTGCACCCTGCTCAGTCTTAACATCTGAGGACAGGGGGCAGAAGGGATCTGACCAAGAGGAACATTTGGAATTCCTAAAAGTAGTATTGTATGCTTTCCACCTTTCACCTTTGCACCAGCAATTCCCTCAACCTGTAACACCCCCAGTGAAAGCCCTTTGTACCTAATGCAATTCTATACATCTTTCAGGAATCAGTTCAAATGTCAGTGCCTCTACAAAGGAGTCTGCATATGTCATTCTGTGTGTTTCTAATGTATAACCTGGTCATTTCACTACCATGATTTTTTAACATATAGACAGTAGTGAACATTTTTGTGGAAATATCCTTTTTTCTTCTCTGACTGTGGAGTCCATACAGATAGGATACATTTTGTCTATTTTTTTGCATTTGTGGTACCTAGTGGTTAGTAGATAGTGATGCTCAATAAATGCAACACATTTATTGTGGGTCGATGCATTAACTCACTGATAACTAGAGGGAAGAGTGCTTTAGAATTGAGGATTGGCCTTTTGTGAAATATATCTAGTATTTCTCATTTCTAAAAGATTGCTCATATAGTTTCCCATTGTTTAAATTATCCCATTCCTTATTCAATTTTCAAGGACAGATAAGAACCTTGTGGAAACTCTATTTCCTCTTAAACATGAAAGCAACATTGTCTGCCAGCTCTGGAGCCCAAGAGATAGGGAGTCACGTTTCTGTTCTATTTTTAAAGTTTTTTTTTTTTAAAGGTTTTTTTTTTTTTAATAGAGGCATGTTTTTATTTTATTTTATTTTTATTTGTTTGTTTGTTTTGTTTATACAAGCACTGGGTACAGTCAGAAGCACGGGAGGGTGAGAGAATTCACCAGAGCCAGAGCGGGGAGCAGAGCAGGCAGAAGGACCGAAGTACACTGCTGAGGGGAGCAGCGGGCGGCAGGAGAGGTCTGCGCACCATGTGGGACCCTCACCCATTGGCCGGGGAGCAGCCGGGGATCGAACCGGCGCTGCAGCGGGCAGCTTTGCAACCCAGCGCTCAACCGCTGCGCCACCGGGGAGGCCCCCTCTGTTCTAGTTTTAATAGACTCTTGCTCTCCATCAGGTTGTAATTCTTTGAGCCAACTTATTCATCTATAATATACAGGTATTAATTCCTACTTCTGTTGGTATAACCAACAGTCAATCTTTTTATGATTTCTATATGAAATCCAGTTTATGATTATAATGTTCCTGACTTCTGCAGAGTGTCCTAGAAGTTAAGCCAGATGACAGACCACTGATCAGAATGATATTGGGAGTTCATGTTATGAGGCTACATTTGCTTTAAGCACAGTGATAATGATCTACTTGTGTTCACAAATGGGAACCTCTGGAGGCCACCCAGAGCACAGCAGAACCTTGTGTGGTCTGTGGTGAGCAGAGCTAAACACACAGGCCTGCTGAACTCAACTTTGGAAGCAGGCAGGAGTGTCCTGGAGTGTGTGTGTGACATGTATGGACTAATGGGGACCAAACCCTCTGCATGGGGTTGGGGTCCTGAGCCAGAACATTGCATGAAACATTGCATGAAACAAAATAAGATTTGATAATGGGCTTGATACTGCTGGTGGCATAGGGACACAACTGTGAAGCTACTAGATTGTGAGAAATGAGTATAGAAAGAAGAGAAATAAAATGCAAAACAAAGAAACAGCCTCTCAAGATGAGTCTGACAAGCACAGTTCCAGGTAGCTTGAGATATACTAGGAGCTCACCAAATAATTGTACCTTTTCTCCTCTTCTGGCTGATCTATACCTTGCTACATTTTTCTTATACATGTTTTAGCATTCACATTTTCTATCTACAGAGTGTGATCCTTGAGGATGGTGGCTTTCTGTGAGCCTATTCCCAGACCACTGCACTTCACCCCAACCCTGCAGGGGCACAGACCCTGGGTAAACACCAGGAGCATCAGGACTGTGTGCTTTGGATGTGGCCAATGCTGTAACTTTGTAGTGGACTCACTGAACAGAGCACAGTGGGTATGAGCAATGTCTGCATGAAAGTGAGCTTGAAATACTTTCTTTCCATTGTAGCATTTCCGAAGACTGGGAAGGTGCTCTGGGGAGCTTTTCCTATTTCTTAGTGCTAATAACATTCTCTACAACACAACCTCAGTGCACACGAATCCTTCTGCCCAAGAATGTAGTCTCCACCCCAGAGCAGCAAAGTCCCAGGCCAACCCCCTCCTTTTGTTCAAGCCTCATCAAGCCTATTTCATCTTTCTTGTTGGTCAGTATTATTTAGTGTTATTCTCCCTGCTGCCTTTTTGGTTTTGCCTCCCCCATCCACAGCCACCACTACCCATCCATTTCCCTTGCCTTTGCTGGCAGCTTTGGGCTCTATACCATAAGGAAGTCAGTTGCCTTCAAAACAGTAGGATAGTTCCCCTTCCCGTTTTTTTTTTTTTTTTTCCCTCCTAAGGGTTTGATTTGATATTTTCTGTGAATTTGCTATCATTCAGTAGCACTCTATCACTGCATACCCTGGGGCTACAGTTTTTCTTTAAATGAAACTAACTTTGCCTCTGAAATCTTCTCCATTAGTTATCACTATTTTGATATTTTGATCCTAGTCTGTTAGCCAAAACCCATTCTTCAGCTTTGCTTCTCCCTTCCCCCCTCCCCAACTCCCCAGCGCTCTCCCTCTCTCTGTGTTCTTCAGTGCCTAGCTTCAAGAGGAAATTCTATCTTCTAAGGCCCTCCTTTCCCTGGTTTCACTGATCAAGGTGCTTCTTGCCTATATTTAAATTTCATGAGCACGTAGCTGCCCCATAGTCACATCTGCCTCATCTGGACTCACAACATCTCATCTGAATATGAATAAGTCTAGATCTAGGGGAGCCATACAGAGAGATTGTTCTTGGTCTTCAGCCCAGACCTGTCTGGGTCCAAAGTCCATGTTGTCTATATCCTACCATCACCACTGCATCCATCCCTCTCTGCCTGTCCACCTCCTGTACCATGCTTCTCTCTGGTGTTGTCAGACTATCCTTCATGGCATGCCTGTCATTGTTTTTGGAAGAGAAATCTAAATTTTCTGCTTGGGTTGAGATACTAACGCATAGCTCAGTCCTTGGCAGTCTGTTCCCGCCCTGACAAATGTATTGAAATCACATTCTTGGCCCTTCCTCCTCAGCTCACCTCCTATTGTTGAAGACTTCCTTCCTGTCTCTTCAAGTTGCTGCTTCTTCCTAACCCTGCTTCCATGCCTTCACTGACTTATATTTTTTAACCCTGTTGAAAATGGGTGCTGTGCATATCATTTTTACCTGTAAACTGGTTGAGGAATAGTTCTGAAAAAGAATAGAGATAAGACTTTCCCACCTCATTTTTCTGCAACTCAGCACCCATTTTCTAATTCTGCTTTTTAAGCTTTCATATAGCAGTAATTTCATGAGACAGGATACAAAACAAAATGTCCTATTATACTCTGTACCATTCTCAAACTCTAGAAACTCAAAGTGGTAAATCTTTTCCTCTGTTACTTTTAAATGTGTCTTTGTGTGTTTCTGTGGCCTATTGGCCTTTGAAAAGAAATGTATGTTTTAGCACAACATACATACCTCCTGGGCATAATAGGGGAAGCAAATTTTGTTTTAAAGAATAATTGATTCATATATACCTATGTGCTTAATAAAAATTGACTTAGCTGCTATTGTCTTATTTCTGGTCATAGGCATGGACTACAGTTTCTTCTTTCACAAAACCTTCATATTCTCTTTGCTTTAGTCAGCACCTAGGTGGGATTCTTTGTCTGATAGGATAACACAAACCTTCATTCAGAAAGGTCTGAGTTCTTAAGAAACTTTGCCTCTTGCTTTTGCTATCTGTTAGCTTTTTCTCTTAGATATAGGTGCTCCGTCAATGTCCTAGGTTCCAGTCATAGCCCTTCATGCCCTTGTTGGTATATGCAACATAATTTTTCATTGTTAGTTGTATAGTCAGAAAAACGCTCCATTTCTACCTAGAAGTTCAGTGACCTGAAGAGTTCAAAATGTCCAGGAGGAAAAAAACAAAAAAACAAAATGTCCGGGAGGCAACCTTTACTTCCAATTCAATGGGGTTGTTAAAGGGTCCTCAAAGGGTCCTCTGTTGAAACACTTTGGGAACCAAGACCTGTAAACTTTAGGTCAGGTGAGTGGAAAGCCAAAAATGTCATGAATAGGTTGTTAGGCACAGCATTATGGAGTTTTCTCTGAAATCTACTCATTGGGCCCTGCACCCACATAATGTGGTAGGAGAAATAGCAATATATGTTGGCAATGATTTAAAGCAAATATCACATTCTACAGGGAATAATTCTAGTACACAAAGTGTTAACATCTTAACTAAGTCTTCATTTAGGCATTCTACCATTCTATCAGAAAAAACTGCTTCTGACAATGAGCTATGTGGTATAATCAGAGAATTCTACAAGCTTAAGTTCATTGACAAGCTTATATAGCTATCTAAAGTCTTGTGACCAGAACAAAAAAAATGTTGTAAAGGAACAATAACACACTTTGAAAACTGGTATTGGAAGAAGCATGTCAAATTGGGAAGACAAATGCATAACTAGAATATAGGATATTCTTGTAAAGATAAATCCTGTTCCTGCCATAAAGGAAGGGGTTCAATAAACTTAAACTGCTAACAAGTAGTGAAAAGTCCTGGATCAGGGGCTCAGCATTAGGCAGCTTTGCTGTCAGAGGTAGAGGGCTACATAGCACATGCAGGAGCCAGATCAATCTTGGCAAGGGGAAATCCATGTTGTTAGAACCATGCTTAACTTCTCTCACTGCCACTGTGGCCTCTTTATGTGTGAACCTATTGATCAAGTTCCAGGATGTCTAAGGAAAGAGGCTGATTGTTCCCGTGCAATCTTGGTATCTTGCATACCTTATTATCCACAAGTTTCCTTTGTACTGGATACACCACATTAAGAGAACAAATACTCTGACATGTTAGCCAGTTGACCAGATAATTAGCTACTGTCATTGAATTAGAGCAGATCTACACATCTAGCCTATCTTCCTAAGTGAAAGTAGATTAACAGATGCATTGCTTGAAGCAGCTGCAATTGAAGGGAACTAACCACATATATAATATTAGTCATTCTCTGATCCATCTAGGGTTTTCACAGAAAGATAAGTATAGAGGGCCTCCCCGGTGGCACAGCAGTTGAGCGCTGGGCTGCGAAACTGCCCACAACCTCTGCAGCACAGGTTCGATCCCCACCCCAGAGAGGGTCCCACATGGCGCGCAGACATCTCCTGCCACCCACAACTCCCCTCAGCAGTGCATTTCGTCAGTCTGCCTGTTCTGTTCCCGGCTCTGGTTCTGGTGAATTCTCTCACCCTCCAGCGCCTCTGACTGTACCCAATGCCTGTATAAATAAATAAATAAATCTTTATTTAAAAAAAAAAAAAAGATAAGTATAGCAACAATATTAAAGTACATGAAGATAGAAAGCCATTTGATAAATTAAACTGGAAGACTGAAAGAAGCAATTGTCCATCTAGTAATATTTTTGTTAGTTATTACAATATTCAGATCTAGAATTCCCTTTAGTTTCTTTTTTATAACTTCTTTGCTAAGATTTTCTGTTTTCATGTATTTCAAAAAAATTTGTTGTTACTTGTTAAAGCATTTTTATGAAGTATCATTTATAATCCTTGTTAGCTAATTCCAATTATCTGATTCATCTCAATGTTGTTATGATTTGCTCTTTTTTTCCATTTAGTTGCAATTACCCTGGTATAATCTGGTGATATTTTAAATTAAATCCTGACTCTTTTACTATTATATTAGGATATGCTAGGTCCTGTGTAAATCTTTCATTTTTTGCAGGTAGTCATACTGCTTGGGTTTAACATGCAGGTTTGGACTACTTTGGAAGGTTCTGGTTTCAAGGACATTTTAGTTTTCAGTACTTCCCCAGTGTTATTTTGATTTGCTTGGTTTATCATTTTTTGGGTTGGATAGTCACTGGTGATACTTCCTGAGGAAGCAGGAGGAGTTTCCCTACACTTCTGTGCCCAGTGCCTCTAGGTGATAAATGGAATCCTTTACCTTTGCTGCAGGGACATGAAATGTATTTTCAAGCCCAGATTACTTGTTATGCCAGGATATCCTTTGCTAGTGTTTTGAAACAAACCTGATGTTGTCAGAGGGTCTCTCAGTCTGAAGAAGAAAGAATATGCCTGTGTTGCTTTCTTTGCCTAAGTTGGGTATTGGAAAATGGTGGGCCTGGACTGTTTTCCTTCATTAGTTAGGTGGAGTGAGGAGATCTAAGATGCTCAGATTTTATATTTTTCCTCCAGTTCTGGGTTCCCCAACCAATCTTTCTCTTTCTACTTTTTAGAGTTCTCCCTGCATAGAGAGAATGGAAGAGAATTAAAAGTAGTCTTGTGATACCAAAATACCTAAGGGTCAGGCAAGGACATATCTTGGGAAAGGGTACTAAAACAGCCCAACAGAGGCAAGAAAATGGTGTTTTGTTTATCATATTACTTAGGGGAGAGAAAGAAGGTCAAGGACAGGCCTGTGTAGAAGTCAGAGGTGTAAATACTCTATTTGGCATTAAAGAGGTCAGTGTCAGTGAAGTTAAGAAAGATAGATTGTATTGTTTGCACACTGATCATGAAATGAAGGAATTTGATCTTTAAGGGAAGGTAGCATCTCTCACTGAATTTAGCATTCCCAATAATCCCCTATGGAGAATCTGGCACATGACAGATGCTTAGTAACTTCATCATTTACCCTATTGGAGTCTGGGTTTCTTTGCCTCCTCTAGGAAATGGCTCTGACAGTCCTCCTAGAAACAACTGCCGTGTTTCCCAAAGCTAACTTCATGACCACGTTTCCTGGTGGTGTTTTTCACACACCATCTTGAGCTCTTGGTTTTCAGCCATTAGCCCAGCTCTGTGGTAGTTGACCTCAGCTTGCTCACTAGTGGGAGCTTGATGCTTATTATCCCAGAGAGGCTAGAGAGGGCACTGCAACATACAAGACTTTGCTTAGATAATTTTGCAGAGTGATGACAATCCATCCATTATAAGTGCAAATTGTAGTATACAGGAAACACGGTTTAACAGCTGTGGGTTTAAGAGACTTGTTGTCAATCATGATCTCTCACTGGGCAAAGACATTTTTAATTAGCTGGTTTGGGAAAATAACCGAAGGGAGGACATTGTTGTTTTTAAAATGAAGCTTGGATGCTGTTCAAATTATGCTTCATCCTTGGTGATGCTCACTCACCAATTGATCAACATGTTCTGTTATTCTCCGCCACCATTTTTTCATTTCAGTGTTCTGTCTTCTCTGTAGTGGAAATGGTTCCTCAATCATGACTGGCTACCTTCCACCCTCATCATTCAACTTGTGTTCTTAGCTGCAAATAGATTGTGGTTTCACTGGGTCTTCTGTTCTGGCTCCACCCCCAGATCCCTTTGAGTTTTTTTTTTTAAAGATGTATTTATTTATGAATACAAGAACTGGGGTACAGGCCAGAGGTGTGGGGGGGGGGTGAAAGGATTCACCAGAGACAGAGTGGGGAACAGAATAGGCAGACTGACTGAAATACACTGCTGAGGGAGCAGTGGGCGAGTCAGGAGAGGTCTGCTACACCATGTGGGTAGCTCCCCAGCTGGGGATCCAACTCGTGCTGCAGTGGCTGCGGATAGCTTCATAGGTTGCATCTTAACCCCTTGTGCCACTAGGGAGGCCCCCCCTTTGAGTTTTTTGAATGTGCCTTTGAAGTAAAGAATGACATACCTTCTCTTTCAATGAAGAGTCTAAAATGCATTTAGTTCTCTACCACAAAAACTTCCATAAGTAGCATCTAATTGAGACTGTTCCACAGCTCAATGAAGTATATTTTATTATCCCATTTTAGAAATAAAGAAATTGAGTATCAGGTAAAAAGACTTATGATAACATACCCATTTTACAACAAAATCATCATTTATAACCATATTTGCCTTACCCAGTGCATTGCATTTTGTAATGCAAATTAAATCAGGGAGTACTCAGTCTCCTCCCCTCTTGCACTTACTATTCCCTCTACCTGAAAAACTCCTCCCCTGTGACTGGATTCTTCTTTTTACTCAGGTATGATAATAATCATCTCCTCACAAAGCCTCTTATGACCACTTCAGGCCTCCAGTACTCTCTATTACAACATGGTCATTATCACTAATTGGTAGTTTATTTTTTTTTTAAGTCTTTATTATCTGTCTTTTCCTTCTGGAATAAAATTCAGTGAGATCAGACCCCTTGTGCTTTTAGTTAACACAATATCCAGTCTCTGTAACTGTGTCTGTCACATCCTAATGACTTAATAATTTATTGATGAATGAATTTACAACTAAATGGATTATAGCTTAAATGAATGACTGAACAAATGAATGAGTAAAAATTTCTCCTTTCTATAAACTATACCTTTTAACTAATAAGTTTTTCCATATAACGAATTATAAATTAATAGTTCTATAAAGGTATTGAAAAATCTTTTGGTTTAGTTGATTTAGAATAAGATACACAGATCCTGTAAATAAAGCTCAATAGGAAAAAAAATGAGCACTGATGGGTTGCACAAGTTCTGAAAATTTAGCAATAACTGTCTATGCTATTAAAATTAGGTAACTTGTCTGTGGCATCAAACTTTCCATTCTTTCTTGGTTTAAGGTATAATCATACAGCTTTAAATCATATACAACATAACAAAATAATGTTACCTCAAGGCCTCCCTGGTTGTGCAAGGGGTTAAGTCGCAGCACTATCCTCAACCACTGCAGCACAAGTTTGATCCCCATCCCTGGACAGGGAGGTGACCCCAAATGGGGCTGCAGATCTCTCCTGTCTAGCCCACTGCTCCCCTCAGCAGTGTATTTCAGTCAATCCACCTTCTGCCCTTTTTGTTTCCCACTCTGTCTCTGGTGAATCCTCTTATCCCCCACACCTCTGGCCTGTACCCCAATTCTTGTATTCATAAAAAAATAAATTAAAAAAAAATAATGTTGCCTCAAAATAAGAAAAGTCTAAATGTATATATAAATATTTGCCTGGTTTTCTAAGCCAAAGCCCCGGTTAGCATTTAGGACTTCAACACTTGAAACTGTTCCTTGGAAAGAGTCATTTGGAAAAAAGTAATTTTATTTTTTCAGCTCATGAAAAAGTACATGTCAGATTACATTCTTGGGTTTGTGGGTATATTAGTGTTCCATTGTTGTGCTAGAATGGTAGTGCTGGAAGTGTGAGTTTGAGTGAAAATTTGTCTCACATTTGGAACATTAGACCGCCAAGTGGAGCTGTATGGTGGGCAGTTTGATGCAGAGTTCAAGAAAGTGGTTACATATGGAGACATTCAGTTAGAGAGCTGTCATGATGCTAGTATCTTAATTATCAATTCTAATATGTATGTCCCTAAAAACAGAGTTTTGAATTTGATGCAAAGACTGATAGAAGTACAAAGAGAAATAGATTGATACAAATCATATCTGGAAAGTTCTTCACTCTTCCGTTAATACCGAATTAAAGAAGTAGGCAAAATAATCACTGGGGATAAAAAAGACTCAAGTAAAATAATTAGTAAAATCGACAGAATAGGCTATATATAGAACATTGCATACAACAAACACAAAATCAGCATTATTATCAAGTGTTACCAACATTGACCACATGCTGAGCAGTATAAGAAAACTCAACAAATTTCAATAGATTGAAATTCTACAGAGCAGGTTCATTAACCACAGTGATATTAAGCTAAAACTCTATAAGTCAGTAACTAAAAGATAACTAGGAAATCCCCATGTGTCTAAAATTAAGGAACACAGTTCTAAAAATCTGTGCATTAAAAATGGATATTAAATAATTTAGAAAATATTTGCACTGACTGATAATGAAATTTTGAGAATGGAAATAAATATATACACTAAGAGCAAAATTTATAACCTTAAATGTGAGTATCATGAAAGAATAAAACATGAAAATTCAGGAAGTTAGAAAAACAAAACAAGCTAAACTCACACAAAACCTAAAGAAGGAAACCATAAACGTAAGAATAGAAAATAAGTGAAATTGAAAACATCCAGGGAGGCATTAAAAGTAAAAGTGGCTTATTGAAAAGACTAATAGAATTGTTAAAGACCTGACAAGAATATAGAAAGAAGACTCAAATATATGTATTTTAGGAATGAAAAGAAAGTAAAATATAAATGCAGAAGACATAAGAGAGATGATGAGAGTAGATGGTAAATGGTATTATGGAAATAAACTTGAAAATGTTGACTCATAAATACCTAAGAAAAGAAAATACTATAACTGATTAAATGAGAAAATTAGAAGAGTACATTAAATGTTAAAGAAGATAAACCTATAATTAAGAAACTTCCAGCAAAGAAAAGTTGATACCCAAATGGTATGTCCTTGGAACATTCTACCAACATTTATTGGGAAATAATGATGACAGTCAAAAGCTTTCTTTCTGAGATTTGGGGTAAAATGCCTTTCCCATTTCAGATGGGGAATATAAGATCACTAGTCTATTTGTGTGTCCATTATAACCTTAACATCACGTACATCACGTATATCTGTATATTATGTAAACAGATAAACACACTATGTAAAGGAAAAATAAAGGACAATATCACTTCTGAAGAGAGATGTAGAGAGCCTAATATATTTTTGTAAACAAAGCCCATAATATGCATGTATATGTATATATGTATATATATGCATTTGTATATACATATACATACATATATATGTATATGCATGTAATATAGACATCTTCATGACCATGTTATCTTAATTCCAGGTGCTATGATTGTCATGATGTTTGGTTTCCACTTAAAAAGATTAAATAGCGTCATTTACCACCATAACAAAATAAGGAAGAACAGTTATAAGACATTGCAAAAGATGCAGAGATGTTGATAAAATTTAACATCCATTCATCTTTGCTGTCTCAGCAGCTAAGAATAGAAGGAGATGTCCTGATCTGATAAAGGATATCTGAAAAAATATCTTGTTCCAAATATCATACAGAATATAGTATAATTAATTATACAAGTAGACTAAAAGAATAATAAACAGCTCATAGATTTTTATAATAGTTGTACCTACTTACACATAATCACTTGTAAGCAGAGGAATTACACAGCAGTAGGGAAAGAAATATAATAAATACAAATAGAGGGCCTCCCCGGTGGCGCAGCGGTTGAGCGCTGGGTTGCGAAGCTGCCCGCACCTCTGCGGAGCCGGTTCGATCCCCGGCTGCTCCCCGGCCACCGGAGGAGGGTCCCACATGGTGCGCAGACCTCTCCTGCCGCCCGCTGCTCCCCTCAGCAGTGTACTTCAGTCCTTCTGCCTGCTCTGCTCCCCGCTCTGGCTCTGGTGAATTCTCTCACCCTCCGCGCTTCTGACTGTACCCAGTCCTTGTATAAATAAATAAATAAATAAATAAAAAATAATAAAATCTTTAAAAAAAATTAAATAAATAAATAAATAAATACAAATAGATTCTGGGTTAGTTGGATATCCAAGTGGGTAAAAATGAAACTCAATCTCTATCTTGTATCTAACAAAAACTTAAATTTTAGGGAGATTGCAAATATATATATGAATCACAAAACAATGAGGTTTCTAGAAAATATATAATAATATGCTCATGATCTTGGTATAGGAAAAGATTTTGTTAAATAAGACATAATTATCTAAGTGTAGAGGAAAACATTGAAAAAATGGAACTATGTTAAAAATAAGCACTTGTGTTTAACAAAAGACACTGTTATAATTTGGGGGGGGGGAAACTAGAGTGGAAGAAGATATTTGCAGTTCACATACTTCTAGATAGAATGTAAACTATTAAGAAAAACTAATAGACTACCCAACAGAAAAAGAGGCAAGAGTCTTGAGCAAACACTTACCAAAGCGTGAGTTCAATTGGCTAATGAACATTTTTTTTAAAAGTGCTAAACTTTATCATAGTAACTGGGAAAATGTGAGTTTGAATTACAATATAATACAATATTTCACTTGCCAGAATGGCCAAAAATGATGACTATTTCTAAATACTGGCAAATACGATGCCAATCCACGGAAACTCTCATACACTACAAGTGGGAGTGTTAATTGGTATAAGTATTTTGAAAAGCATTGACATTATTAAAATTGAAGATATTTAAAGCTCCCCCAATTTTACATCTGTCTCTATATCCCAAACAAATGTGGCTAGGTCTGTACCAATAGATACACACAAAGATGTTCATAGCTGCACTAGTCCTTAGAGCTCCAAATTGTAAAACAATCCCATGTCCATCAAGAATAGAAAGGAAAAAGAGAAATGCTCATAAAGTGAAAAATTTTTTAACAAAAAATGTATGCATTACAGCTCTGCAATAATATGAAATTCGAAAAATAATGTTGATTAAAAGAAACTAGATCCAAACAATTCATATATATGGTTATGTTTATATAAATTTAAGATATTAGGCAAGCTAATTTATAGCACTTAAAGATTCAAGAATAGGTGGTAAAAATACAAAGCAAGTAAGAAAATACTTCAGTAAAATTAAAAATAGTTAACTTTGGGAGTATAAGGAGAGAATTAGGGAGAGCAGAGGAGGCTCCTGAGGTGCTGACCTTGTTATATTGTGCTGACCTTGTTATATTGTGCTGACCTTGTTATATTGTTCTATTTTTGACCTGGGTTGTAATTAGTTGGTTATTGAGGTTTTGTAAATTGTGCCTCCTGTTTGTGTGTGTGTGTGTGTGTGTGTGTGTGTGTGAGAGAGAGAGAGAGAGAGAGAGAGAGAGAGAGAGAGGGGGACATTGCCTGTGAAGACAACTTTATAAAGAATTTTATATATAGAAAGGAAAATAGAAGCAGCATGGCAGATGTTAAGGGAATGTGAAGATCAAAGCAGTTGTTTTTTAAGATGGGAGAGAGTGGGATATGTTTGTATATTAAAGATAGTTCTATAAAAGGGACATTAAGAGATGTGGTGTCAATGTGCTGCAGACCTTGAATCAGCTTTTAGAAAAAGGAGTTCCCCAGAAAAAATGGTGTTTGGGTGAGATTGACAGGATTGGGAAGCTTCCCAGGTATGGGTATTAGGACACTATCTTTTCCTTAGTGAGCTGTGGACTTCAGAAGCCTCTTAGGCTCATCTTAACCTCTACAGATTTTTCTGTCCCTGCAGTGGATCCTGTTCCTTCCTACTGAAGCAACTCTGCTCCTGCTGACTGCTACTCAGTCATGGTACTCTCAGGCTTGGCTAACACCTGCACAACTGCAAATATCAGCTTATATCACTCCACATATCCAGGAACGCCTGGGCAGACTCCCCAGACCTGCTCTCCTCTTTAGGGTATTTTCCCACACAGCACATGTCCCTGTTGTGAGTGCATATTCATTCTATTAGGCTGTCCTCCCACAAGACAGTATGTGCTATATATTCAGGGAGTATTTGGACCAACCCCTGGCACAATGCCTGGCATCTTGTAGGTGCCATTTTTTAAATGCTTGAATGCATGAATAAATGAAGGTTGTGCAGCGTATTCTTAGAAATATTATTTGAAGAAGTCAGAGTTTGTTGGCAAGAAATGTTATTAGCAATAATGTTTCTGCTCACTGATCAAATGCTCATATATTTAATCAAATAAATCATATTTGTTTGGACAGATGTTCGTTAATAAATATATACTTAGTAATGACTATGGGAATGGCCACAGAGGCAAATCAGCTTTCATGTAGGTAGAACAGTAGTGGGGAAACAGCCTTGGGTTCATAGTTAAATTTTTAATTCCAGTTCTTTTTCTTCCAGATTTATTGGCACTAGATAGTTCTCCTAAATTTTTTGAACTGTTATCTTCTTATTAATAAAATGGGAATCACCATTCATCCTTGACATTGTTTTATTTGACTTTGGTAATGTACCATTGGTTTACAATACTTTATGTCATAGGAGTGCAGCTTCATACCCTGATAAATGTAGACAGCACACTACCCCACTACCTAAGGTCTAGTCATCATTCACCATAGTGCAACTGACCTCTTTCTATTCCTCCCTTTCCACCTCCCCTTCCCCTCTGGTAGCATTTTTGTGAAGATTACATATTATAACTTATGTAAAGACTTGTAAGTTTTCCAGTGCAGAGCTATGCCCTATCCCTGTTTGATATGTGAGTGGAAAAATGAGGCAGGACGTTTGTAGCCGAATTGTGTACACATACCTCACATTAATAGGGATGGGGTACCAACGCTGAAGGTGTTCAGCTGACCCTCAGATCATTTGATGTCACAGCTGGAAGGAACATAAAATTCATGTAGTCAGATTAACATCTTTACAGGTGAAGGCTCAATGGTCTCCAAGGGAAGGGCAGGTCGATGGCTTCATCTGGGAGCAGAGGGCAGCCTGTCTCTTAGAGACTACACACTTCTTCCTCCCTTGCTGGTAGGGTCTCTCAGCTAGGGCACTAACAGGCAAGTTATTTTGAGCCAGGACTTGTATAAAGAAAGGCTCACAGCGGTGCCCAGCCTTGGTCTTGCCATTGTGTTGGCCTCCTGTGATGCTTCCCTAGTTGCAAGGCACTTTGTATCAGCAGGAATGTGAGGCAACTTGTGAAATTCAATTAATTCTACAGCCAGCCCACACACCTCCTTCCAGGGCTGGCCTAGTCAGGACTAGGCGGCAGACCTGCTCTAAAAACAAGTTTCCTGACATTCCCCACCCCTTCCTTCTACAGCTCCTGCTTAGGTCTTTTCTCACTCTCCATTCTATTCTTGACAGAAGACAGAGGTGATCTACGGTGAAGTGTTTTGACTCTAAAATGTTGTTGCCTACCTACATTTGATTTGGTATCTTTGAAAACTTGAATTCTAGAATTGTTTGTGTGGAGGTTGAGAGGTAGCAACTAAGGTCCTCTTTCCTCTCTGGAGTACCAACATAGTAAAAGCAAAAAGGCATAAACATCTATATTCTACTGTTTCTGGGATGCACCTGTAATCATTAAACATAGGGGTTCCTGTTAACAAAACCCAAATATGTTCACCAGCTTTCTCCCCTATGGAGTAGACCACAAGAAACAGAGACTTGCCTTGGTTTTAGTGCATGAGGTAAGAAAACTGAGCCCACTGCTTTATGGTAAACCCACACGTCAGGACTTAAAAGCTGGGGGACCTGAGTGTGGATTTTATTTCTGAATTCATTAATTTCTTTTTCTTAATTTTGCTGAACCTTATTTTTTTTTCTCAGTTCTCTTAAATTTCTGTGACTTGTCTTTCTGAGTTTTCTTGTATTACTTGCTTTTCTGACTTCTGTTTTGTGTTTCTAGAGGGTTGTTCTCACCTTGTGACATTATTTATACACTCTTGAATTTCCATATTTCCACATGTAATACTTTTTTGTCTGCCTGTTTTTCTACTTGAGGTCTCCCTGTTTTATTATTATATTAAATATTTTTAGCATTTAGTTTTATTGGTTCATTCATTCATGCCTTTGCTGACTTCTATATGTCCTCAGATCTGTTTTGTAGTTGCTAAGTCAGTGGGGTGGGGGAGAGCTGGAGGGATACAGAACTCATGTTTGAGGTACCCCTGAGATCTATCTTTTCTGAGGTTAGGATGAGAGACTCAATAGTCCCAGTGTTTTCAGTACATCTCCCAAAATAGGTGCCAATCCCAGATGGTGGGAAGGAAGAGTGCAAATCAGAAGGCCTATTCTGCTGTTATCTTTACTGGCCACCCTAGTTCCTTTACAATATTTCCCCCTCTTTCTATGGAGCATGCCTCACACAACCTCTGCTTCCCTCTTCCCAGTGCCTCTGGCTGAACTGACTACCCTGCCACTAGTTTCCTTACTCCACCCATAGGTTTCTCTCTGCACCTACCTCCTGTTCAGTGTAACATGAATCTCCTCTCTATCAACTCTGAGGAAGCTTGCACTAGTCTCTGTTGAACAGGTAATAATCCATCCTCTTCCGATCTGAGAGACTATCTGCTCAACTAGGGTCCCTTGGACTCACTGCTGCAAGAGCTGTAGCACATGGGGACCAGGCCCTGAAGTTGCCTCTGCCAGGATTTGTAATATCTATGCCCTTTGGCAGGACCTGCTCCACTGCTTTCTAGGACCTGGTGGGTCTGGATTGCTTCCAGGAACCTCTCTGGGGCCCATAGGTGCCTATCACATTGGACCTGCTTTCCGGTTCTGTTCCTGGACTCACTGAGCTCTGGCAGGGTCTACATAGTCTGTTTTCAAGACCTTCCTGGGGCTCACTGAGTTTTTTAGGGGGTCTACCACCAGTGCAGCTGATGCTGGGAGTCACTGAGATCTGTGAAGCCCTGCAGGGGCAGTTCTGTTTCCTGGACTCTCCCTGGAAATCACTGAGGACTGGTGGGGATGGGGTGGGGCTATCTACCTTGGTGGGTCTCCTTCTAGGACCCTTCCTGGTGCTCACTGGGCTATGCTGATGTCTATGGAGGCCTGTGGTGCTGACCTGCTTCCAGATCCCATCCCAGAGCTTGCCTAGGTCTGTGAAGGGTTACTGTGTCAGGGCCTTCCTTGCCAGTTCCACTCTGCTGCTTACAAGGCCTGCTGGACCTCTGGGTCTTTACCTGGCTCACCTGGGGGGGCTTCCTACTTGGCCTGTTCCACTGCTCACTGGGATCCCCTTCCTTCAAATATTACTCCTAGCGTGTGCTGTAATCATTTGTTTTCTATCTGGAAATGATTGGCTTTGTTCTGTTGCAATCTAGCTTTGAGTAGATGAGCCCAGGTCTTTTCTCTGCCACAGCTTGCCACACCATCCTTTGTTTTCATATTTTATCATATAACATTTACTTATTGAAAAGACTACATGCATGTGACAGCACAGGTTTTTGTCCCAAAGAGCTAGTTGTTAACTGAAATTTTTTTTTAATTTAAAATATTTTTTAATATGGAATATTACAAATAAAATTTATATAATACAGCAGACCTCCATATAACATACCCATCAGGGTATATTAGTAAATATTAACACTTTACAATGCTTATTCTGTATACTTTTACTTAAAAGGGTATATTCTTTTTTTTGTCTTTGACCTTGATGATTTTGAAGAGTCCAGGAAGGTTATAGAATGCCCATTAATTTGTGATTGATGTTTCCTCATGACTATTTTCATGTTGTTTGGCAAAAATAGAAAAGGAATGTTTTATTCTGTTTAATGTAGCAGATCAAGAATCACATGATTAAAGATATACCCAATATTAGTGATATTAATTTTGATCATTTGGTAATGTGGTGTTCACCTGGTTTCTCAGCTGTGAAAATACAAATCACTGATAAGTACATGAAAAGATTTTAACATCATTAGTTACAAGGGAAATGCAAATCAAAAATCACAATAAATACCTCTTCACATCCATTCTCAAAGTTTAATATAAAAAGACAGCAATAAATTTTGGCAAGGATGTAGAGAAAGTGAAGCCTTAATATATATCTGGAATGTGTGTAAAATTATACACTTGGAATGCATGGAATATAGTTTGTGAAAAACAAAACAATAGAAAATGTTCCTGGAATCCCTCAAAAAGTTAAACAGCAGCAACAGTTAAACCTATGGTTACTATATGACTCAATAATTCCACTTTTAAGTATATACCTGAGTAGTGAAAACACATTCACATGAAAACTAGCACATCAGTGCTCTTAGCAGCATTATTCATAATAGCCACAAAGTGGAAACAACACAACTAATGAATATATAACAAGTATAGTATGTCTGCATAATAAAATATTATTCAACAACAAAGGTTAATAAAGTATTGATACATACCATCACATGAATAAGCCTTGAAAACATCATGCTAACTGAAGTTAAGTCAGACACAAAATATCTTATGTTATATGATCTCATTTATGTGAAATGTCCAGAACAGGCCAAGCCATAGAGACAGAAAATGATTTAGTTGTTTCCAAAGTTTGGAGGGAGGGGCATTTGAGGAGTGACTCATTAAATTCATTTAAATTTAAATGGACTCCTGTGGTTATCTACTACCTTATTAGAAAGCAAAGCTCTAGAGAACAAACATGCATCCCAGACTCATTAAATTGTAATACATATTAGTCCTTTACCATCTCATGGATAATGCAAGGAACTTAGAATACTGTAACTCCATTTACTCTCCTCCACACGTTTATTATTTTGCTCCTGTGTTTAATTTAATTTCTTCATATTTTAAACCTCATAGACACCATCATTTCTATATAGTCAACATGAAAATATATTACCCCCATATTTTCTTTTTCACTATTCTTCATTTTTTTTCGCACCTTTCTTTGTGGATAATTTTTTAAAAACTGCTAGAATAATTTCCTTATTCTTTTTTTATAAAAAGATCTTTAAATATATTTTTATGTTTCCTGTAAACATATTTTTAACTTCCATTTGGTTCAGAATGTTTTTGTTTTACCTTCGTCATGGATGAATAATTTTCCTGGGTATATAATTTTAGGTTGACCATTATTTTCTTTCATTTCTTTGAAAATAACATGTCATTGCTCTCTGAAAACTGCTATTTCTGTTGACAAAAATCATATTATTTATGTGAAATGAAATGTACAGCACAATATAACAAAAACACAAAATATACTTTTCCACTATTTTTTTCTCTCTAAATAAGTAAAGGAGAGCCCCTGTGTTTGAATTTTGAATATGCTATCTGTTCATGATTTATCTATTTACTCTTATCTATGGAAATTAACTCCAAGTAGATAACCTCTAAGGGTCCCTCATCTCAGATTTAGATATGACTCAGGAAATAGTTGGTTATTCCTATTGACTCATAAGGGACAGACATTCTGCTAAGGGTACCCTAAGTTTCCTCTTGGATGCTCTGCACAGTGACCATGACTGAGTAATACAAATTGAAAGAACAATTCAGATTCTTCATTGAGCACTAGGAGTACAAATGTGAAAAGGCAAGTATTAGAGCCTCAATTAATTTGTAATTTAGTGTAACCAACAATTTCATTGTCCAGGGACAGGGATACAACATAAATCAATACTGTAGTACTGTCCAAGGACAAACAGGTTACCTTTCAGAGACTGAAGTTGAACAATGGGACAAGATACTTCCTCAGGAAAGGGGCCAATTCAAGAAGTGTAAAGAACAGGGGAAAAACAACAGAACTGCAGAAAATATAATGTGAGCTAAGTCTTGGACAGGCGGAGTAAGTTTGGGAAACATGAGACTGACTCTATGACCAAGTTTGATATTTATTTAGTTACAGAGCACTTTGGATTTGTCTTGAAGCTGTTAGAGAGGCATTGGTAAGTTTTAATGAGGGAAATAAAATGGCATTTTACCAGATGAATATGCTACAGCATGGTATGTGCATGCTTGGACACCAAGCATTTGTTTGAATACTTCCTAAGCAGTAGATGAACCTGAACTAATGCTCTTGGACTGGAGAGGAGGGAAACAAAGACAGTAACAAAACTTGAAGTAGTAAGATTTTCAGGACCCATTTGCTGGATTGAAAGAAGTAAGTTCAAACGGTGTGAAAAAGAGGAACATCAGATTCCCAGTGGATTTTAGTCATTCACCAAAATGAAAATAGAAATTTAATAGGGAAAGGGGAAAAGAGTGCTCAGTAATGCACTTGCTGGAAGTATTAGCAAATTTAAACAACAAAATGTATACTGGTACCTGATGACTTTGCTCCTTTCCCTCCCACCATATTGTAAGATTTGGTGTTAAAAATTCAGTTCCATGTGCCTCCCCAGTGGCGCAGCAGTTGAGCATTGGGTTGCGAAGCTGCCTGCAGCCTCTGCAGCACTGGTTCAAACCCGGCCACCGGCGAGGTCCCACACGGCGCACAGACCTCTCCTGCCACCCGCTGCTCCCCTCAGCAGTGTACTTCATCAGTCTACCTGCTCTGCTCCCCGCTCTGGCTCTGGTGAATTCTCTCACCCTCCCGCACTTCTGACTGTACCCAGTGCTTGTATAAATAAATAAATAAATCTTTTTTTTTAAAGTACTTTTTTTTTTTTCTTTTTAAGATTTATTTATTTATTTATACATGCACTGGGTACAGTCAGAAGCGAGGGAGGGTGAGAGAATTCACCAGAGCCAGAGCCAGAGCGGGGAGCAGAGCAGGCAGAAGGACCGAAGTATACTGCTGAGGGGAGCAGAGGGCGGCAGGAGAGGTCTGCGCGCCATGTGGGACCCTCCTCCGGTGGCCGGGGAGCAGCCGGGGATCGAAAGGGTGCTGCAGAGGCTGCGGGCAGCTTTGCAACCCAGCGCTCAACCGCTGCGCCACCAGGGAGGCCCTAAATAAATAAATCTTTAAAAAAAAAAAAATCAGTTCCTTAGTCACCCTGGTCATTTTTCAAATGTCTGTAGCCACATGTCAGTAGCAACTAACATATTTGATGACACAGGTCTAGACTAAAGGTCGGATCAATCACTTCTCTATGTATGCATGTGCACTGATAAATATGTACACAATTGTCAAGATGATGTCCTTCATCCTCTCATAGGCAGTGCTTTTGTCTATATCTTGTATGACCTTGAATGTTTGTTTATAGCTGAGATTTTTGGCTTTAACAGAGTTATGAGAGTGTTGATTTCTTAGTGTTATCATTAGATCATTTTCTGGAATCTAATGTTAAAAATCATTCTCCACTTGGCCAAGAATGTGATCAATATCTGAAAATCCCACTAGTCTATTATATCTCTTGCATAATTCCTCTTTTCCTTGGGTTCATACCAGACCTGTCTCCTTAAACCTAACTGATGGATAAAATCAGGGTTGCCATGACTCTGAATGGCAGCTTGGAGGATAACCCCGGGCTTCAGCAAGTCTCAACTACCTGAAAATTTGGCATGTGCTCTTTTAGTCACCAAACTTAGCATATTAACTAATGACAAAACAAGGAATGACTGAATCAGCAAGTAACTTTGAAATGGAACGTAGTTCTATCTTTTCTACACTTTTACCTATAAAACTCGCAACCCAGAGAGAGTCTAAGTCAAGCTTTAATACGACTGTAAATATGTCACAGTGGAGCTTTAAGGATAAAGTTGATGCTTCATGGAAAGATATCCCAACATGATGCCTTGTCCGATGGCATCACCATGCTTCTCAGAGTTCATAGGACCCCAGCCATTGGTAATGGTAAACAGTCCTATCCACAGTCCAGGTGAAATATTAGAACTAGTCAGCCCATCTTGCCCCACATCCACATTCATTCTGTAATAAAACACAATCCTTTTCTTAACTGCACATTGTTTTAAGGTTTCTCTGTTTCTGAAATCCACTTTTCTACTGTAGACCTCGCTCAAACCCTGACCCCTTTAAGGTCTTGCTTTATGCTAAATTAGTGCGTGTCCATCAAGTCCTCCCAGAATCATCACTCTACCTGCTAAATCTAAGATTCTGTATCCCCAATTGATGTTGATTTAACAGATGCTTGTTTTCTGGTAGGAATGCAGCCTCACCATCCTTATGTTCCTCAGTGCCTCTTCCAATCTGCCATTCTATATTCATGTAAAACAAGCTCCTCATTTGCCACAATGGTTAAATGTGCACAACCAGCAGTCACTGTGGCTACATTGCTCACTGAAAGGTTATTCGAACTTTCTTTTGTAAATTGGGAAGAACAACAGTGTATATCCCATAAGGACATTTTCAGTATTAAGTTAATTAAGTTATATATCAGTCTGTAGAACACAGAAAGCACTTAATAAATGTTAGCAGTTATAGTGGTTATTGTTTGATGCTCAAATCCAACTGTAAACATTCCTATACTCCCTTTTCACCCTTTGTTTAGTCATTCATCATAATTTGAGGAAATTGACTACTTGGGTTACAGTCTACTGTGTTATCCTGATTTTCATACCAGGTCACTTGCAAAAATACCCATCTGACCTTCTTAAACATGGTAATCTGGATGCTGCTACTCTCTGGACTTAATCTTCTATGCCTTCTGTTTAGAACCTTCATATAGTCTTTCATTTTATTAAGACATCAGGCCTTTGCTACTCTATGTTATCCCATCTATCAATGGATTTTCAGATTCACTTTTGTTCTAATGAAGTG
The DNA here is from genome assembly GCF_014898055.3 of Talpa occidentalis. Taxonomy (NCBI): domain Eukaryota; kingdom Metazoa; phylum Chordata; class Mammalia; order Eulipotyphla; family Talpidae; genus Talpa; species Talpa occidentalis. The sequence goes on from NW_023605194.1 coordinate 32,953,158, forward strand.
TTCTTGCCAAAACCCTCATCTCCTTTTTCTATATGCCCCTATGATTCCATGAACCTGTATAAATACAAACATCTGCCTTCATTTCTATGTTGGGACTATTGGGTTTACCTAGAGGGCACTGGACAAATAGAAATTTAGTGCTACTTTATAGATTTATGGTCCCAAGTATCTACTGGGCTATTAGTATTTTCTGATAACCATACACATAATCCTACCTTTCCTTATTTCTATTTATCTTTCCACTATCATTTAAGAATATAAACAATTAGAGAATTTTTCCCTAAGACCAAGATAGTTGGTTTTTTTCCTCCATGCCTTCATAGCATCCTAGGTTGTCTCTTTCATAGCTCACATCAAACTGGGTGAAAAGTGATTCCTTAATTATCTCAATCAATTACTGAACTGTTAGTTCCTTTAGGACAGTGTACTCAGTTGAATATTGTTCCTCCAAAATTCATATTTACTTGGAACCTCAGAATATGAAATTTGGAAATAGGGTCTTTGCAGATACAATTGGTTAATTTTAAGGGTTATATTGGAATAGATTAAGATGTACTCCATTCTAATATCTAGAGTTCCTACAAGAAGGTCTTATGAAGATACAACATGCAAGGGTAATGAGACCACAGGACAATAAAGAAAGAGATAGGAGTGAGGCATCTGTAAGCCAAGGAATGCCAAAGATTGCAACCAGTCAGAAGCTAAGAGAGAAGCTTGAAACAGATTTTCTTTCAGAGTCTTCAGAAGGAGCCAACCCTGCTGATATCCTAATTTGGGATTTTTTAAATAATAATATACAGTATAAAACATATCCAGAAATCATAAGTTTCTGTTGTTTAAGTCACTGTCATATAGCCATCCTTGTGTTTCAAAGTTCACATTGCACCATTTTTCTTTCAAAAAAGACCTACATTAATACCTTTTTTCGCTAACTAAATTAAATCCTAAAATAATTTTCACTTTTATGACAAAAGTTGAAAAACAAAATTAGTGTTAGTGTTTGTTTTGAAGCAATCATTATAGGGAGTACACCTGATACACAACATTGGCCTACCCAATGTCCTTTGCCAGAAACTCTACAGGCTGTATACCGATGATATCATGCCTGCTTTTACTATATGTCAGTGTTATTTTAGGTTTATTGTGTTACTTGACAAGACTTAGTAGGCCGTTTTGTAGGTTTGAGAAAGCACAAAACCTTTGCATAAAATGAAGATAAAAAGAGTGACAGTGGTGAAGGAAGGAGGAAGAGAGGAAAGGAACATGAAGGATGGAGAGAGGGAGAGAAGATAAAGAATTTGTTACTGAAATTCCCCAATTCTGTAGTTGAAGGAAACACTCAAAGCTTCTATTATTAATGCTTTAAACTTCATCATATTGGGTGCTATTTGTGATTCAATTACTGAGACCCAGGAACCCCTACGACTTGTAGAGTTTTTTTTTTAATATTATGCATACAAGAACTGGGGTACAGACCAGAGGTGTGTGGATGGGGGTGATAGGACTCACCAGAGACAGAGTGGGGAACAGAACAGGAAGACTGACTGAAATACACTGCTGAGGGGAGCAGCGGGTGAGCCAGGAGAGGTCTGCTGCGCCATATGGGTAGCTCCCTCGCCGGGGATCGAACTCATGCTGCAGCCGCTGAGGACAGCTTCATAGGTTGCGTCTCAACCCTTGCCCCACCAGGGAGGCCTATTGTAGAATTTTTGAATGAGAATTCATTTCTGCACACAGGAAAGCTTAACCTCATTAATTTAGGTGAGAATTTGACCAAAAACTCTTAGCTCATTTTGCCTTGAGAGCCAAGCATAGCCATTCTAATTAGTGTTTGTTTCACTGGTAAATGTTATTAAAGGGAAGCATTTGTTTAGAACTTCTGGCCAGTCATTTTCCTGTTTCTTTTGTTTGTTTCGCCTTTTTGCAAATGCATCCTGGGCTAGGAGCCATTTCATAAAAACATATGAAGCCATCTCAGTAATTAGTACATTCCATGCATTCAACAAAACAGGAGGACTGATAGGCTGAAACATGGGGCACTTGTTGACAAGAACGCCATCCATGAATCTGTGGTTTGCTAGCTTGGGGACCAGTGACAAGAAAAACCCATCACAGTTTTCCTTTGAGCCTTTGAAAAATCCCATCTGGGAATTTTGTTTCAACCAAATCACCCCCTCATCCGTTGGCAGATTGGGTCCATGAGTGTCCTAATGTTATGGATGAGGCAAAAATTTGACAAGTAGACCAAAGAGAAAGTTAGGAATTGAGGTTGCCACAAGGTAGGCTGAAATATGGAAGAAATCAGACTGTAACTGAAACACACGCACACACACACACACACACACACACACAATGCTAGGCAAACAAGGAAGAGAAGGAAGCTAGTGAAATTGAAGTAGCTAGATAGTGTCAACTCTCATATTTCTGAAAATAAGTGACTTAAGGGCATTAATATGGATGGAAGGGGAATGGTGCCTCTAACATAATCTGTAAGAATGTAGTTACTTAAATTGTAAAACTGAGATCCACACTTACTGTGTTCTTACTGCCAGCTACATGCACTGCAATACATGTAGCTTTATGTATATATTGACTCACTTTGTTGTCATAATACTCTGCCTTTTAATTTCATACAACTGTGTATATGAAGAATTTGCCACAGATTCTTAAACAGCTACAAAGTGAAGACTCAATGGTCACAAACCATAAGCCCCTAGTGAGGCCCCCACCTCAAAGCTGTTTTTTCTCTCATGCTGTAGTTTGTTTGTACTTATTTAGCTATTTTGTATTAGTTATTTGACATGATGATCTATCTTTGATACCTTATGACTGCTAGCTCAAGGTCAGGAATTGAGGGGGGTGTGGCTACCTGATCATATCATTTTTTGAACTGAAATTATATCATGTTGAGATATTTATATATCAGCAACTTGTATTTATTTTATTTTAAAATAGTTATTTTTGAAAATATTTTCATAAACATTTCTAAAGAAATGGCATTACTGTATACATTAAAGCATTACAAAACATATTTTCTATTATCTGAAATAAAAAAAAGCAAAAATGTATTCATGACAGATATTCATATATCTTAATCAATTTTGAAGCCTTATATATCTCACTGTTTTTTTAAATTTCTTAATTCTTATGAATCTTTTATATGTTATTTTCTCATAGAAGATAATTTTATTTATTTATTTATTAATTTTTTACATCATTGTTCATTTTTATTTTTTTTATTTATTTATTTATTTATTTATTTTTTAATCTTAAATTTTATTTTTATATTCCCCCATACAATTGCAAACGCCCCATTCTGACCCCAATCCTTCCCCTCCCGCCCCCCACCCCCCAAAAAGTGTCTCTGGTTCATAGTTTTTTGTTGATTTTGATTTTCACTTTCTTATATTCATTTTCCTGGTCCCTTATTTAAGTTTTTTAGATTCCTGCTATGAGTGAGACCATCCGGTATTTTTCTTTTTCTTTTTGGCTTATTTCGCTGAGCATGATCCCTTCCAGCGCCATCCATGTTGCTGCAAATTGCATGTGTTTATCTTTTTTGAATGCTGAGTAATATTCCATGGTATATATGTACCACATCTTCTTGATCCAGTCATCTACTTTTGGGCATTTGGGTTGTTTCCAAAGCTTAGCTATTGTAAACAGTGCTGCTATAAACATAGGGGTGCAGGTGCTCTTTGGAATTGATGTTTCTGTGTTCTTTGGGTAAATACCTAGGAGTGGAATTGCTGGATCATATGGAAGCTCTATGTTTAGTAGGTCCAGAAATCTCCACACAGCTCTCCATAGTGGTTGGACCAGTTTGCACTCCCACCAACAGTGCAGAAGAGTTCCTTTTTCTCCACACCCTCGCCAACATATGTTGTTGCTAGTTTTTTTAATATGTGCCATTCTCACTGGTGTGAGATGGTATCTCATGGTAGTTTTGATTTGCATTTCCCTGATTACAAGTGATGTTGAACATTTTTTCATATGCCTTTTGGCCATTTGCATTTCCTCTTCAGAGAAGTTTCTTTTTAGCTCTTCTGCCCATTTTTTGACTGGATTATTTTCTTTGTTGTTGCTGAGTCTCATCAGCTCTTTGCAGATTTTTGTGATCAGTCCTTTATCATTAGTGTTGGGTGCAAAAATGTTCTCCCAGTTGGTGGGGTTTCTCTTTGTTTTTGTTATTGTCTCTTTTGCTGTGCAGAAGCTCTTTAATTTGATGTAGTCCCAGCTGTTTATCTTTGTCTTCACTATCACTGCTTTGGGTGATGTGTCTGTAAAGATGTCTTTGATGTGCAAATCCCATAGTGTTTCGCCTATATTCCTTCTATGTATTTTATGGTTTCAGGTCTTATGTCTAGTTCTTTAATCCATTTTGAGTTGATTTTTGTGTATGGTGTGAGGTAGTGGTCAAGCTTCATTCTTTTGCATGTAGCGACCCAGTTTTCCCAGCACCATTTATTGAACAAACTTTCTTTGCTCCAATGCAGTCTTTGCTCCTTTGTCAAAGATTAGTTGACCATAAATCTGTGGGTTTATTTCTGGATTTTCTATTCGATTCCATTGGTCTGTATGTCTGTTCTTGTTCCAATACCATGCAGTTTTGATGATTATGGCTTTGTAGTAGAGTTTGAAGTCTGGGAGTGTGATGCCTCCATTTCCTTCTTTTTTTTCAGTAGAGCTTTGGCTATTCGGGGTTTTTGGTGATTCCATATGAATTTCATCAATAATTGTTCTATTTCTTTGAAGAATGCCATTGAGATTTTGATTGGAATAGCATTGAATCTGTATATTGCTTTTGGTAGGATGGCCATTTTAATAATGTTTATTCTTCCAATCCATGAGCAGGGGATGTCTTTCCATTTCTTTGTGTCTTCTTCTATTTCTTTTAACAGTGTTTTATAGTTTTCTTTGTATAGGTCCTTTACCTCTTTTGTTAGATTTATTCCCAAATATTTGATTTTTTTTGTTTCAATAATAAAAGGGGTGGTTTTTTTGATTTCTTCTTCTTCAGATTTATTGTTTGTGTATAGGAAGGCTACTGACTTTTGCGTGTTGATTTTGTATCCTGCCACTTTACTGAACTGACTGATGAGTTGAATTAGTTTTTCTGTGGAGATTTTGGGGTTCTCTATGTATATTATCATATCATCTGCAAATAGTGATAGTTTGACTTCTTCTTTTCCTATTTGGATTCCTTGGATGTCTTTCTCTTGTCTTATTGCTCTGGCTAGGACTTCCAGTATTATATTGAAAAGCAGTGGTGAGAGTGGACATCCTTGTCTTGTTCCAGATCTTAATGGAATTGCTTTCTGCTTTTCACCATTGAGAATGATACTGGCTGTTGGCTTGTCATAGATGGCCTTTATGATGTTGAGGTATGTTCCTTGTATCCCAAGAATTTCAAGGGCTTTTATCATGAATGGGTGTTGCAATTTGTCGAAAGCTTTCTCAGCATCTATTGATATTATCATATGGTTTTTATATTTCTTTTTGTTGATGTGTTGGATAACGTTGATTGATTTTCGGATGTTAAACCATCCTTGTGCCCCTGGAATGAATCCAACTTGGTCGTGGTGAATTATCTTATGGATACATTGTTGGATTCTGATAGCTAAAATTTTATTGAGGATTTTTGCATCAGTGTTCATTAGGGAGATTGGCCTATAGTTTTCCTTTTTTGTGTTGTCCTTATTCGGTTTTGGTATTAGTGTAATATTGGCTTCATAGAACGTGTTTGGTATTGTCCCTTCCTTCTCAATTTTTTGGAAGAGTTTGTGAAGGATAGGTACCAATTCGTCTCTGAATGTTTGGTAGAATTCATTTGTAAATCCACCAGGTCCTGGGCTTTTGTTTTTGGGGAGGTTTTTGATTACCATTTCAATTTCGCTGCTTGTAATTGGTCTATTTAGGTGTTCTATTTCTTCTTTATCTAGCTTTGGGTGATTGTAGAGTTGTAGGAATTTGTCCATCTTCTCTAGATTGTTGAACTTGTTTCCATATAACTGTTCATAGTAGTTACTGATTATTCTTTTGATTTCTGCTGTGTCCGTTGTGATTTCTCCTCTTTCATTTATGATCCTGTGTATTTGTGCTTTCTCCCTTTTTCCTTTGTGAGCCTGGCTAGGGGTTTGTCTATTTTATTGATTTTTTCAAAGAACCAGCTCTTGGTTTCATTGATCTTTTGGATTGTTTTTTTAGTTTCAATTTCATTTATTTCCGCTTTGGTTTTTATTATTTCTTTTCTTCTACTGGTTTTGGGGTTTTTTTGTTGTTCTTTTTCTAGATCTTTGAGCTTCGAGATTAGGTTGTTTCTTTGAGTTCTTTCTTGTTTTTTGATGTGAGCTTCTATTGCTATATATTTTCCTCTTATTACTGCTTTTGCTGCATCCCATACATTTAGGATATTGGTGTCCTCCTTGTCATTCAATTCAAAGAATTTTTTAATTTCTTCTTTGATCTCCTTGTTAGTCCAGTGGTCTTCCAGTAGTGTGGCTTTTAATCTCCATGAGGTAGGATAGTTCCTTGCCTTCTTTTTATGATTTATTTCTAGTTTGATGCCTTCGTGGTCAGAAAAGATGGTTGGTATGATTTCAATCTTGGTGTATCTGTTGATGTTTGTCTTGTGCCCCAGTATGTGATCGATCCTGGAGAATGATCCGTGTGCGCTTGAGAAAAATGTGTACTCCGTTTTTTTTGGGTTTAGTGTTCTATAGATGTCTGTTAAGTCCAAATGCTCTAGGTCCTTATTTAGAGCTTTATTTTCTTTACTTATTTTTTTGTCTTGTTGATCTATCCATTGTTGATAGTGGTGTGTTGAAGTCTCCCACTACATATGTGTTTTCTCTGATGTCTGTTTTCAGAGAGGACAACAGTTGTCTGATATATTTTGGTGCTCTTTCGTTTGGTGAGTATATGTTAATGAGTGTTATTTCTTCTTGAAGTATTGTCCCCTTAATCATAATGTAGTGACCATTGGGGTCTCTTTTTATTTTTTTGAGTTTGAAGTCTGTTTTATCTGATATAAGTATAGCTGTTCCTGCTTTCTTTTTTGGCCCATTTGCTTGTAGGATTGTTTTCCATCCTTTGACTTTGAGCCTATTTTTATCTTTTGTAGCTAAATGTGTTTCCTGGAGACAGCAAAAGGTTGGGTTTTGTTTCTTAATCCCGGCTGCAACTCTGTGTCTTTTTATTGAAGAGTTTAGTCCATTACATTTAGAGTTAATATTGATATGTTAGCATCTGTATTTGCCATTATGTTTGTCTTTCCTTTGATTTTATTTATATCTTTTAATAACTTTTTTTTTTTTTTTGGTCTTCTTTCGTTGTTATTCGTCCCTCTGAGGTTCTGGCTTTAGGATTCCTTGTAGTATTTTTTGGAGTGGGGGTTTATTCGTAATGAAATTCCGGAGTTTCTCTTTGTCTGGGAAGGTCCATATTCTTTCTTCATGGAGGAAAGAGAGCTTTGCGGGATAGAGTATTCTTGGTTGGCATCTGTTTTCTTGGAGTCTGTTGACTATGTCCCTCCACTCTCTCCTTGCCCGTAGTGTTTCTTCAGAGAAGTCTGATGTCAGCCTGATTGGTTTTCCTTTGAATGTTATCTGTTTCTTCCCTCTTGTCAGCTTTATTATTTTTTCCTTGTCCTGGATTCTTGGGAGCTTTACTATTATGTGTCTTGCTGTGTTTTTCCTTTCGTCGTGGAAGTTTGGTGTTCTTCTTGCTTCTTGTATATCAATTTTCAGCTCCTTCTTCACATTTGGGAAGTTCTCTTCAATTATCTCCTGGAATATTTTCTCTGTTCCTACATCTCTCTCCTCTCCTTCTGGAATTCCTATAACTCTTATATTTCCTTTCCTCATGGAGTCAGATAGTTCTCGAAGTCTTTCTTCATTCTTTTTCCTTCGTACTTCTCTTTCCTTTTCTGTTTGGTTCTTTTTATTTCTGTGTCTTCAAGAGAACTTATTCGTTCTTCGATTTCATCTATTCTGCTTTCCTTGCTTTTCCCGGAGTTCTTTAGTTCCTCCATTAATTCTTTGATCTCCTGCATTTCTTTTACTTCCCTCTTTAGGGACTCAATTTCATTCTTCTGACCATTGTTTTCCCTCTTTAGGGACTCAATTTCCTTCTTCTGATCTATCACTTTTTTAATCATGGCAATTTTAAATTCTCTTTCTGGAAGGCTCAGAAGTTCTTCCAAGTTGCTGTCGTTGCAATCTGGGGAGTGGTTTTCTTTTTGTGGTGTGCTTCTTTCCTGAGGAGTTGTTAGGTTGCGTGTGGTTCTTCTACTCCCTACTGTCTGTTTTCTAATTTGTCGTATGCGTTGGGACACTGTGATGCTCGGACTGACTGGCATCTTGGGTGAACTTCTCCGCTCCCCTCTGGCTCTTCCAGGAGCCATCTCTGCCTTCTGGGGGAGCTTTCTGCTGGTTTTAGGCAGTTTTTACTGAAGAAATGTCCCTGTTCTCAAATGGCGAAGCGGGATGCAGTCCCTGCACCTCCGGTTTCAGGCACACTCTTCTGCGCCCCCGGTCTGCCCCGGACGTGGGTGCCTGCTCCCTCTGTGGGCTCAGACTGCTGGTCGGAAGGGGCCTGGCGTGGAATAACTTCCCGGCTGGCCACTGCAGAAGCCTTCTGCCCTTTTCAAGCAGTCTTAAGAAATTTCCTGTTCTATGGGGTGTTAGTGACTTTTTTTTCCTGGTCGCTAGGTGGCGCCAGAGATCTCTCCTATTGTCCTTGGGGGGCTGTTTTTCGCCTCCCCCCACCCGGTGGGACAGGGAACAGAGCGGGAATGGTAGGGTACACCTCAACAGCTTTGGGGTGCTGTGTCTGCCTTGTGCCCCACCGTCGTGGAGAACCCACGCCCCTAATTTTCGTGCCCCGGGTCTCAGTTCAAAGCCCTCAGGTCCAGGACGTGGGCTGTAGCCCAGTTCAGTGGCGCGGGAATGGCGCCTTTTGCACCCCGCTCCCGTGCCTGGGTGCCTGGTTCCTGCTTACTCAGGGAGGGACCTTCACCTCAGTGAGGACCTCCGCGCGTCTCCCCGCAAGCCTAGGTCATCTCCCCGCAAGCCTAGGTCGCAGGCGCGGGTACCTGGGCAGCCGCGATTCCGGTCTGCACTTGCTTTTCAAGCTCCCCGAGCGCGCTGCGTTTCCGCGCCAGCTTACCGGCAGCCCGGGCTGTGTGGGCGTCTCCCGGGGTCTTTGTTCTTCTCTAATGGCGCCGGAGCTGTTCGCTCACAGCTGCGGCGAATCCTGCAGGGTTCGCCTCAGCTCCCGTTCACGGGGTGTGGTGGCTGCAGTAGTTCCTTTCCACTCCCAGTCCCGCTTGCTGCGTCGTTTGTTCTTGTGGGCCGTTTTGGTTTGTTGTTTTCCTCCTCTCTGCTGGTCGGAGAGTGCCGCCTCTGTGGGCGGGGGAGGGGAGCAGGGTTCTGTGCTTCCCTCCCTTCTAGTCCTCTTTTATGGCCACTTTCTTCTTCGGGCAGTTTGCTGGTGTCACCCATTTATCTTCCGTGTCCCAGTTCTCACTGGGACCTGCCGCTTTTCCTCCCTATTAACTTTTTTTAATGGGAGATCTTACTCGCAGAGTCTCCTCGCCGCCATGTTGCTCCGCCCCCATCATCATTGTTCATTTTTAAACAATATTTGCTTCTCCCACCCCCTCAGGTATAGTCCCCATAGAGTTTCCTTCACCAATGCACCCCTCTCACTGGTATTTTTAAAGATTATACTTTTGACATGGGCTTACTAATTATTTTTTAAATAAAATCACCCATAATGTTTTTCAAGTTTGCAATTTATGGTTACTACATTTCAAATTGTTGGCATTTTAAATTATTATTTTTCTGTTGACCAGGTCTTTAAATGAAAAGGTACTGCTTCTACAAATACTGAAATACTTGGCCATTTCAAAGATAATGTTTACATTTAGTAGTATAAAAGGAAGTTATTCATAATCCTATTTTATAATAAAATTGATTTCTATTTTAGGCTATGTTTTTATAAGGCTGTTATTTGGCATCACTCAAGTGTGTCGTTCCTTGAAAAATACTTCTACAACCAAAATCTTACCAATTTATTTGGAGTGTTTCACCAAATGTAGATGCTGCCAAACCAGAGAGCATCTCAATTTCATTCTGCTCCAATGTTGAATATCATTTTATTGAAATAAAAATAGCAGCCCTATCAAAGATCCTTCCCACAGTTGAAATATTTGAAAGAGTAATTACAGAATTTAAAAATGAAATCTTGAACACAATTTGAATTCTCTTTGTTTAATCTGTTGAGTTTCACTTGCCTTTGCAGGATTACATTTAAATGTCTTCCTGTTTGCAAGCTTTGCTTGCAAATGTCTTAATTTGCTAAAATCTCAAAGGCTGAATTTTTTTTGGTATTTCATTTGTTAAATATGTTGATTAAAGTTTTACAGCTGATTTTTAATAAAATTCATGCCAGATTCAGAACACTCATTAAACAATGTTGTATACCATTGTAGGACGTTTAAGTTGATTTGCAAAGTACTTCTTCTAAAGCGCAAACGTTTTAAAAATGTAACCGATGTTGAACGACAAGGACTGAAAGCATTAACTGCCAAGCTGAGTATCTATAGTCAACATTTTGGTCACACTATATCTGCCATTCAGTTTTTCTGTGTATAAGCAAATGTTTATCTATTTTGACTAGAGTTTTTACTTCAATCATTAGACTATTGGTGCTTTTGTTTATTGCAAACAATTCAGAGTATATTTTTGTCCCATTGATCCATTAACTGAGTAAAAATATTCTCTTTGCCTTGAGCCTATGCCTCACTAACATTTTTATTTGTATTGTTATTGAAAAGCAACTTTATTTTCAAAGTTGAATTTTTAACTGAATTTAAAAGTGTGTTCATAGAACAGATGTTTCATCTTCAATAGAATGTACTTCTAACAACTTTTTATTTAGCATCTCTGAATGGACTAAAATTTGACACATTATTGAAATTAACTTGACTATTTTTCTTTTTGAAGCATCTGATAATACCTCTGTATCTCTCACCTCATTTAACTATTTGCAAAATTTATCTCCTGCTATTGAAGACTTATTAACAACTATTCTTCACTCCTTTGTATAATCAAAAGAAATTTGGAGTCTAGTATAAATAAAATTAGTTTAGAAAATCAGTTATTTGATCTAAATGAAAAGTCATATCTCATTTTATAAATACAACTTCTGCAATAAATGTAATAAATCATTGTACGATCATTTTTTAAAAATGGTAACTTTTGAGCTTGTTAAAAATATGTTTAATCACTTTTTTGCTTCTTAATTTAATATATGATTGGTGATATATAATCCTCAATGCAAATTTTTTTTTCATAGCCAAATTTATATGTGCTGTTCTATAACCTTGCTGTTCTTGGATCAAGAGATGGCATCCATTTCTCCACCCTTTGAAACTATGTGGGACTTTGTGACTGTATTAATGATATGCCTTCTTCTGCTCTCAGAACACACTCCATATGAACCCTATTTTAAGGAATCCTGGACCTCATGGAGAGACCAATATTTCTAGCACCATTTATTGAAGAGGTTGTTCTTTCGTACTGAGTGGTCATCACTGCTTTATCATAGATTAGGTGCTGATAAGTATGTGGATTTATTTCTGGGCTTTTGATTCTATTCTATTGACCCATGTATTTATTTTTGTGCCAACAGCATATTCTTTTTCAGTACTCTTGCTTTATACTAAAGTTGAAAGTCAGGTAATGTGGTGTCTCTATTTTTCTCAGAATTACTTTTGCAGTTCAAGTTTTTCTGTGGTTCCATATAATTTTCAATATTTTTTCTTCCTTAAAAATTTTTGCTGAGTTAGATTTATAGATCATTTTAGGTAGGATAGCCATTTTGACTGTATGAACTCTCTCCATCTATAAGCATGAGATATATTTCCACTCATTTGTGTCAGTAAGTCCTTTAATAGCATCTATGGTTTTCATTGTACAGGCCCTTTACCTCCTTAGCTCGGGTAAGTCAGAGGTATTTAAATTCTCTTTGAAGCAATTGCAAATGGAGTTATTTTCTGGATTTCTTTTACTGTTTGTTTGTTGTTTACATATAAAAAAACTTATGGATTTATGTATGCTGATAGTATAACCTGTCACTTTTCTGTATTCATCTATTGTTGCTAGTATCTATTGTTGCTAATTATATATAATACTATTACATATTATATTATATATACCTATTTTGTATATATGATATGTATTATATATCTTGTCTGTGAATAGAGTTTCACTTCTTTTACAACTTGGATTCCCTTTATTTCTTGTGTTTGTTGGATAGATCTGGCCAAATCTTCTAATACTAAATTAAACAGAAGTGATCACCATGGACTTGTCTTGTTCCTGATCTTAAGTGGAAAATTTTCAGTTTTTCACCATTAAGTAGTATTATTGGCTGTAGGTTTGCAGGATATGCCCTTTTGTTATGTTGAGGTATGTTCCTTCTTTTACAATCTTGTTTAGAGTTTTTCTATAAATGGGTGCTGAATCTTATCAAATGATTTCCCTGTAGCTATTGCTATCATATGATATTTATCTTTATTTTTGTTGATATGATATATTGTATTCATTGATTTATGTATATTAAGCTATCCTTGCATCCCTGGGATAAATCCCAGTTGACCATAGGGTATAATCTTTGTGATATACTGTTGAATTCAATTTACTAATATTTTGTTGAAAATTTTTATATTGATGTTATTCAAGGACATTGTACTATTTTTTGTTTCTTGTGCTTCCTCATCTGGTCTCAGTATTAGGGTAATGTTGGCATCATAAAATGTATTAGGGAGCATTCCCTCTTGTATTTTTAAAAACAACTTGATAAAAATGGACACTAGTTTCACTCTGATGTTTTAATTCATTTGTAAAGCTAACTGGTTATGGGTTTCTCTTTGGGGGAAGATTTCTTATTGCTGTTCCAACTTCCATGCTTGTGATCATTTGTTCAACTCATCTGTTTCTTCCTGGGATGATAGACTAGACTATATTCTAGAAATTTGTCCATTTCCTTAAGTCTGTCAAATTTCTTGACATATAGTTATTCATAGATTTTGTTGACAATTGATTTGGGTCCCAAGATTTGGTCTATTCTTGAATATATCACATGTGCACTTGAAAAAGTGTATGCAGTTTGGGGTTAGAGTATTCTGTAGATGTCTGTTAGACTTATTTGGTCTCCTTATTTAAGGCTATTATTTCCTTATTTATTCTTTGCCTTATCAAACTGTCCATAGTTATAATGGGATATTAAAATCTCCTCATATTAATTTGTTGATGTTAATATCTTTCTTTAGTTCTGTTATTGTTTTATATAACTTGATACTACTTCATTCAGTGTGCATGTTTATGAGTGTTATTACTTCTCATTGTATCATAATATACATGTGTGTATATATATACATATATACATATACACATACATATATATATATATCTCCCAGAGAATGTTTCACATGTACTTGAGAAGACTCTGCATTTTAATGTTGTTGGGTTGAGTGTGATATATATACATGTGTGTGTGTGTGTGTGTATGATTTATAGTATTATTGAAGTCCACTATATCCTTATTGACCATCAGTATAGATAGTATATTCATTATTGAAAGTGGGATTTTTTTTTTTTTTTTTTTTTTTAAATAATAAATTTTATTGTTGTATTCCCCATACAATTGCAGCCCCCCATTCTGACCCCAATCCCTCCCCTCCCGCCCCCACCCCCCTAAAAGTGTCTCTGGTTCATAGTTTTTTGTTGATTTTGATTTTCACTTTCTTATAGTTATTCTTTTTCCTGGTCCCTTATTTAAGTTTTCTAGATTCCTGCTATGAGTGAGACCATCCGGTATTTTTCTTTTTCTTTTTGGCTTATTTCGCTGAGCATGATCCCTTCCAGCGCCATCCATGTTGCTGCAAATGAAAGTGGGATTTTGAAGTCTCCAACTAATATTATAAAACTGTCTCTTTTTTTTTTTTTTTTTTAAATTTTCTAGAGGCATGTCTTATTTATTTATTTATTTATTATTTGTTTGTTTGTTTGGTTTATACATGCACTGGGTACAGTCAGAAGCACGGGAGGGTGAGAGAATTCACCAGAGCCAGAGCGGGGAGCAGAGCAGGCAGAAGGACCGAAGTACACTGCTGAGGGGAGCAGCGGGCGGCAGGAGAGGTCTGCTCGCCATATGGGACCCTCCTCCGGTGGCCGGGGAGCAGCCGGGGATCGAACCGGCTGCAGAGGCTGCAGGCAGCTTCGCAACCCAGCGCTCAACCGCTGCGCCAACGGGGAGGCCCAAAACTGTCTCTTGCTAATTTTGTCAATGCTGCTGCATATATATTGGTGTCTGTTATTTGGTACATACATTTTTTAATTGTTATGCCTTCATGATGAATTGACTTTTTAATCAAAATATATAATGTCTATGTCTTGTAAAAGTGTTTCATAAAATCTATTTTGTCTTAATATAGCCATTTCAACTCTCATTTTTTTATCATTTGCAAGGATGGAATAACTTTTTCTATTCTTTCTCTTTTAACATTTTATGTCTTTGAATATAAATTGAATGTCTTATAGTTAGCATATAGTTCAGTGATTTTTTAAAAATCAATTCTGCCAATCTATAATTTCTTTGGAGAGTTTTATTCATTTATATTTCAAGTAATATAAAGGACTTAGTTATAATATTTTCTTATTTATTTTATACATATAATATTCTTACATATTTTGTTATTTGTATTATATACCATACTCTTCTTGTTCTTCATTTCTTCATTTATGCTTTCTTGACTTTGAGTTGTATGGTATTGTAATTCCATTAATATACTGTATACATTACCATGGGATTACAATGAACAACCTAAATTTATAGCAATCTTGTTTGAATCCATACCAATTCACTAGAATGGCATACCAAAGAATCTACTTCCATCTTGCTCAGTTCCTTCGCTTTATGTTGTTGTCAAAGATTATGTCTTAAGTACTATGTGTTATACACCATAAATCAGTCCTTAAGGTAGTTCCCAGAAAGCTTAGAATGAAGAAAATAACTTGCAAATAATGTCTTCTCTGTTCCCACTGTTCCACTCTGTTCCCACTGTTCCCACTACACCCAGGCAGCAGACTCTCATACTTGGAATGCAGATTACAGTCTTTAAGACCATGCTTGTGTTGGGGAAGGAATGGGACAAAGGCAAGACAATGTCACAGAATTTTCTTTCTATTTTGAATTGCCTTTTTCTAGATTCAGCATTTACTTGGTTCCTATAAGCATTTGATTAATTTCCAGCACTATAGAAAGTTAATTTTTATGGGGGGGGCATGTAATTGCCAACTCCATTTTTCTGATGTTACTCATCAAGTATTTCCTTTTTGAAAAAAGTTTTCTAGAGTCTTACCAAAACCTGGCAGTAATTGAATATAAGACAATAACACTCTAAGTTGCTCTCTAACAGATCACATTGTAATGTCAGTCATGTTGCAGCACATCGTTAGCTCTTGGAATGTTTATATGAGATCAGGTTTAAGCAGCAATGAAAAAACAAATGAGCATAATGAACAAATGATTCAGATACCCATGACACTTACTTGTTCTGCACTGATACCCTTTCAACTCACATTTTCAATCTATAAATTGTTTCCTGTGACCAAAATTTTTGTTCCTAATATATAGTGGGTTTGACAATGTGTCCATGACCAGCCAATTTTTATGCCCCTAATCACAGCAAGTCATAAACTGCAGTGGGGACAGTGTAGTCCCTCATTAGGCAAAACTTTGGTAGGTGCATTTGTTTCTTTTCTTTGAAAAATGAAATAGCAGAGGTATAGATATTTACTGCTTCTTGGACAATGACTAATACTTAATGATTGGGGAATGAGAATGACAAGGTTTGAGGATTTGTAACAAGAAGTCTATAAAAGAATTAAATGGAAAGATCTCTCAAAATCGGGACTGATTGGAGGATATTTGTTTACTTTGTATGAATGCACACCAGATGGAGTCACTATGGAGGAGTCTTTCAATAATAATCAAAAATAACAAAACAGTTGTTCTCTTTTCTTAGTTACTAAATTTCACAGAACTTAAGAATGAACTGACCAAAGTAGCGGGATAAAGGGTTATATATGGGTTCAATAATGTAGGTTTCCCTTGACCAAAACTGACCTCTCCATTTTTTTCTAATGTGTCTATCTACCAATGACAGAGGCTTATGTTGAGCCTATAATATGACCACATTCTATAGGGGAGATCAGTTGCTTACCTAATAAAGATTAATTACAATGACCTCTTCCATCACAATTGGGCTTCCCATTATAAATTTATTTGTACCCAGTGAAGATCCTTTTGCTTTAGATCTGGACTTGTCTTAATATCCCCATGCTTTTGCCAGAATCACAATCCATAGATTTATTGAATGCTTTATTATCCTTTTATCGTAATATTACTTCTGACCATGGGACTCATTTCTACACTGTCTTCCAAAGTGTGTTTATCAACATATGCTCCTGTTGTAAGTAGATGATAGTTTCCATTGCTACATATCCTCAACAATGCTGACAACCATCTGATTCAATTTATAGGTAAACAGCTTGTCATTTTCTAGTGAAACTGAAAATGCTAGTACCTACAGATTAGAAAATCATTTCATTGTTATATATTATAAAATATTCCTAACAAAATTTATTAAAAATACATACATTAAAGTTCACATCAACATTGTTCATAATAGCAAATAAATGGAGGTAATCTATCTGCACACCAACATTAGAACAGATAAATATTGATATAGTGACATAATACGATATTGGAAGCAAAATAAATGAATTAGGTTGCGTGTTTCAGTATGACTAATTGTTAAAAACATAATATTGAGTCAAAACAACAGCCTTGTGTATTTATATGAAGTTTAAGAACAGAATTTTTATCAGAATATGTATCGCCATATTTATATTTAGGGAATACATGCAAGTGTTATAAACCATAAAAATTAGTAAGGGAATGACAGAATTTAAGAAAGCAATTTCCTCTGGTAATATAAAGAAATGGAGTGGGACATATATGGATTTCTATGATGCTGTAGGAGTCTGTTAAGCTGAGTGGTAGGTTCATGTAGATTCATTTTATTTCCTTTAACCCATAGTTGCCAAAGAATATGCTTTGTGTTCTCTGAAACTTTTCCTCTTGGTAGATTCATTAGAGTACCACATTTCCCACACTTTTTGCCTTTAGTGAAACCTATAACATCACATATAACCAAGAAATGTCAGTGATGCCTAACACTCCCAGGCTGAGACACTCCCAGCCTGTCTGGGGCTCTCCTGTCATGTTGGCTTCATGTCCACATGGGGACATTTTGGACTCCTTGAATTAGTGTTGGAAGGGTGTACCCTGGAGAAGCTCTGGACCTGTAGTAGACTTTATGTGAGTGAGAACTATAGTTTATGTGCTAAACTACTGAGATGTAGGTATTTCTATTGCAGCATAAACAAGTCTTTCTTGTCTAATATAATGCACTGATATGATTTATTTATCCATTCTCATGCATGTAGTAAATTTCCCAACATAAGAAAAAACTTATGCTTTGGAGCCAGGCATGGAGAGTGAAGTTACGGAGGGACAGAATCAGTCACAGTTCAATTCCATAGCAGACAGCCTCCTTATTCAAGTATTTCACTTTCTGGATCCTCAGTTAGTTTTTGAAAAATGGAATAATACCTACCTTATAGGGTTGTCTGGATATTATATGGGGTAATGAATGTATGTTATTGTCTTAGTGAAATGCAATGTTTATAGTTTATGTTTTAAAAAATAGTGTTTTTCTTTTCTTCTGAGAAATGAAATAAGAGAAGATATAGAACAGACAAAATGCTTTTGTTTTATTAGATGAAGATACTCTGGTGCTTTGACTAAGCAAAACTCAAAGGAAATGGAGACAAAAACAAGTGAAGAAAAATCAGTTAGAGAAAAATCCAAGTAAACCTCAGGGATGGGTGGTTAGAATTATCCATCTCTCCCTCTTATGATCCAGTTAATGCAGTATTAGGAAAAACACATGGGTCTTCAGGTCTTCAACAGGGTGATGATTTACCATCCTCCAAACTAGAACCAACCTGCAAGCTAAGAAATTCATTGTCACTTAGAATCTGACTGTCAGAGCTGTCTCCTTTCTGAGGTCCATCTAGTTAAAGCTGTTACTAGTCCAGTTTAGGTTATGCTCAGTCAGTGAGTCTGTCCTGGGTCAGCCAGTTCACAGTCATCAAGGATAAATTCTCACCTTCACGTCTCTGTACTTCTTCCATACCTCTCTGCTTTTCCCGGCCTGACATCCCCCCTGAGTTCTAGTGATGCTGTAAAGAGCGAGGCTTTCCAGACCATTGATTTTTTTTTTAATGGTTTACATTGTTTTATTGTTTCAAGTTATAATCAGAAACAAAGGGCTTATTATTCCAAATGTTTTGAAATTTTTAATGTCCGTAATACAGATTGTGTATTACATGTGTACTAAAATGTGCAAGAAAACTGGTATTCTTTTTTATTTTTACATGCTACTAGAGAATCTGATTATCAACTATATTAGTATCTTTTTTTTTGTAATTATGTTAGAATTTTATTTTTTTAATAATAAATTTTATTTTTATATTCCCCATACAATTGCAACCCCCCCTTTCTGATCCCAATCCCTCCCCTCCCGCCCCCCACCCCCCCAAAAGTGTCTCTGTTTCATAGTTTTTTGTTGATTCTGATTTTCACTTTCTTATAGTTATTCATTTTCCTGGTCCCTTATTTAAGTTTTCTAGATTCCTGCTATGAGTGAGACCATCCGGTATTTTTCTTTTTCTTTCTGGCTTATTTCGCTGAGCATGATCCCTTCCAGCGCCATCCATGTTGCTGCAAATTGCATGTGTTTATCTTTTTTGAATGCTGAGTAATATTCCATGGTGTATATGTACCACATCTTCTTGATCCAGTCATCTATTTTTGGGCATTTGGGTTGTTTCCAAAGCTTAGCTATTGTAAACAGTGCTGCTATAAACATAGGGGTGCAGGTGTTCTTTGGAATTGATGTTTCTGTGTCCTTTGGGTAGATACCTAGGAGTGGAATTGCTAAAGTGAGTGTGTGTACGAATCACTTGGATTGTTTGTTAAGACACTGAAGGCTTGGTTTTTGGATCCAGCAGTTTTGACTGTGGTCTTAGAATTTGCATTTTTAACAAATTCTCTGGAGAGTCTTATGCTGCTGATCTGGGAAACTCAGAGAACCTTTTCTCAAGACCATCTCCTGATACTCAGGAAAGTTGGGAAAATTTAAAGCCCTGTTATATTAGACTGTCAGATTCTGCAGGGGCACCAGCAACTTGGATGTGCACTTCACCAGATTTTGTGGTCTAATGCCCGGGTGTCTGCCCTCATAACTCAGCAGTAATCCTAGCATCTGTTTTGGTCTATTTAAGTGACTAAACTCAACAATAGGAAGTGATGAATAAACCAGGGAGGAGAATGTGGTAGACTCCTTGAAATGGACTTCAGTATGGAAAGAAATGTGTTAGTGTGTTTTTCTCAGAACTATTGCTATAGGTTGATTGTGGGAGTGGCCTTTTTCAGGAGAGGAGAGAAGGCAATCCTGGGTACCCTATGGGAAATTTCCAACTCTAATTTCTTTTACTGTAATGAAGACTGATGGGTAATAATATCAGCTTTTAGCTCAAGGTCCTTCATGGTCCTGTAGGAACCTTTTCCTACTAAGACACATTTGGTCTGTGAGGAGAGGCCTACTTGTTCGCAGGATGCCAAATTCAGGCTGGCCTCACAGCATCTGATTCCCCATCCACTCAGCTGGCTGAAAGAATCTGCATGCCCTTCTTCTTTCCCAAGGTCCAGCAAGAAATAGCCAGGGCTGATGGCTATCCCTAGTTATAGACTTTCAGGACTGGCTCTGTAGAAGAATGTGATTCAATTGAAACAAACATAGCCTGTCACTCTGAGATCGTTAAAGGGGACAATAATAATCTTTATATTCAACCCTGGAGTTTATTTTTTTAAGATTTATTTTATCTATTTGTGCACACAAGAGGTGAGGTGTAGGCTAGAGGTGCAGGGGGCTGAGAGGATTCACCAGAGACAAAGTGGGGAGCAGAAGAGGCAGATCTACTGAAATACACTGCTGGGGGGAGCAATGAGTGATTCAGGAGTGGTCTGCTATGCCATGTGGGTCAGCTCCCTGGCTGGGGATGGAACTCATGCTGCACTAGGATTGCTTCTTAGTGTTGAGATGTAACACCTTGCGCCACCAGGGAGGCCCCCTTTTCTAAATGGATGATTGATTGATTGATTGATGCATACAAGAACTGGGATACAGGGCAGAGGTGCAGGGGGTGAGAGGATTCACCAGCGATAGAGTGAGGAACAGAATAGGAGGCTGACTGAAATACACTGCTAAGGGGAGCAGAGGGCGAAACAGGAGCAGTCTGCTGTCCCATGTGGGTTAGCTCCCTAGCTGAGGATCGAACTCATTTTGCAGTGTCTGCAAACAGCTTCATAGTGCTGAGACTTAACCTCTTGCACCACCAGGGAGGCCTCCAACCCTGGAGTTTAAAGAAATTATTGAGAAAAAAAATCAGTATACTGGGGCCTCCCTGGTGGCTCAAGGGGTTAAGCACCACACTATGAAGCAATCCGCAGTCTCTGCAGCACGAGTTCGATCCCCGGCCATCCAGGGAGCAACCCACATGGCACAGACCTCTCCTGTCTTGACCGCTGCTCCCCTCAGCAGTGTATTTCAGTCCGTCTGCCTGTTCTGCTCCCCGCTCTGTCTCTGGTGAATCCTCTCACCACCACCCCGCTGCCCCTGCATCTCTGGCCTGTATCCCAGCTCTTGTATGCATAAATAAATAAAAATAAATCTTAAAAAAAATCAGTATACTTTGCAAAAAATTAGACCAAGTTCAGGCCAATTATGGAAGTTGAAACACAGGAGAGAACCTAGAGTCTTTTTTATTCCTTTAAAGATTTATTTATTTTTATACAAGAGCTGGGGTACAGGCCAGAGGTGTGGGAGGGTGAGAGCATTCCCCAGAGACAGAGCGGGAAGCAGAACAGCAGAGGACCGAAATACACTGCTGAGGGGAGCAGCGGGCGTGACAGGAGAGGTCTTCTGTGCCATGTGGGATTCTCGCCCTCCTGCCTGGATCGAAACCACACTGCAGAAGCTGTGGACAGCTTCACAGCGCTGTGCTCAACCTGCTGAGCCACCGGGGAGGCCCGAGAACAAAGATTCTTGAGCACTTTTTAAGTTCCTAGTAATTTAGCTACCTTCTCTAATTGCACATTGAAGGGAATCCTGGGAACTAGAATTTATCATCTTAATTATGTAAAGATGTAAACTGGGTTCAGAAAGGGTAATGGCTTTAGCAAAGTTTGATAAGTGGGACAGAGTGGTTACAAAGCCCTTGCTGACCTGGATCCAGAGCCATGTCTTTGACCACATGTTCTTATTCTCCTAACTATTAGGCTTTATTTGAATCAGAATTAATCTGGCCATTAGGATTCAAAATGCCAATATGCACATGTCTTTAATTTTCTATATTCGGTCCACATATTTACCAAACTGCACTTGTTTCTAGTGCAAATGGAATTTTCCCTTTTTATCACTATTGCTCTTATTTTAAGAATCATTCTAAATGCCAAATAATGTCCCTCCCCAGTTCATGCATCCTGGAATCTTGTCCTTTCAGCACTGCCACTGTCCACAGTCATTTAATTTTCCCTCTTCACTGTTTGCCTCTTGACTGACCTTCTGCATCCAGTCTCATTACCCTCCAATCTGTCCTATGCCTGAGTTACCTAGTGAGGCTGGTGCCACAGAACATGTCAAAATGGACAAGTCACTCCCCTCTCAAACCTACCCCATAGCATATCAAACACATTCTGTAATTTTTTGTCTAGCATTCCAAACTTTCCCCAATTTGGTACCAGTCTATTTTTTTATGATTTTTTTTCACATTTTCCTTTCAGCATATTGTGCATTAATAAATTCCAGGCAATTTATCAATCCTTGAATACACCTTTATTCTTTTGAATATGTTCTACATCCACTGATCTTCTCCCTATTGAAATGCTTCCTCTTTTTTCAGACCCACTGGAAATATTAACATTTTTCTAAAACCTTATGAAATTTTACTATATGCCTTCTTAACTAACACCCTTCTCCTATTTTCTAATAGTGAATATGGTAATGGAGCTCTTTGTGTAATGAGAATTAAATCAATTGGTATAATTTTATGTCTTTTAATCCTTAGAGTTTGAAACCACCTCTTCTTCCACTTGAAAGTGTATTAGAGGCACCAGTTTGTGCAGACATTATTTAGGGTCTCTTGATTTTTTTATTAATCAGGAATTAAATGTCCTCTCTGGGATAAAATGTCAGGGATTCTTTACTCTCAAATGCAGTTTCAGTCTTTGGAAAATGTTCCAGTCATCTTCCATGTGTCCCTCTAGCTCTGCCCCCCCTCCCACCATCCTTCCACACCATGCTCTGTATCTTCAGGGACTGAGCTGTATGGATTCTAGTAATCAGTTCCTTTGCCCACTGACTTTGGATTGAGATTACTCAATGGGTAGCTCCAGTAGAATGTTGGAGAGGAGCAGAAGCAGAGAACACTTAATTCCAGCAGACACTCCTAGTGGAACCATGGCAGTTTGGCTTCATTCTTGATCAAAGGCCACAGCTCCTGTCAGGCCTATGAAATGTAAAGATTCATCCTGCTGTCACAAGCTGAAAGGGACACAACACCATCTCTTATTTTACTTTTCCTAATCCCCAGCTACCTCTTTGCAAATAGTCCTGTTAGTAAGCTTGCCTAAAATTATCTAATCTGATAGTTTTCCACCAGAACACTGACTTGCAATTTTCTGCCAATCTTAGAATTCCTGCTCCGCCTTTCCAGAGCCACAGTACCTAGAGCAGAACCTAGAATCTAGGCTCCAGCAAGTGTCCGAGATAAGAACAATGTGTGGACAATGTCCAAGCACTTTGGATTCTGCAGCACCCACAGTGATGATAATGCCAGGTGTCATTATGAAATTCTTCTGAAATTCTGGCAACAATCAACAAACATTTCTGGGCTCTCACCATGCTCAGTACCTGGTAATGCTTGGTAGAGGTAGAATGGAGTTGAATCAGACCTATGACTGAGCCCCTCTTTTGTTTTTTGTTTGTTTGTTTTTACAATGATTGGAACTCAGAAGTGTCTACTGTTAGTGGGAGAATAATATACTGGGTCACATAATTTCATTCTTGCCCAAACCTCACTACTTTCTATTTGCAGTGAAATATTCCCCCAAGGGCTATCCTGATTCTTTCTTGGACTGAAAGAGCATGGAGATATTTGGTTGGCAGTTTAGAAAAGGCAGCTTCTCAGTGAAACAGGGCTAGAAGCTGTTGAGTGAGTGAAGCAGACAGGTCTCTGGGGAGATGGAACCACAGCTCTTGGCTGAGACAGAATTGAAGAGAAGTAGCTTTCCAGGAAGAGCTCCCACTCAATCCAACATATAAAGATGCTCTCTGTACTCCAGCTCCCCAGGCACCTCGTGGTATTTATTGAGAGAGAGAAGTGGTTGAGAGAGGTCCCTGAATATGGTGTTAGGGCAACTAAGAAGCACTTCTGAAGAAGTTGGTGCAATGGAAGGTCAAAGTGCTTGGAAAGAGGCCCAACAGAGCAAGTTGAAAGTGGAGACAGATGGGTTAGTCCTGGCATGGCCTCCAGTGTGCTCTGTGATTCTAGCCTGAAGTGATTTCCAGCACTGGTTCTCAAAGAGGGGGCCCCATTTAGCAGCATCAGCGTCACCTGCCATTTGTAAGCACTGTAGCTACTCAGGTCCCACCCCAGACCTATGGAATCAGAAGCTGTGAGGGAGGGACCCAGCAATCTATCTTTTAACAAATCTTCCCTTGATGCTGAGTCTTGTTAAAGTGTGAGAACAGCCCCGGGCCTATCCAGAAAAAGGGTACCACAGTCAAGGGCACAACACAAAGGGGCTTACAGCTTTGTTGTGGGGAGAGAAAAGGCATTTATAAAATTAAAAAAAAAGAAGGAAAACCTTCTTGCCTTGAATATCATTCAAAGGACCTTTCTTTGGACATCCCAGGATGGCTAGAAATTCCTCAACAAGCGTGGATGGATAGAAAACAGTTCTGCAGGGAGTCAAGCCTGCTGTTTAAGATTGGCCCCCAGTATTCTACCACCTCTTGGCTCAAGATGACACAAAGTATTCTCATCCATGTTACACTTCTGAGACTGTGTTCAGATTTGATCTCCAGTTGTTGTTGAACAAGAGACTCAAGTGAGATGCTCAGGTGAAGGCACCTCAGTGAATGAGTCAGGACACTCATACCCAGAGCCCACATGCAGGGGAGCGTGATTTGAAGGACAAAGACCCAAGGACATATCATCAGCCAAATGCTCTGACTCATGGTCTCATTAGGTGGACACATCTCTGTTCCTGTCAGCTGATATCTCACAAGGACAGATGATAATCCATGCACAGACCAGGAAAAGTTCAGCTCTGCAAGCTCAGATTCCCCTACCTTGGTGAAAAGTCCCCTTAATGGGGATTTTGAACAGATGCAAAATGTTAGTCATGTATCTGTTACTATGGTGGATGTTGTAGTTATTTGAAGAGACTCAGCTTATAATTTTGTGATATTTGGAAAGAAAATCCAGAAACAATTAAATCAGATGCCATTGACAAGTCATCTCTCCATGCAAGGGTCTCCTGGGAAATATGTGTGCAGAGACAAAGCCAGATAGAGCAGCACTTCATTCCTAACACTTTTCAGCCCCAACTACAGTGAATAAGTGAAGAATGCTCACCTTCACCTGAGGAGAATCTTTGACACCAGGCAGGTCACTACTCTGACCTCTTCTACCTGGAAACCTAATTGTGTCTCAGAACTTTATTCCAAAGTCCTGAGAAGGTCACTGTGCAAGAAGAAGCAGAGAGAATTGTCAGAAATGTGAAGGATTTGTCCCAGGAGACAAATGCCAGAAAAGGCAGCTGGAAAAAAGAAGGAGAAGTAAACTCCCATGGGACCACTGAAAAACTCAGAGAGCTCCAAGATGATTCTATTTGTGAGACTCCTGAGAGATTAAAAACAGGAAGAAATTAAAGGGTGTCATAAGAATTATAGATATTAAATTTTTCCTCAAGATACTGTTTTAACTAAATATAGCAAAGATAAAATAGTCCACATAATCTCAGAATTTTCAAAGCCCTATGTATTTAGGGACTCTCACTGGATGGTGGTCCAGGAAAGTGCATACACAGGTGGCTCAATGAATATCTTCATAACTGTGTGTGGAATAGCACTGAAATATAACACCCAAAGTGTATCATTTCCAAGTCCCATATCATTTCAGCCATTAATTGAATATTTTCTCTGTATCAGCAGCTTCATGATGGCCTCTGAGCTGTGCCCCAAATCACTGTGACAAAGAAGGTACTATTTGTATTAGTTTGCTTAGGCTGCTAAAATAAAGTACCATGACTGGGTGGCTTATGCAACAGAAATTTATCTTCTCACAGTCCTGGAGGCTGTAAGTCAAAGATCAAAGCATTGGCAATGTTGGTGTCTTCTGAAGTCATTCTCTTGGGTTGGAGATGGCTGTCTTCTCCCTCTCGCCACATGTTTTCCCTCAGTGCATGTCTTTGTTCAAATCCCCTCTTCTTATAGCAGTTATATTGCATTCAATTCCACCCTATTACCTTATTTTAACTTAATTATCTTTTTAAAGACTCTCTCTGCAAATAGTCATATTCCAAGGTGTGGAGACTCAGGACTGAATTTTGGGGGGACATAATTCATCCCAGAACAGCATCCAAAGCAGATGCCATCCACACCTTAGCCCTTAACACAGCAGCTACTATCCACCAGTAATACCTGGTCCATCAGAGGGCCATATGTGGATTCCTACCCTCACCTCCAAGGAGGAAGAATGAAAAGCAGGATAGGAGCCTCAGCTTCCTTTTCTGAAATCAACAAATCATATTTGGAATGGTTGTCGCTTTATCCTCTTTTATTGGATAAGCAAAGAGCTGAGGCATCTTGGTCAAGGTCCCAATGACAAGATGTGGCCAAGGTCCCAATCACAAGGAAATGACACACAGCTGAGCCAGGACTCCTAAGGCTCATGATTTTCTAAGCAGGGTCACATCACTGACATCCCTGGAACTGACCACATCTTGTCTTTGCCTCATATTTGAGCAACTTGGTTTACCTTGTGTTCAATGTACAAGAATATTTCTTTGATTGGTTTGTTTTATATAGGATATTATTTGCCCTTCCCCTAGTCCTGTGATGCCTTCCTCAACAGTCCCACCTGCTGTGGGCTATCACCTAAGAGTTAAGGAGAAGCAGGGGATGACAGAGGCCTGGCTGTTTCCTTCGTTTCTGTCTGCCCAGCTCTCCTGGAGCCCCCTGGCATGTTTGACTGCTTCCTGGTGCAGCTGAAGCCTTGCTGCCAGCCTCCTGGGAAGGTTTCACTGAGGGAGGTGGGAGACAGGCAGGCTGGGCTGTCCTTTCTTTGGAGCATTCAGCTCAGGCACTGGCCCGTTTATCTGCTGCAGTGAAGCTCTGCTAATGCAAAAAGGAATATATTCAGCACAGAGCGCCCTGGAGAGTGGTAGGGATAATAGTGCCACTATTCATTATTTTAAAACAAACACAATTTGGAGTGCGGATCTATGTGGAAGTATGAAATTGGTTCCTCTTAAAGAGCAACTGGCAAGGGAAGAGCGTGTGACCAACCCAAGGGCAAAGGATTCCACCTGGTGCCAGCAGCGTGGTCTCTGTGAGTCCAGACTAGCTGTGCTGGCTCAGTCAGTCATAAGAAATGCTGAAAATGATGAGAGTTATCTATCATACATTGAACATCTACTGCTGAATCCTTCAAGCTACTCTATAAGATGAAGATTATCTTCCCATTTTCTATAGGAAAGATTGAGCACCAGAGATGTGAAAACATTTGCCCAAGGTCACATAGATGAGTTGTGGCAGAGATGAATTCAGTCCAATTTGATTTGACTTCAAACCCATGCTCCATCCACAGTGCCTTATTAAAAGGGCAGGAAAACAGCTAAGCTGTCAAACAAGACACTCTAGTTTTGACTCAGAGCCAAGAAGTGTGGTGTGAGATGATTAAGACATAGGAGAAGCAAAGTGCCTTCCCTGCTGAACAGTCTAAGCTGTAACTTCCTTCCAGCAGGTCAAGTGCAGGCACCAAATCAGGTATAACTTTGATTAAGCTATTTGCCAGTTCTGCCTCAGTTCCTTCATATGTGAAATGAGGATTTGAATGGGATAAAATCTCTGCTCTTTAGGTTTCCTGTGCCAAAATCTCAGGCGAGTTACCCAGTTATCTCAGGCCTCTCCTGTCCACCCAGGGTTTATGGATTCCAAAAGGACCCACAATGAGTGGGAGAAGGAGCTAGAACCTCAGGGCCAGAAGAGGTCTTTAAGGAGAGGGTGGCAAAAGCCCTACCTGATTGTGGGTTTTAAAGTACAGAACTTAAAAAGAAGAATGCTCTGGAATTCTCCATTCCAGACCTAGGGGGACTGCTCTGTTTCTGCTTGATGAAGGAGGGTGTTGAATCATGATGCTTCTCAGGAAAAGGTGTTTCAGAAGTTCATGTGAGCTGGGTGGGGTGGCCCATCCAAACCTAAAGTGTTGATGTGATCATATCCTGAGGTTCAGCTCCTCTGCATCAGGAATAAAGAACAATCACTGTGATGAGATAGAAAAATCACAGCTTGAAAGTGGACACTTCTGGCTCCAAATGCTGTCATGTGTACATACAACCTGGGTAACCTGTTCAAGTGCTTGGGGCTTTAGTTCCTTGGGAGCATAGAAATTGTGAGATTTCCCTTGTAAATTGGTAGAAATTGCACAACCTTGCAACTAATAGGGGCAACTGAATGAGATAGCAGGTGGGAAGTGGATGGCAGTGCCCCGGCCAATGTGGATGTCCTTTGCGCTTCTTCAGATCAGTGGAAACCTTCAGTGGAAAGACCCCTTCCCTGAGAGGTGGTTCACAGGTGCTGGATCACATCTGTCCCAGTGAGGCTGTAAAAGCTATGTCTCTTAAACTTATTTGGATTATAGACCCTTTTGAGACAACATGAATGTGTGAACCCTCTCCCAGCACAGGATCACACTGAGCCACAGTGCTGACTGGCACCATTTGGAATCCCCTCCCTGGCATCTCATCCTTGCAGGCTAGATGGCACCCCTGCCCTCGCAGAAAGAAGGGATTTTGGAAGGCCCCACGTGTCCTCCGTCATAGTTTTCGAGAATTCGTGGAGCTGCCTGCAACTCAGTCCACAGGAAGTGGGAAAACCTTCCTGAGATTGAAGGAAAGCCCTGAGAGAGGTGGAAGGCCAGGTGGGTGGCCTGCTGGTCTTCACTAATTGGTTTTCTTGTGCTTGCACGTGAATGTGCACTTGTTAACCTGTGCTTCCGAGCCCATGGCCCTGGCACCTCCTCTCTGATCCGTGACACCAGCAGGAGCACAATTAGCAAGGAAGAACAAAGACTCTGAGGTGCCTGAACTGGGCTCCGATCTCACCAGCTGTTCCAGCCTGACCGTTTTCATGTGGCTTCCCGGAGCACACCTGAGGCTGCCAGCTGCTCCCCTCCAGAACGCTCCCTGGTCTAGGGAGGTGGCTGCACTCCTCTATTCTGTTATCCTGTACAGTTACAATCATCTGTCCTCAGGCACTTCGCTCACACCAAAGCCAGGGACGCCCATCTTCTGAGATCAATGCCCCTTCATTTATGACCTGACAGAATAGACTGCTGTGCTTTAATGTGAAAAGGGCCCCTTGGTTCCCAGTTAGTTCCACTCATGTGAAAGCTGGCAGCAGCATCTTCGAACTGCCACTGGCTTGTTCATAGTGCCCTCCCCTGAGAAGAAGTGCCTGCAATTTGGCATTATCATCTGTCTCTTTGATCCCCCCACCCCAAGAGAGAAGCTCTGTTCCCGGGTCACCCTTGATGATACCCAATCGAATCTGACATCATAACACCCAAAGGTCGTTTTGCTTCTATTAAATGCAAGCCTACATGAATTTTGCCCTCCCTCACACACAGCCCTTGTGTGTCCTTGTCCCATGCACACAAGATTTGGACAATGACCATATGCCCGTCCCCCCACTGCCCACCCCCTGCACCTTGTGAGCAATCCTTTCTCCCTTTAACCATCTCCATCCCATTACCTATCTAATATTTTATCTCTACATCTTACCATTCTCTGAAGTTCTATTACTTATTTATGTCTTTACCTATTTATTATCTGTCTTGCTAAAGGTATCTCCACAAGCATAGGCCCCTCCCTCTTTGTTCATGTTCTATCTCCAGGGCAAGAAGTAAGTACACAAAACCAGTCATGTTTAAACTAGTGCTTGTGACAAATGCAGTGATATGTTATATGGATTCAAAACTTTTCCCATGGGTCTTATCTTACCAGGAATTTTATCTGTCCTCGAGAGAAGGATTCTGGCAGCTTTGCAGACTGAGTGGTTAGTTGTATCCCTAAGATAAAATGTGGCTCCATGAGAACAGACTACCCATTGTAATTGTTTTGACCACTGGTATCTGAGCTCCTAGCTCTTTCCTGCAATAACTGCTTGCTCTTACCACTTTTCAAAGTCATCTTTATTTATCTTTATTCATGCAATTTTGACTTCCCAGGAATGGCCTCCGATGCTACCCTGTGAAATCCAGTTCTCAAACATTTCTCAAACATTGCTGTACAACTGTGATGGCATTAAGTTATTGGTCATAGTCTCACAGGTGGGTGTGGTGGGCAGGAGTTCAGAGCAATCATCTCCTTCCTAGATTTCTGGCACCTGAAGCTATGGGGGTTCAAGATATTCTCTGGCCAGTTACTAGGAGAAGCTGGGTAATTGGTGCTTTGTTGTTGTTGTTGTTTTTAAGATTTATTAATTTATTTATACAAGAACCAGGTACAGGCCAGATGTGCAGGAGGGTGATAGGATTCACCAGAGACAGAGCGGGGAACAGAACAGGCAGAATGACTGAAATACACTGCTGAGGGGCGCAGCGAGCGAGCCAGGAGAGGTCTGACGTGGCATGTGGGAACCTCATCAGCTGGCTGGGATTGAACTGCTGCTGCAGAGGCTACGGACAGCTTCACAACGCTGAGCTCAACCACCTGCGCCACCAGGGGAGGCCCAGTAATTGGTGCTTTGAACATAGGGAGTTTACACTGGCGATGGTGACGATTAAAAATATAAAGAACCTTGAATTTTTATCAAACACTGCTAAGTGCTCTATATATTATTGCATTTAGCATTCACAGCACCAGTGGGACTCTGATGCCCACACCTTTAACCACAGTGTTGGGTGGCTTCCTTTCTGACTGAATAGACTGGAGGGAGCTTGTGTTAATGCAGGGAGGCATGTCGGAGTTTCCATGAGGATTCAGGTGGGAGTTTCTGTGAACTGGGGCTGTGCAGGTGCATGGCTTGTTTTTCCCAAGGTACCATTCTTGACCTGAGGGGCAGAAGCAAGGAAGAAATGGAATAATTGGTGAAATGACTGTGCAGAAAAGAAAAATGGAGAAGTTCCCTTAGATCTGACTCAGAGAATATGAAGATGAGTCAGGTCAGAAGAGAGCATGTGAACCCCAGAGTACTGGTGATGAGAGAGCAAAGCCCAGGTATAGGAGGAGCTAAGAGTTTCCATAGAAACTAAACAAACAGTGTGGCACTGGTGGGGTGGGAGAGGCAGGGGTTTGGACTGAGGAGACCCAGTTATAGATGGGAGTGATGGAGAGGAACTACTGTTTATGGGGGCTGGGAAAGATGCCCAGTTGAGATGCCTGTTGAAGACTCAGGGAAGGTAAAATGATTTCAGAATAGGATTATCCTCTTCATTTGTCCTATGCACCCTTCTGACATGTGTTATTTCCTTAGAGTAGGCTCTTTATTATCTTGATTCTCCAGGGTCTGTGACCACCAAAGAAAACACTAAAGTTTTGCTTGTTTCTTATACAAACATATGTGATACTGATAATTAATTATAATAATTATAATAATTAATTAAATAATTAATTATCAGGACAAAATAGTTTACAGAACCCTAGACAAGAATGATCCCAAGCATTTACCCAGCACACATTGTCTTGGTGTGTTCACTACATATGGCGATGATACAGTGAATGCAGTTCTCCACATTTCCCTAAAATAACTGTAGAAGAGACAGCCAGTATTCACCCCAACTTGGTTCTTCTCTCTTGCTTGCGTGTTGGGAGGAATACTTCTCATTTTCCTTGCTGTCAAGTGGGGTCCAATGACTAGTTCTATCAGTTAAATAACAAAGGGAATTTCTTGTCTCTTCTGAATTGAGTTGTTCTTCAGCCAGTGCTTCTCCTCCATGCACTCTCTTTCCTGCCTGATGACTTTTTTTTTTATAAAGATTTATTTATTTATGCATACAAGAGCTGGAGTGCAGGCCAGAGGTGCAGGGGCAGGGGGAGTGGATTCACGAGAGACGGTGGGGAGCAGCATTATGCCTGATGACTTTGGAGGTAGCCTGATCAGTCTAGGTCCTGTGATGACTGTGTGGAGTACCAACCGATCCCAGACCTTTACTGCTTTATACAGTCAACTAATATATACATAAACTATTAAGTATCTTGTTCTTTCCTTTATTTGGACTGTCTCCCTTTTTCTTTTCTGCATGACAAATAGCTACAGATATTTTTATATACCCAGGTGACATATCACCACCTTGTAGGAAATTTCCATCACT
Source organism: Talpa occidentalis (assembly GCF_014898055.3). Classification (NCBI taxonomy): domain Eukaryota; kingdom Metazoa; phylum Chordata; class Mammalia; order Eulipotyphla; family Talpidae; genus Talpa; species Talpa occidentalis. The sequence goes on from NW_023605194.1 coordinate 32,985,020, forward strand.
TTTAGTCACAGAAGCTTGTTCTCTTTATACCCCACAGCACTGGAAGATATCTTGGATGACTTCTAAGGGCAGTGCTGTTAGTTGCACTTGACAGTGGGGAGAATGAACCCAGTTATGCTAGACAACTTTTCTAAGGCAACCCAGCTGATCAGTGTCAGGTCAAGGATTTTAAACTTAAAAATGCCTGACTCCATATCAAAAATTTTGAAAAGTAAAGGGATAATGTAGAAAAATAGTCACCATCAGTACAAGCATCCCCCACAAATCTTAACAAATATGAAAGCTATGACTCAGGGACTAACATCACTAACATCACTATTATGGATAATACAGAAAGAAATCATTCCTTTTTTAGATATTTAGAAACACTTTGCATCTTTTCTTCTTTTCAACTTGACCTCCTTTCTTGCTCTTTTTTTTCCTCCCTGCATCCCTCCCTCCCTGCCTTCCTGCCTTCCTGCATGTTTACCATGCTTCTCTTATGAGAAATACAGAGTACAGGACATTGGAGTCATACAAACTTGGACACATGTCCAATGCATTCTGCTGTCAAGAAAGCCCTAAACTCTAAGGGTACTTATATTTAATCCAATATTCCAACAGAAAACTGGGTAACAAACAAATAACTGTAAAATTATTGGATGGAAACTCAGACTATATAATAAAAGTGCAATATATAGCAAAATACTGTAGTAGTTAGATCTCTTCATCATGAAAGAATATAAGGAGGACTAAATTAAGATAAAAAATGTAGGGGTATTGATAGATGGAAATCCAAATTGTACATAGCATTACTAGGTAGTTTTCTGCATATAGCAGAAATTCTCATATCTTGACTTACTGTCTATCTGGATAACAACCGAAGTTTAGATTTATGGAAATATACACGTTTATGAATCTGTAAATTGATGTAACTTTTAATAAAAACAATATTTGGATATTAAGTGCAATAGAAAATATCTACACATTTTGACCTTCTGGAAATTGGTGGTACAAACATAGATGCCGAAGGCCGATTATCACAGCAATGTTTTCAGTATCCAAAACAATAAAAGCATAAAGTTAAAATATTTAATATCCACCAGAAATGGAAGGATTGAATAACTCAAAGAATATTCTTCCATGAAATTTTATGCTATTTTAAAAGGGAAGAATTAGGTACAAATATGTGAAGAAATAAACGTGGAGAATTGTGTGTTTAATGTGCTCACATTCTTGTAAAAAATATAAATTGTTTATACATGATTATGTATTTTTATATCTGGTCAGAAAATGGTGAGGAAGGAAAGAGTCACACAGACACAACTGCTAATGTTGTTAACTCAGTTCTGTGGGATTAGAAAGTGTGGAAATTTGCAGTATCAACATTTTTTATTTTTTATTTTTTTTTTAAATATTAAATTTTATTTTTATATTCCCCCATACAATTGCAAATGCCCCATTATGACCCCAATCCTTCCCCTCCCGCCCCCCACCCCCCAAAAGTGTCTCTGGTTCATAGTTTTTTGTTGATTTTGATTTTCACTTTCTTATATTCATTTTCCTGGTCCCTTATTTAAGTTTTCTAGATTCCTGCTATGAGTGAGACCATCCGGTATTTTTCTTTTTCTTTTTGGCTTATTTCGCTGAGCATGATCCCTTCCAGTGCCATCCATGTTGCTGCAAATTGCATGTGTTTATCTTTTTTGAATGCTGAGTAATATTCCATGGTATATATGTACCACATCTTCTTGATCCAGTCATCTATTTTGGGCATTTGGGTTGTTTCCAAAGCTTAGCTATTGTAAACAGTGCTGCTATAACATAGGAGTGCAAGGTGCTCTTTGGAATTGATGTTTCTGTGTCCTTTGGGTAAATACCTAGGAGTGGAATTGCTGGATCATATGGAAGCTCTATGTTTTAGGTCCAGAAATCTCCACACAGCTCTCCATAGTGGTTGGACAGTTTGCACTCCCACCAACAGTGCACAAGAGTTCCTTTTTCTCCACATCCTCGCCAACATTTGTTGTTGCTAGTTTTTTTAATATGTGCCATTCTCACTGGTGTGAGATGGTATCTCATGGTAGTTTTGATTTGCATTTCCTGATTACAAGTGATGTTGAACATTTTTTCATATGCCTGTGGCCATTTGCATTTCTCTTCAGAGAAGTTTCTTTTTAGCTCTTCTGCCCATTTTTTGACTGGATTATTTTCTTTGTTGTTGCTGAGTCTCATCAGCTCTTTGCAGATTTTTGTGATCAGTCCTTTATCATTAGTGTTGGGTGCAAAAATGTTCTCCCAGTTGGTGGGGTTTTCTCTTTTGTTTTTGTTATTGTCTCTTTTGCTGTGCAGAAGCTCTTTAATTTTGATGTAGTCCCAGCTGTTTATCTTTCTCA